>NW_012102754.1:3437347-3439110 GCF_000951045.1 Mandrillus leucophaeus | reverse complement strand
GGCTGGAGTGCAGTGGCCGGATCTCAGCTCACTGCAAGCTCCGCCTCCTGGGTTTAACCCATTCTCCTGCCTCAGCCTCCCGAGTTGCTGGGACTACAGGTGCCCGCCACCTCGCCCGCTAGTTTTTTGTATTTTTTTAGTAGAGATGGGGTTTCACCATGTTAGCCAGGATGGTCTCGATCTCCTGACCTCGTGATCCACCCGTCTTGGCTTCCCAAAGTGCTGGGATTACAGGCTTGAGAATTTAATTTTTTGACAAAGAAGTGAAAGCCAAAGGGTACCATAAGCAAATCAATTACAAATTGTTTTCTATAGCATTTTTTTTATTGCCATGGAGATGAATTTTGAGAGCTCAAGCACCCAAGTGATTGTCTTTCAACTTCAATCAAATTTTCATTTAACTTCCTCCAAGATTCTTGAAGGAGGCTGACCTTCTGTTTATGCACGCCCCCTCTCATATCCTCTCTCCACGTGGCTCTGTCCTTATAATAGTGGTTGTATTAGTTCGTTTTCATGTTGCTGATAAAGATATACCTGAGACTGGGAAGAAAAAGAGGTTTAACTGGACTTACAGTTCCACATGGCTGGGGAGGTCTCAGAATCATGGAGAGAGATGAAAGGCACTTCTTATATGGTGGCGGCAAGAGAAAAATGAGAAAGAAGCAAAAGCGGAACCCCCCTGATAAACCCATCAGATCTCGTGAGACTTATTCACTATCACTACAATAGCACAAAAAAGACCAGCCCCCATGATTCAGTTGCCTCCCCCTGGATCCCTCCCACAACATGGGGAATTCTGGGAGATACAATTCAAGTTGAGATTTGGGTGAGGACACAGCCAAACTGTATCAGTGGTTATTTCATTTAGAAGAGGGTTATGGAGCTGGGATATCCTAGGTTAAGATTATTTCCGTATTCTGTTTTCTTCCTTTCATCTTCTCTGGCTCTATGATCTTTTTTTCAGTCCAAACACACAAACAAGCTAAGAGTAAACATGGGAGACTGTATTATGTAGATTCTCAAAAAGCAGAGCCCAGGTAGGTTGTCACGCAAGTGATTAAGGTACAGATTAATTCCTGTGAGAGTGAGGAAAGCAGGCAGGACAAGGAAAGAAGGTAGACAGACGTGTGAGTTCAGCTGAAGTCTAACCTCACCTTAATCCCATGGTGGGGAATCTAAAGCATGAAGTACGTTGCAGAGTTGTTCCTTCCTAGGGCAAGGGGGCCAGCCTTTTGTACCCTGTATCAGTTACTGACTGGCTGTAGACCATTGACAGGAAGGGTGTAATATCCCAAGCATTTCTGGAAGTGGTGTCCAGTAAGCCATTGACAGGAAGGGTGTAATATCCCAGGCATTTTCAGAAGTGGTGTCCAGTAGGCCAAGGTGGCAAGTCTGTGGATAGAGGGGTAACTGTCCAACACTCCCAGATAAAGGGGACCAACAGCATCTACTACAGGAACTTTGCAAAAGCAAGGAGACTCTTCCCCATGTAAGTATAACAAGTGCAACTGAGAGGTAGCGATGTTTTCATTCTGTGACCTTTCTTCAGGGCTAGTCAGGGCCCTTGGTTGGCTTTTCCTCTTCTCTGTATTCATATCTCTTCTGAAGCCTTTAGGTATGTGAACAACATTTTTTATTTTAAGTGTCTGCCTCCACATTGAGACCAAAAGCTCCTTAAGAGTTGGGACCCTGGGCCAGGCATGGTGGCTCATGCCTGTAATCCCAGCACTTTGGGAGGACGAGGTGGGCAGATCACCTGAGGT
>NW_012102754.1:3431338-3432437 GCF_000951045.1 Mandrillus leucophaeus | reverse complement strand
TAAAACACAATTTTGCATTTCTAACAAGTCCTTAAGGGTATTAGTCCATTTTCACACTGTTATAAAGAACTACCTGAGACTGGGTAATTTATAAACAAAAAACAACAAAAAACGTTTAATTGACTCACAGTTATGTATGGCTAGGGAAGCCCCAGGAAACTTGCAATCATGACAGAAGGCAAAGGAGAAGCAAGCAACTTCTTCACAAGGTGGCAGGAGAGAGAGAGAGAGAGAGAGGAACTGCCAGTTTTAAGCCATCAGATCTAGTGAGAACTTCCTCACTATCATGAGAACAACATGAGGGAAACAGCCTGCATGGTCCAATCACCTCCCACCAGGTCTCTCCCTTGATCCGTGGGGATTACAATTCGAGATGAGATTTAGGTGGGGACACAGAGCCAAACCATATCACCAAGTAACACTGATGCTGCTTGTCTCAGGGACCTCAGTTTGCAAACCATTGATTTAAAACAACTTTAGAGATGGTATTATATAGTGATTACTATTTTATATAGAAGGCTTTGTGATGACCAAGCCAGAACTTGCAGTCAGGTCTATGATCCATCCTTTTAAGTCTTGCTCTATTTGCTTCATCTTGTACACAAGTTGATTAGGCCTGACTTTGTCTACCAAATGCTTCATTGAAAAGCAACTACAGCAGGTTTCCAGCACTGTGTGAAAGTCTGCCTGGTGGCCTACATTAAGTCAGTTCCAAATTCTTGCCTACTGGCAAGAAGAAAGGTGCACTAGAGATTATGAAGCTAATTTAGCTTCATTAATCAAGATAACATTAATTGCTCCAATCTTCTTAAGGAAGGATTGCTGATCCATACAAAAATATTTCATCCAAGACAACTCAAAGAACCTTCCTCCAGGGCCTGTACTCTGAGAGGAAAAGCTCTTCTGGAATGGACTCAGCTGTTTGTATTGCCTGCCTATGTAACGAGGATGGTCCTTAGAAAGCACAATTCTTGTTCCAGAAGATCCCTGGCGGAGACCTCAGGTGCTTCATTGAAGTGGGCTTTGGCCTATGTGGAATTCAGGGATGGCTTTTCATGTTGATTTAAGTCCTGTGTAAAAGTCAGAAGTTAAAGCCGAA
>NW_012102754.1:3421852-3428878 GCF_000951045.1 Mandrillus leucophaeus | reverse complement strand
ATAAATAAGCTAACAAGGAACAAAAAACAGAATAGCTTTGGAATAGAAGTTCATTTCACAAAGCTGGTAATCTGTAAGTAGATATCACTATGGCATTATTATGATATGCAGAAATCAAACTTTATTCCAAAGTATTTTCTGAAGTATATTCCAAAACAGCATCATCCAGTTAAACTAAAGCTTTTTCCTTCCCATTTATAACCATATAAAGTTATCATCTCAACACAGTACAAACAAGAAAATAACTTGCACAAAAATGAAGCAAATATTATTTCAAAGGAAGCATAAATTAGATCAAGATAGTAGATTAAATACATGGTTTTGCCTAAAACTGTAAAAAATTACACAAAACAGCAAAATAAATTGGTTTATTTTGAGTGAAAATAGCTCAATCTATACAGTGTTTAAAAAAGGATTATGTGAGTACTGGAGGGGAATTCTCCCAGCTGCTTAGCCACTGTGACCATCTCTTCTAACATACGTGATTGGTGGAAATTGGGTGATTTGCCTGATTCTAGCACCATTTTCATTGTCTAGCAGGCCTTCCTCCAAAGACAAAAATTCCATGGAACAAAGAGGAATCCTGCGTTGCTCCTGCCCTGAACAGGTACCATGGCATCCTCAATAGCTAGTGCACTGGACTAGAAAGAAAACTCTCCCTAGGGTGGTGAGTAGAGGAAGAGAGCTGCAGTTGAGGGACATTTATAAAGGGAATTTCTAAGGGATATAATTGGGGTAGGAAGCACTTAACAAGCCATGGAAGGATAATTCCTTTTTTAAAAAAGTTATTATTATTAGTGCTCCTGAGGCTCTGACCCAAGGATTGGCCCTTGGAAGAAAGCATGTGTTTCCTTTTCTTTCTTCAACATGACCACTCTTCTCCATTCAGTCCCTGATGTGGGCAGCATAACTAAGTCATTATTCTAAATTCTGACCTACAGCTTTAAATTTAGTGAAAAAGCTCCTTGATCCCGGTAATCTGTCTAGTTTGGGACATGGATGGGAAGGTGGTACGTTACTGGGAATATGTGAAAGGTTGAATCAGAGACTACATACTAGATGTCATTGGGCACTTGGAACATAACGCTGCCTAACTTTTTAATGAAATGTGGTCCACCTGACTGCTTCTGCCTCCAGCTTTCTATGACTGAGTCATTTGAATGTTTTCCTGCCTGATGTCTTCCAAGAGAGGTCTTCCTTCCATACACTTAAGGGTACATGAACTGTGCTCATCTACGTGATTTTGGAAAAATCTAAACCATCTGGTAAACACATCTAGGTTTTTTTAGTTAGTTAATTAATTAATTAATTAATTTTATTTTTAGATGGAGTTTTGCTTTGTCACCCAGGCTGGAGAGCAGTGGCATGATTTTGGCTCACTGCAACCTCTGCCTCCTAGGTTCAAGCGATTCTCCTGCCTCAGCCTCTCTAGTTGCTGGGATTACAGGTACCCACCACCACGCCCAGCTAACTTTTGTATTTGTAGTAGAGACGGAATTTCACCAGGTTGGCCAGGCTGGTCGCGAACTCCTGACCTCAGGTAATCTGCCTGCCTCGGTCTCCCAAAGTGTTGGGATTACAGGCATGAGCCACCCTTGGCCCCTAGTTAATTTTTAATTAATTTCTCAACTTTTGATTTTTAAAGAATTAAATGATAATTTATATACAATAAAATGCACAAATATAAGTATACAGTTTGATTAGTTTTGACATGTGTTTACATCCCCATTGACCCAGCAAGTTCCCTTATGCCTTCCCACCCCCCACTAGAGGCAACTACTGTTCTGATTTCTGTTACCATAGACAAGTTTGATCTCTTCTTGAACATTATATAAATGGATACTCTTTTGTGTCTGGCTTTTACAAATTCACCATAATTTCTCTGAGATTTGCCCTTGTTTCTGCATGTACCAGCACATTCCTTTTTATTGCTGAGTGGTATTCCATTGCATGAAAATTCTTGTCCTTTTGAGGATAATTGTTTTGATTTTTCTTGAGTAAATATCTAGGTTTGGAATTGTTGGATCACGGAGTACATGTAGTAAAATCACTTCTTGTTCTGCAGGAAGGATGAGTATCAATTATAGTAATTTAATAGGTACAGATGTTGAAAGTCACATGTTACAGAAACCTTAACCCCTTCTCAGAATCAAATTTAACTGTGATCTGTTCCACAGGAATATTAGCTATGTAAGGAGGCCAAACAACAACTGTGGGACAGCCAAGTAGAAGTGTCCAAAAAACTGATGACATGTTGGTCTCCATTTCAGTAGCAGAGCAGGTTTGATGGACATGTGACCTGTGCAGTTACACTGGGCCTTTGCTCGGAAGGCCCCCCATGCTTCGCTTGACATTCCACTGTCACCACTTTGAAATTTGTAATAACTTTTGAAAAAGGAACCACACATTTTTATTTTGCACTGAATACCAACGTATTCTGCATCCGGTCCTGCCCGGTAAACTGACCAGTGCCGGGGATGTAAATCTGTGAGTAACCAGTATATATGTGGTTTCAGGAGTCAATGGAGTTAAGTGAGTTTACTTACAAAGAGGGTATGGAGTGAGGAGAGAAGAATCTAGGGGCATTCTCTGAGGAAAGAAACCACCATTTAAAGGATGAGTAAAAGGACCACATAAAGGAGACGGGTAGGAATATCCAGAGATATCAGTGGAGAAAGAAGCCATGGACACAACATCGAGGCAGGTACAGGCACATGCAGAAAGAAGAACAAGCTGCAGACACCAGAGAAAGTTACCAATGGGCACATTACTCTTTCGGAATTCTCTGGACCCGTCTATGTTGTCAAAAGACAAAATTACAGCGAATCTGAATATCTTAATTGGCTTTTGTTTGTGATTCTAGAATCAGGCAACATCTCATCCTATAAAATAGAATGAATGTTAGAGGAGCTGAACAGAGAAGGTTGGTTTTGTAGACAAAAAAGGATTGAGGAAGGTGGATCAGAAAACAAAAAGCAGGCTGGTCACTTCAAAGTGACTTTCCTTGTAAAGGTTAAAGCAAAGCAGACTTCCCTATCATGCCAGATAAAACTGGCCTGTTTGGGGATTTGGCTTTCTCTCTTCTCTTCCTCAGAATATCAGGTAAACAACTTAGTTTTGGCTTGGTGGCATTGAACTTCAGCAGCAGTAATTCTATTTTGATTTAGTCTGTTGGGCCTGGAACAGGAGCCCAGTCCAAACTAATAGGCGCCTAGAAATTGTGTTTAACAATGTGGAGACTTCTATCAAAACATATAAGGCCCTTTTCTCTGATTTTCCTCCCTCTTCTCCCCTTTCCCAGGAGCCATATGCCCTTTCTACTCTCCTGTCTTTCCTCTAGAGAGCTCAATTGTGAAGTAGTCAAAGTTCTGACATTTGGGGTTATTCCTCTAAACTCCATTTTGAATAGGCAGGTCTTGATGGTCCAACCCAGAGGGGATGCAAGGGTGGGGAGGGCTGAGAGGTGACAGCTTTAGGTTCATTAGATTCTTGAGAGTGATATCTTCAAGGTGAACGAATCTTTCTCTGTTTATGTTGGCCTCTTCTGATGTCACACTTTAAGCGTTATTATGGTAATAATATTTCCTTTTTTTTTAACGTGAAGTTTTATTTTTTCTAAATTTTATTAGAGATGCTATGTTGCCCAGGCTCGTCTCAAACTCCTGGCCTCAGCCATCCTCTCATCTCAGCCTCCCAAGTCATTATTATGGTAATCATGTTTCTATCTCTTTAAGATACACCTTTTCTCCAGACCAGCAAGATAGCGGGAGAAGAGAAAGCATAAAGGAAAAGGAAATCCCAATTTATCATATACATCCAAGGAAGAGTGAGCATTAAAAGAAGGTGCTGGCTACCTGTGAATCAGTAGTAATATAAGGTCTAGAAAAGTATCCATCAGACTCTTCAATGTAACTGTCAAGACTGACTGCTTTCCAGTTATCATGGAATAGATTGAATAAGACCAAGACTGGTCAGATTGTTGTTTTAAACTTACTGAAAGGCACAAAGCAGATGCTGAGGCTAGCAGGACTTCAGGGCAGGATTCTAGAGAAGAGAAACCCTGGAGAGGTGGGCCAGCATTCTGCAGTTTCTCTTGCCTTGGGTCATTTGCCATTTCTAGGTCAGGAACATGATCCTGGGACTCTGAGTAGCTGCCTTGGCAGACAGTTACTGTTATCAGCAGAGAGGCCAACACATTTTGGGGAAGTCTTGCAGAGCTAAAGAGACAAAAAGTAGTGACATAGAGGGTTCAGTTTGTCATAGAATAAGAGGCTGTGGAAGGAGATAAGATAAAAACAGTGACTATTCACTATGTTTTCAAGAAACTTGACTCTCAAGGAGAGAGCAGAGACTGGTAGTAGCTTGAAGGCATTCAGAAAAAAAAAAAAAAGATGTAAAAGTGAGGGCCCTAGGGACTCAGACTAATTGATTTCAAGACTCACTATAAAGCCATGGTACTCAAGACAGTGTAGTATTGGTGAGAGAACATTAGAATAGACAAGAGTCCAGAAATAGACATGTGAACATATTCTACTGATTTTTGCAAAGATTCAAAAATAACTCAATGGAGAAAGGGCAATCATTTCAACAAATAATGCTGGAGCAACTGAACATCCATATGCAAAAAAGTAAACCTGATCCATATCTTGCACCATACAGAAAACTTAACTTGAAAGGCTGGAATATAAAACCTAAAACAAACTTAACAAAATCCAGAATGTTTTGTCATTTTGTGTGAGGCAAAGATTTCCTAGGATATAAAAATCACAAACCTTATGGTATTAAGAAAAACATTAATAAGTTGGATTTGATGAAAATTTTAAAAGATTTGCAGACACTTCACCCAGAGAAGATAATGACAAATTAGCCCATGAAAATGGGTTTGAAATTATTAATCATTATGAAATAAAAATATTAAAACTACAAAGAGACACCACTACATCTCCTTTAGAGGAGACTAAAATAAAAAATGCTGACATGCTAAAAACTACTGAATTGTATACTTTAAAAGAGTACATTTTATGGTATGTGAATTACATCTTAATAAAACTGTTACTTTAAAAAACCAGTAGTATCAAGTGTTGGCATGGATACAGAGCAACAAGAATTCTCATACATTGCTGGTGCAAGTACTAAATGTCACAACTACTTCAGAAAACAGTTCAGCAGTTTCTTAGAAAAGTAAACATAGACTTAGCATACAACCCAGTAATCTCACTCCTAGATATTAATCCAAGATAAATGAAAGCATATGTTCACACATAAAAACTGTATGCTAATGTTTACGGTGGCTTGTTGTGATAGGTACACAACACATGGCTCTCCAAAGATGTTCATGCCCTAATCCCCAGAATCTGTGAATACATTACATTATATTACAAAAGGGACTTTGCAGATATGATGAAAGTTACAGACCTTGAATAAGTGATTATCTTGAATTATTCTTCTGGTCCTAATCTAATCACATGAGTACTTAAAAGTGGAGACCTTTATCTGGCTAGGATAGAGTGATGAGACTAAAGAAGATGGAGGAAACATGAGAGGGAATTGACCAGCTATTGCTGGTTTTGAAGATGGAGAAAGAAGACCATGAGCTGGGAACAGCCTTTGCCAATCAGCTAGCAAAGATGTAGGGATCTGAAAGCCACAGCCACAGGGAATTCTGCCAACCTACTGAGCAGAAAGGGATTCTCCCCTGGAACCTGCAGAAAGGGACACTGCTTTCTGATACCCTGATTTTAGTGCAGCAAGAGTACCAGACCTCTGAATCACAGAACTATAAAATAATATGTTTGTATTGTTTTAAGCCACTAAGTTTGCTCTTTAACTAGGTTGTAGAAACTGATACATAGTTTTATTCATAAATACCCCGAAGTAAAAATTGGTCAAGTATTCATCAATATTCATTTCCACACTCATATAGAGGAATACTACTCATAAAATAAAAAGGAACAAATTGTTGATACATAAAACAACATGGATGAACTTTAAATGCATGCTGCTAGTGAAAGAAGCCAGACTTAAAAGGCTGCGTACTATATGACTCCATTTCAGTGACATTCTAGAAAAGGTGTACTGTGGGAATGGAGATCAGATCAGTGGTTACCAGGGCTGGGGTCGGGGGTTGACTGCAAAGGGGCATGAGGGAACTTTTTGGGGTGAAGTAACTGTTCTATACAATGAGTTTGGTGGTGGTTTCATGAAGGCACGCTTTGTTAGAACTCCTCAAGGTGTACACTTAAAAGGGTGGTGATTTTTGTTGAATAAATTATATTTAAATAAATCTGGCTTTTTTGAAAAAGTGAGGGACTTAAAGGACTTTTATGTCAAATGGGAAGTTCCAGGAGACATGGGAAGATTGATGATCCAGGTAAGGTCCTTTGACACTAAGGACCTTAAAGAGCCCAACAAAGGGATAAACACATTTCCTTTTTCCCTTTCTGAAATTCTATCCTTTTTTTTTTTTTTCTAAAGCAAACTTTTTCTGGAAAATTGCAGCCCAGCGCAGTGGTTCACGCCTGTAATCCCAGCACTTTGGGAGGCCAAGGCAGGTGGACCATGAGGTCAGGAGATCGAGACCATCCTGGCTAATATGGTGAAACCCCATCTCTACTAAAAATACAAAAAATTATCCGGTCGTGGTGGCGGGCACCTGTAGTCCCAACTACCAGGAGGCTGAGGCAGGAGAATGGCGTGAACCTGGGAGGCGGTGGTTGCAGTGAGCCGAGACCGCTCCACTGCATTCCAGCCTGGGCAACAGAGTGAGACTCCGAAAAAAAAAAAAAAAAAAAAAAAAAATTCTATTATCAAGTCATGATGGTGGGTATTGGAGATTCAGAGAGGAAAAAGAAATGAAACTAGATAAATGACAATATAGCATATTCTCCCTGAGATGGAGGAGGAACCCTTTTAGGGGCCTCCCAGACTCCCTCAGGTATGGAAATAAATGAAAATCTGCAGTTTCTTCAATAGAAATTCCAGGCACCCAGGTAGCCCTGAGAAGTAAATGAGCAGCCTGATAAACAA
>NW_012102754.1:3413450-3421282 GCF_000951045.1 Mandrillus leucophaeus | reverse complement strand
AAAGTCTTAATTCATTCCAGCATTAACTCAAAAGTCCAATTCCAAAGTCTCATCTGAGACGAGGCAAATCTCTTCTGTCTCTGAGCCTGCAAAATTAAAAAAAAAGAAAAAAATGAGTTAGTTACTTCCAAGATCTAATGGGGGTACAGGCATTAACTAAATGTTCCCATTCCAAAAGGGAGAAATTGGCCAAAACAAAGGGGCTATAAGCCCCATGCAAGTCTGAAACCCAGCAAGGCGGTCATTAAATTTGAAAGCTCCAAAATAATCTCCTTTGACTTCATGTCTCATATCCAAGACACTGATGCAAGGGGTAGGCTTCCAAGGCCTTGGGCAGCTCCACCCCTGTGGCTCTTCAAGGCTCAGCTCCCATGGCTGCTCTCAAGGGCTGGTATTGAGTGCCTGTGGATTTTCCAGGTACCCACAAGCTGTCAGTCGATCTACTATTCTGGGGTCTAGAAGATGGTGGTCTTCTTCTCACAGCTCCACTAGGCAGTGCCCCAGTGGGGACTCTGTGTAGGGGCTCCAACCCCACATTTCCCCTTTGCACTGTCCTAGTAGAAGTTTTCCATGAGGACTCTGCTCCTGCAGCTGAATTCTGTCTGGACATCCAGGCGTTTTCATACATCCTCTGAAATCTAGACAGAGGCTCCCAAGTCTCAACTCTTGCCCTCTGCACATGCACAGGCTTAACACCACATGGAAGCCTTGGTGGCTTCCAGCTTGCACCCTCTGGAGCAGTGGCCTGAGATGTATCTGGGGCCCTTTTAGCCATGGCTGGAGCTGGAGTAGCTGGGATGCAGTGTTCCATGTCCTGGGACTGCACAGAGCAGCGGGGCCCTGGGCCTGGCCCATGAAACCATTTTTTGCTCCTAGGCCTCCAGGTCAATGATGGGAGGGACTGCCACAAAGGCCTCTGAAATGCCTTGGAAGGCATTTTCCCCACTGTCTTGGCTATTAATATTCAGCTCCTTTTTATGTATGCAAATTTATGCAGCTAGCTTGAATTCCTCCCCAGAAAATGGGTTTTTCTTTTCTACCACTTGGCCAGGCTGCAAATTTGTCAAACTTTTATGCTCTGCTTCCCTTTTTAAAATATAAGTTCCAATTTCAGGTAATCTTTTTGTTCATGCATATGAGCATACACTGTTATAAGCAGCCAGGCCACATCTTGAATGGTTTGCTGCTTAGAAATGTCTTCCACCTCCAGCCTGGGTGACAGAGCGAGACTCTGTCTCAAAAAAAAAATAAAAAATAAATAGAAAAAAGAAATGTCTTCCACTAGATAGCCTAAATCATCTCTCTCAAGTTCAAAGTTCCACAGATTTCTAGAGCAGGGGCACGATACCACCAGTCTCTTTGCTAAAGCATGGCAAGAGTGACCTTTACTCCAGTTCTCAATAAATTCCTCGTCTTCACTTGACACCACCTCTGGCTAGACTTCCTTGTCCATATCACTATCAGCATTTTGGTTACAACAATTTAACAAATCTCTAGGAAGTTCCAAATTTTCCCACATCTTCCTGTCTTCTTTTGAGCTCTCCAAACTGTTCCAACCTCTGCCCATTACTAAAGTCTAAAGTCACTTCCACATTTTCAGATATCTTTATAGCAATGCCCCACTTCTCTGGTACCAGTTTTCTATATTAGTTCATCCTCACACTGCTATAAAGACATACCTGAGACTGGGCTGGGTGCGGTGGCTCACATCTGTAATCCCAGTGCTTTGTGAGGCCGAGGCAAGTGGATCATGAGGTCAGGAGATCGAGACCATCCTGGCTAACACAGTGAAATCCTGTTTCTACTAAAAATACAAAAAATTAGCCAGTCATGGTGGCAGGCGCCTGTAGTTCCAGCTACACAGGAGGCTGAGGCAGGAGAATGGTGTGAACTCAGAAGGCAGAGCTTGCAGTGAGCTGGGATCACGCCACTGCACTCCAGCCTGGGCGACAGAGCAAGACTCTGTCTCAAAAAAAAAAAAAAAAAAAAGGCATACCTGAGACTGGATAATTTATAAAGAAAAGAGGTTTAATTGACTCACAGTTCTGCATGACTGGGGAGGTCTCAGGAAACTTTCAATCATGGTGGAAGGTGAAGGGGAAGCAAGGCACATCTTCACATGGCCAGAGCAGGAGGAAGAGAGAGAAATGGGAGAGCTGCTACACATTTTCAAACAACTAGATCTCGTGAGAACTGTATCACGAGAACAGCAAGAGGAAAGTTGGCCCCCATGATTCAATTACCTCCCACCAGGCCCCTCTTCCAACACTGGGAATTGCAATTCAACATGAAATTTGGGTGGGGACCAGAGTCAAACCATATCAGAAGGTCTTAAGTCATCATCTATGGCAGGTGCTTGTGTTGGCTGGCGTATATTGCCCAAACACTCACCACCTTATTGTATGCCCATAAGATTTCTAACTGGCAGTGCCTGCCTGTCTTTGCTGAGAGCTTTTTCTGGTCTCCAGAATCCACTTTGTCATCCTACAGGAGGTGAACCAGAAGCACTTGGGCTTTAATACCCCCAGGAGCAGCCGTCAACCCATGACTGACAGGAACTGGTATAGAAACATCCTATAACTCCTTTGTTTTCAAGTAGAATAAATCTTAGGCCTGAGTTCTACACTGGCTCCCAGTGTTCCAGGTGGGATTAAGCTTCAGGTACCCATAGCGGTAACTTGCTTGATGGTACATCCTTGCCTGTCTGCTTTCCCTTCCCTGTCTCACTTCCCCACTACCCTACTGGTTTTTTCTTCACCTCCCAATTAAACCACTTGCTCTTCAAGTTCTGTGTCAGGGTCTGCTTCTGCAAAAAGTCAAACTAAAATTCTCCCATATACAAATCCAAAGCAGGTTATTGTCCTTCAAATTATTCTGTTTATTTCCTTTAGAGCACTTACCTCAATATAAGATTATTGTATGTGTTACTTATTTATTGTCTATCTCCCAAACAAGGTTAAACTCCATGAGTTTAGCCTGCGTCTGTATTCCTCTAGGCGATGTCCACAGAACAACTGGCAAACCTTTGTACAAAGCAGGAACTCAATAAATGATTGTCAATTAGGTGAATAAATGAGTGAATTCTAAGGAAATTGATTCAAAACTAACAGATGTACAGCCTATTTACAGAATTGTGTTTCAAGGAACATACACACACACACACACACACACACACACGAGTGTGTACAAGCTTATCTGATATGTAAGAATATCCTCCAGTCAAAACTGGAAGCTGAGGCTGGTTGATTCTGGAGCATGTGCTCTAAACACCATAGTGACATTTTCTTCATTTGAAAAACAAAGTTATTTCTACATGTTATTCCTATCACAGAGGTTTGTTGGAAGCATTGCATTACTGTGTATGTGACATAGCTTTTAAAAGCATAAAACAATCCCACCTCTGGCAGATGCTGTTCAAATCCATGCATGTGAAAATGGAAGGACATGACCCATGTCCTTGTCAAAGGTCAAGGGCATCCCCAAGGACATGACATCTGCAACCACAATCAGCCCTCTTACATAGATCCCTATTTATATTAGTAAAATACAATGTTGCCACATGTGTACATTTCTGTAGATAGAGCTAAAATATATTTTTCCCTAACTGCTAGAACAAAGATTTTCTTAAATGAGGAAACCATATAATATCTTCAGTTGCTATGAGTTAGTCAGTGAGATGTTTTTAGGACGCTGGTGAGGTGGTTTTGAAAGTCATACTATTTAAAGACAAATTTGGTACTGTGAAAGCAAACATGGAGCAAGCTGAGGTATGAAGTCACAGGCATGGATGGATGAAACTTGCAGAGGTGCCAAGAGCAGAAGCCCGTCTCAGACCACTGGCTGGCTGGCTTCCAGCTTGGCTCTCTAGGTTCTTCTTTCCTTTCAGGATGCTAAATAACAAACGCCCCCCTCCTTGCTTCATTTAGGGCATTTTTCACTCTGTTTCTTAACACCTGCCAACATCCATACCCACAGGACTTCCTCCCTTTAAGTGGCTCTCTTAAGTTGGGTTTGTCAAGAGCAGAGTCTGAGACAGGGATGCATGTACACAGTATTTACTAAGGATGTGCTCATGGGAAATTTGAGAGGAAAAGAGAAAATCAAGATAAAGTGGGGGAAGGAGCTGAGCAGGACTATGATCACAGCTGGAGTTGAGCTTCAGCGTGCTCCCATGGGGCTTGGGATATCAGTTGCACCATAGTGTTGGCCCCACTTTGAGACAAGAAGCCAGCCAATTTGAACTGCTGTGTCAGTCCGTCATTGTCTTTGACTGCCTTGGGGCAGAGGGTTGTAAGCTCCTGGCAAGGCCCTCTGGCTAAGGACATCATTTGGGTAAAGGACAGTTGTGTGCCATTAGCAGCCCATACTCGCAGGACCTGGGAAATGGAGCATGAGCTGAGTAATGGGATCTGAGCAAGTACCACAAGGAGCCACAACAGAGGGTTATTGAGTCATTTTGTAAGATAGAGGCATTGGAGGTGATTTCGGTCTTGGCACTTCCAATGTGCTTATTTGGAATTATACACCCGCACCCCCCCACCCCCACTACACACACCTTTTACACGCCTGTTGATGACTGGATTTAAAGCAATGATTATTTTACTTCTCTCTCTAGGAAGAAGCCTTAGCCATCTTTCCCCTACACCAACTTCCATAATCATGCATTTTTCATTCATATCAAAGACAAACAAAAACAGCCTGGAACTTAGGTCTTACCACATCCCATCATAGCTAATGTCAGGTGAGTGCTTTCTATGTGCCAGCCACTGATCTAAGATCTCTATATGTGTTACCCTATTTAGCTCTTATACAAATGGGGGAGGTTTTATTAGTATCAATGTAAACTGCTCTGGAGCATAGAAAAAAGAAACAAGACTTTCAAATTCTTTTTCTGAAGCCCATATTACTCAGATAACAAAGCCTGACAAGGAAGGAAGGAAGACAGGCAAGCTTTAAACCAATCTTGTTTATAAATAGCGACAGGCAAGAACAATGTAAGAACACTTATTATCACTATAATTACATAAAAAAATTTAATATAGCTAATATCCCACATAATGAAACAAGATAAAGAACAACAGGTATAAATATTGGACTACTAGAAAGATGTAGACAAAAATATTAGTATGTGTGGATGATACAATATTATATCCAAGAATCTAAGAGGTTCATTGTATTTTAAAACTCAGTGACCATATTTTTTCCATATTTTTTCCTCCAAGGCATTTTTCTCTGATGTAGAATATCATTGAGTGTATGAAGTTAAGATGCATCTTAGAAAAAGTCAAATTCATACGAAACCTTTGTTCTGATACCTCAGATTGGTCTGCTTTCTTTTAATTGCTAACCCTTTTTTACATGTGGTTTTTCTTAGTTTGTTTATTTACCAAAGGGACCCATCTAGGTGTGTCCAATATTGACAGTTGAGAAAATTCTGCCATGACTCAGGTGGGACCATGTTGTCATATTTAGTTCCAGAGATAAACTTTACATTTACAGTGGCTTAATATTGTTGTATTGGGGTCTTTGGGAGCTAAACAGTGATGAAAGGAAGCCATCAGTTCAAGAGCTGCATGAAAGAAAAATTGATCAGTATTCTGAAAGGTGGCTACTCAAACTCAAGTTGACTGGGTTATTCTTCCCTTTTCAAACTATTTCTGTGATGATGGGTATTTTAGGTGAATTCCTATATTAGTAAAATATATTGTTGCCACATGTGTACCTCTCTGTAGATAGAACCAAAAAATAATTTTTTTGAACTGCTAGAATATTTGTTTAAAAAGGAAGAAATCATACAATGATTACTTGCTATGATTTTGGTAGTAAAGTCAATTCTCCAATACATTAAATTGTAAAGATTTTAAAGGCAATATGCATCTCGGCTGAGAATCCTAAAGTAGGAATAAACAGAAGGAGTGTGGGATGGTAAGGAAGCAAATAATCTTGCAAAGTATTTTCAACTCTCAAAAAATAAACTTGAAGCAGTAAGCTGTGCCACAACAGGAAATATTAGAGCTACACCAAATGCTCATTAAACATATCATCAACTGCTCTGAACAAAGCTGGGATTTACTTTCTGGGAAGCAGTGATATTTCCAGAAAATAAAAATGTAAATATCATTTTTACCTATTAACTCTAATTTGAGAATTACAAACTAATTACAAAAATTAGAAAAGATTAGAAGAAAAGTATCAGAGTGCAAGTCATTTTCCTAGTTCTACATTTGTAAGCCAAGAAAAGTTACTTAACTTTCTGGGCCTAGGATTTGAAATGGAAGCACTAATAATATAATGTAGTGATAGACTATTGTTAAGGTGAATAAAACAAACAAATGAGTAGATATAGTACACCACCTTTTTGCAAGATAAATAATGAAAGAAGACACTGTATATGTACCTGCTCATTTTTGAAAAAGTACATACAGGAAGGACAAACCAAAAGCTAACAAAATTGGTTACCTCAAGGATATGAATGGGAATGGGGTAGAAGGGTTGGGGAGCATGAGGAGGTACTTCTCTGATTAGTTGGTTTGCTGTAATTTCATCTTTGGAGTCGTGTTTGTGTTTTATAGAAATAAAAAATAAAATTAAAATATCTACAAGGATGAGACAGGAAACCCTACAATGAATGCAAACAAAAAGAAATGCATCTAACTGTATTCCAAATGAATAGCATCAATAAGTTGAAGGTGAAAATATAAAGAACTTACCCAAGTAACTTTTTAAACACAGTATTTTGACTATATGCCTTCGGAGTAAACTAAAAAAGAACTGTAAAGAAATACTGAACTATAGTTAGTAAAGTTTGTTTTTTTCCCCATGATGGTACGTATTAGCAATTCTAAAACTACTTTTTATGCATTGTAATTTTGAGATAATAAGTAAATATGTTGAGAATGAGGAAGTTAAAATGAAATCTGTGGTGCTGGATTGAAATTGAAAGTATTGGCACAAACTCATGATATGTAACATAGAGATAGATAGATAGACAAATAGAAATGCATGTACATTTACATGTACATACATATATTTTCTAGCTCTGTCCACTGAGAGTCTAGAAGCCATGACAAAGTATTAATAGTAGCAGTGAGCACACTAACTGCCCAGATCTTGGTTTCTAAATACCAATCTCTAATAAAAGACATCCATGGTCCTTGGAAAATGGTTTATTGCACAACAGGAGCTGGGAGAATACAAAATGACCTCTGAACATGTTGTGTCAGAAAGTGAAAGGGTGCTCAAAAACTGATAGAGGCATGATAAATAGCCATGAGAGCTAACTTAAAGGAGCATGATGGGCTAATTATGGTACAATTTGAGTAGCAAATAAAATAATGACACTAATCAATTAGAACATGCTGAATTAAAAGATACAGTGATACCCCAAAATGGAAACATAGAAGAAGAAAACAAACCTTGTGTTTTATAGAAAAACACTAGCTAACAGATGTAGAAAGAATAATAATAGTAGGGAAAATCATTTTACAACTCCAGTGTAATAATTGATTTAGGCAAGAATTATCAATGGATGCTAACACCACTCGGTAAAAACTTTTGGGGAAACAACATATTCACATTGTCTCCAATTAGCTCCCTTTTTTTCCTATAAGTGACTTCTCAGTTGCAAAAGAGAAAGTTACCTCTACAATGAGGGATGTCAAAAAATTACTTTCGCTTAAGAAAGTTACCTACAGCGGCCAGGCGCAGTGGCTCACACCTGTAATCCCAGCACTTTGGGAGGCTGAGGCGGGTGGATCATGAAGTCAGGAGATTGAGACCATCCTGGCTAACACGGTGAGACCCCGTCTCTACTAAAAAAAAAATTAGCCGGG
>NW_012102754.1:3382829-3413305 GCF_000951045.1 Mandrillus leucophaeus | reverse complement strand
AAAATAAAAGAAAGTTACCTATAGCAACTAAGAGCAAATAGCATACTTAAAGAGAAAGAATAAGATATACAGGTCAACTCTCTATTGTTCAAGATTATTATACAGACCATTGTCATTGCAATAACACAAGAAATAGAGTTATAAAATATAAATATTTTTCTGAATAGGTTAAGCTATCTGTGGATGTCATTGTGCCTAGATATTCAAGAGAATAAGAAGACAGAAGATAAAAGATTGATAAATTTGAAAACACCAAAATTCAAATTTCTTGAATAAGTTGGATTATAACTCAAAGAATAAAACAAATATTTATGAAGCTATGCCAACACAAATGACAACTGAATGAATAAATAAATAAATAAATAGAGGAGAAGGGATAAAATGTCTTTACAAAAAAAAAATCAAATAAATGTAGACTTTTCTCTCTGATCCAGGAAATGAAGCTCAATTTCCTTCTTCTTAAGTGTGGACTACATTTAGTGACTTGCTTCTCACATATAGAGGATGAAAAGGGGAAAACAGTGACTTTAAGCAGAGAAATCTGGCAGACGTTACCTTAACCAAGTGATCAAGGTTAACATCACCAGTTATCACATCGTATCTGAGGGTACGTAATATCAACATGACTAGTAAGTCGTGATGTGATGAGGAGACATCTTCACCTCTGTCATGATCTTCCTCCAAATTCATAACATCAGTCTAATCATGAGAAAATATCAGACAAACCCAAGTTGAGGAACATTCCACAAAATACCTGACAAGTACAGTTCAAAAGTGTCAAGGTCATGAAAACAAGGAAACACTAAAAATTGTCAGATTATAGGAGAAAAATGAAACATGATGACCATATGTAACATGGTATGCTAGATGAAATTTTGGAACAGAGAAAGTACATTAGTGTGAAAACTGAGGAAATTCGAATAAAATCTGTAAATTAGTTAATGGTATTGTGAGAAATGTTAATTTCTTACTTTTGACAAATGTGTAATGATTATATAATATATTAACATTAGGAGAAGCTAGGTTAAGAGTACACAAGAAGACTCTGTGCCATCTTTGCAATTTTTCTCTAAATCTAAAATTATTTGAAGATAAAAGCTTTTTTAACAAGCTTGATAATGATAAAAAGTACTGGGATAAAATGTTGTGCTAGAAAACCCTACCACAAAGATAATACAGTGACAGAATTGAAAGAAAATATTTACAATATGTACTGTAACAATGTAGTTCACATAATGTAATATCTAATGTAAAGTTATAACATTACATAATATAGTATTAACAATAATATATATGTATGTAATCAAAATATATAAAGAACTTCCACAAATCAACTAGAGAAAAGCAAACAATCTAGTACACTGGACAAAGTTTATGAACTTGGAAACAAACACAGAGAGAAGTACCTATGACCAATATTTCTATGAGAAGGTTTTGAAAAATCAGAAAAACGCAAATCAAAACAAAAAGATAATATCAGACTAGCAAATAATTAAAAGGAATGCTAATAATGGAGATCTGGGGACATGGGAACTGAAATAGCCGGTGGGGATGTAAATTAGTGCAACATTTTTAAAAGGTAATTGAAATATCTATCAGGATATTAACTTGGAATATTCCATATTCAACAATTGAACAATTAGGAATACAGTCTAGAGGAATGCTCTCACTCTTGAAAAGAATAGATGTACAGGATGCTAATTAAAAGTTTGGTTCAGACAATTGCAAACAATCCAAATGTCCATAAAACGGAAAATACTATTCAGGAAATTGAAAACAATCTAAATGTCTATAAAAAGGAAAATTTAAAATAGAAACTTGAGTATATGAATCCTACGCAACTCTTAAAAGTAGAGAAGAGACGGTAGATTAGAAAGATAGATACATACATACATACATACATAGATACATAGATAAAAGAGTTTCTGTTATCTTCTCTTTAACATAATTACTGTCCCTGTAATTTCAGAAATAAGCAAGGACAGTAAGTCAGACAAATAAAGTACGTATTTTCTGACAATTTATATGACCAAAGATTTATATACTTTGAGATCCTTACAAGAGAAAACCTACTTATTTTATACATATTTTTTGAAACAAGGTCTTGCCCTGTTGCCCAGTCTAGAGTGCAGTGGCATAAAAGTAACTTACTGCAGCCTCGACCTCCCAGGCTCAAGTGATCCTCCCACCTCAGCCTCCTGAGCAGCTGGGACTACAGGCATGTGCCACCACGCCACCTAATTTTTGTATTTTTTGTAGAGATGGAGTTTCAATGTGTTGCCCAGTTATCAAACTTCTCAGCTCAAGCTCTCCATCTTCCCACCTCGAAAACCTATTCTTTATAAGTGTCTGATCTGGTCCATGTTAACTCCAAGAAGAAGAGTGTCTTCTTATCTTTGAGAATCTTTTTTTTTTTTTTTTCTTTAAGACAGGATCTCAGTCCATCACCCAGGCCAGGCTGGAGTGTAGTGACACAATCGTATGCAGCCTTGACCTTCTGGATTTCTGGGCTCAAGCAATCCTCCTGCCTCAGCCTCCTGAATAGCTAGGACTACAGCTACATGCCACCATGCCCAGCTAATTTTAAAATTTTTTGTAGAGATGCAGTCTATGTTGCCTAGGCTGATCTTGAACTCCTGGCCTCAAGCAATTCTCCTGCCTTGACCTCCCAAAGCACTGGGATTACAGGTGTGAACCATTGCACCTAGCCATCTTTAACAATCTTCAAATAGAAAAAAAAATGTATATCATTATTATTTTCACCTTGGATGAAATCAAGATACTCTGCATTCTGTAAATAGTGCTGAAAGAAAGCTAATGTTTCTATGTGCTTGAAGTTGTGTCAGTACATACTCATTGTTTTGCTTGTGTGTGCCTCTGTGTGTGCACCTAGTGTTGTGTGTGTGTGTGTGTATGTGTGCGATAATGTGTGACTGTGTACATGTTTTAAAAATGGTCTGGTACGCATCAGTCCAAGAACTGTACAAATCCCCTGCTTCCTTCTCTTATTGGTTCCCTGTCTCCATTCATGACAGCTGTATTGGCATATGAATATATTTGTTCTGGCCAAATGATTCTGGACAAATGGCAACATTAATTTATTTTTAGCAGATATGTGTCAAACTCTATTGGTGTAAAGGAGGAAGAATGTTTTCACACCGTATCTACAGCCACTACCCAGGTCAGTCTCAGTTTAAAATATTCTGTACTCCCTACAAATCAGAAAAACAACCTTCGTCATATCATGTATCCCAGAGATTCAAAGAATATGGCCATTAAAACAATACCAGAAAATACTGTTTGGCAATAAAATGGATCCAGCTTCTGATATTTGCTTCCACGTGAATCAACCCCAAAAATGTTATATTCAATAAAAGAAGCCAAATGTAAAAGATCACATATTCTGTGATTCCATTTACATGAAATATCCAGAAATGAAAAACCTATACAGAAGGAAAATAGATTAACGGTTGCTTGAGGCTGGGGCTTGGGAACTGAAATTATTGCAAAATGGCAGGATAGATATTTTGGGATGATACTATTCTCAACAACTCTGTAAAAATCAATAAACACTTGAAATTGGTGTATATTATGGTCTATCAATTATTTCTCAATAAAACTATTAAAAATATTGGGACAATCTGGTCAAGACAGAACTGTAAATCTCTGCAACATTTATACTGCTGGGGCCTGTGTGATACTCACTGCCTCACTGTGGCTACAGAAAACCCAGGATCAAGGGTCCAATGTTGAC
The DNA here is from genome assembly GCF_000951045.1 of Mandrillus leucophaeus. Taxonomy (NCBI): domain Eukaryota; kingdom Metazoa; phylum Chordata; class Mammalia; order Primates; family Cercopithecidae; genus Mandrillus; species Mandrillus leucophaeus. Next base: position 3,409,551 of record NW_012102754.1, on the reverse strand, counting down.
AATAAGAAAGCCTGATGGGAAAGGAATAAAGCTACCCTGGCTGAGATACTCCCATTAAAGCATCAAAGGACTAGAGCAACTTGGAAGGCAACTTGCCTAAAGTATCTACCATCTGGTTGCTTGCCCGTCTCAAAACTCACCTGCCAACAATCTGCTGTTAGACAGCATGACCCCATCATGATTCTCTGTTACACACCTAGGATCTCTTCATCTACAGTTTTGTAACCTTTAGGTCATCAGCAAAATCTAGTGATATTACAGTCACATAATGAATAAAAGAAAAGCCACCCAATAAAAGGAGGTCATTCCTTCCCCCACACACCTGTTAGTGCACCAGAAACAACTACACAGGGAGAGAAACCATTATAGAGTTTTGTCCCAAATGTTGGAGGCTCAGAAGGTTGTCTCACTTGGTCAAGATTAGGATAAGCAAGGCTCTGAGAGAGGAAAGGACAATGAGAGTCTTGAAGGGAATCTTCATGTGCTGAGGCTGTAAGAAATCTCCGTGTAGCTGGTGCATGAGATATAAGTTGAGAGCCAAGAAAGAAGAGTCCAGGAAGGGATAATGAGAAGTATGTATGAGTCCTTCCACTTCTCCATCACCCACAGTCACCCTCAGGTTTCATGCCTGGTACCTAACAAAATCATCTCTGTTTGTCAGGAGTGTAAGTGTTCTGTTGAACCAATAACTACCTGTGTTTTATTAGATCTCCATCTTCACAGCCTCCATGGGCACGGATGACAATGCAAGGTGCACCAATGTTCCAAGCCAGCATTGTCCTGTTAAGAAAATGTATAGGAGGTCATTGGTTTGGACTGAGCTCCTGCAATGAGGCCAAAACACCAGACCAACATGGAATTTCTCATGCTGAAGTTCCACACCACCAAGTGAAATCAAGTTGTTTAGCCAGGCGTGGTGGCTCACACCTGTAATCCCAGCACTTTGGGAGGCTGAGGCAGATGGATCACGAGGTCAGGAGATTGAGACCATCATGGCTAACATGGTGAAACCCCGTCTCTACTAAAAATACAAAAAGAAATTAGCCAGACATGGTGGTGGGCACCTGTTGTCCCAGCTACTCGGGAGGCTGAGGCAGGAGAATCGCTTGAACCCCAGGACGCGGAGGTTGCAGTGAGCCGAGATCATGCCACTGCACTCCAACCTGGGTGACAGAGCGAGACTCCTTCTCAAAAAACAAAAAACAAACAAAAAAGAAATCAAGTTTTTTATCTGACCTTCTGAGAAATCAGAGGAGAGAAAGGTAACAGTCAAATTTGCTGAGCATGGTGGTGCATGTCTGTAATCTTAGCTACTTGAGATGTTATGCTGAGAGGATTGTTTGAGTTCAGGAGTTTGAGACTAGCCTGGACAACAACAACATGAGACCCTTTTTTTCCTTTTTTTAAGGAAAAAAAAAAATTAAATAGCCAAATCTCCAAACAAGCTAGTTTTAGCTAGGATTAAGGAGGTCCTCTCTGCTTTAATCTTTGCGAGGAAAGCAACTGAAAGGAACAATCCACATTCTGTTCTCTGTTTCTGCTTTCCTCAGCCTTATTCTTTCTACAAAGCCAACCTCCTCTGCTTAGCTCTATGGAACACTCATTCTATTTTAGAGAACGAGGTGTTGTCTGATTATAAATCACAAACGCTAATTAAGATGTTTAAATTTGTTATAATTTTTTTTTTTTTTTTTGTCTTTTGACAGCCCTTGTTCTGACATGCACAGGATATGAAAATGTCTGATGGTGTTATGGCTGCAGTGAGACCTGGGAGTGACAGTTTCTTTCACTGCAGTTGTCTGTCCAAAGGGAAGTGAACTAGCAGGTCTCTTTTACAAAAGGGCAGGCTTTGAACTGCGCACAGTGTGAGCACAGACACAGTGGGGCTAATCTGCAGGGGCAGTGTTAGCAGTAATGGGTTGTCCAAGATTTCTGAGAGGATTAGCACCTAGAAAATAATCTCATTATGCTTTGTGGTGTCAGACAAAGGAACTGAATGAGAAAATTATTGAAGGGCGTATTGTAGCTGATATGCAGATCCAAGGCTGACTTTCTTCCTCTCCCTTGAATCCACTTGTCACCAAAATATGGAATGAGCAGAACTTATAGGCGCAACCATAAACCAATTTTTCTTTGTTTCCTACTGTCTCTTTAAAGTTTTCTCAGTGGGAGAAATCTTCCCTGCCCTTGAATGAAGACTTACTCAGTAAATTACTTTATGATCACTGATAGGTAATAAAAGGTCATTTAAAAATAAAGCATAGAATTTTAATTCAGAAATTATTATCCTAGTTCCATATAATAATCTAGACTCTAAACTTGATTTTAAGGTAAATTTTCTCTACTTTCCTAAGTTAGAGCTTCCTACAGTCTTTCCCTTTTATCTCTCCTCCTGCCTACTAACCTGTTTTCTGACCTGTTACATTTTATTTGCCCTGATAAATTGGGTGAACAGGGTGATTACTAAGCAGCTGCTTCAACTTGTTAGAGGACAGCTGACCAGCCTGGGTCTCACCCTTTGTATTCCTTGTCAGACCTCGATCCATTGTTTCTCTCCCATTGCAGATGGTACTTATGCTATTGGAGTCCCCCGACGTCCTCTCTCCTGACTCGAGATGAAGGGAATACACCTTATACATTGCACCTCTACTTCCAGCCCCCTAGCAGCTTTCTACAAATAAGTGTTGTCTAAATAAGTTTCCTCTGATGCCCCACAACCCAATCCTTTTTTATTCTCAAAGTCAATGAGGGGTATAGTGAAACCTGCCACATAACTGGTTTTTAGTTATTTTCTTGGAAAATTTTGCATTTTTGTTTAACACCTTACTTGAGTACCTGGCTAATCAAAATGTGGTACTGTGATGGGCAGCATTGGCATCACCTGGAAGCTTGTTAGAAAAGCTCAGGCCCCAGCCCAGACCTACAAAATCAAAATCTGCATTTGAGGGATATCTCCAGGTGATTCGCATTCACATTACATGTTTGAGAAGCGCTGCTTTAGAAGTCCTTTCAGCTGTTTCTTGGTGTCTCAATCTTCCTATTTACTCTCCTGTTACACATTTAGAGTCCAATGTCCTAATGTAGCTTTGGGGGGGTCTATTTTCAGAAAAGAGGAATGCCAGTGCCTGTCCTTTGCCATTTGCAGATCTCAAACCATTTATAAAACTATTAATAACTTAAATGTCTTTTTATTGAATTCAAATGTTCTATTGCCACCTCAAATTCAATATATCCTACATCAAATCCAGCATGTTACCCCAAATCTGACACCTCTTCTAACTCCTTTTACCCATTCTTTGATATCTAATATTGTACAATCTTCTCCAAGACTATTTCCTTGACCACTGAACCACAGGGTGATCACTCAACTCATATATCATGCCAGCCTTTGGAACTTATGACAGCCTCTTTTTAAATTTATGTTTATACTGGCTTGAACTAATATTTAATTTTTCATTCATTCAACATTTCTTGGGCACCTTCTGTATTCCAACCAATGTTTAAGCAGCTATTAAAGGACAAAACAAATTAGTCTTCTGTCCTCTTGAAAGTTACATTTTTTGGGGGAGAAAGATATAAAAAATAGATAAATATATAATTTCATACCACAATGATGGCTTTCAAATTGATAATGTCAGGCTCAACCTCTCCCTTTAATTGTAATCCACATAACCAGTGTCTGCTCAATATCTTTACTTAGAAATCTAGTATGTACCTCAAACTTAATGTATCCAAAACTGAACTCTTGATTTTCACTTCAACGCCCTCTTTTCCTAGTGCTCTCCATCTCAATGTACATCACCATCTCCACAAAAATCCTGTCTTTCTTTCATACCCCACTTTTAATCCATCAGAAAATCCCTGTAATTCTACTTTCAAAACATACCCAATTTATTGCTACTTCCCTCCACTTCCTCTGCAACAGCTCTGTGGAGGTCACCAATGTCTCCTCTGGACTGCTATACCAGCCACCTGACAGCTCTCCTGCCTCTCTCATCCCTCTACTACAGTATGTACTCTACCAGTAGTCCGAGCCATCTTTCACAGAGTTAGTTTGAGCATTCCCTAGCTCAGAACTCTCTCGCTGCTTCCTGTTGCACTGAGAATTAAATCCAGAGACTTCACAGAGGCCCGCAAGGCCCTACAGATTCTTGGACCCCATGCTGTCCCTCTGACTCACCTCCTGCCTGCCACTCTTACCTTCCTTTCCCATCCCAGTCACTTTGGCCTACTTGATGTTCTTTGAACACACACATTAGGCTGTCTCCCTGAGTCTTTGCAATTGCTTAAACCACTCTTTCCTCAGATACCCAGAAGATTTGCTTTCTCCTTTTCTTAAATTCTCTCTCTATTCAAATACCACCCCCTCAAGAGGTCTATCCTGATTTTCTCTCTCACCTTCTTCTCCTTTTCTTTATGACATTTAGTTATAATTTGCCCCCCATATACATGCATTTGTTTATTCATCTGTTGGTTTATTGTCTGTCTCCTCACTAAAATGTAATTACTCCAAAATGTAATTTCCACAATGGCAATAAATTTATCTTTTTATTTTAACTACTGCCGGCCCAGCACCCAGAACAGTCATTGAAAAGAGCAGACATTCAATAAATATTTGCTGAGTAAATGAACATTAACTAAATTACCTAAGTTTGCAAATTATTACTTTAATTATAGACCAAATTGACTACTCTTGTAATAATGTCACTGTCACTAACTCACATTTTAATATGCTTCCTCAAATAGAACTATGGCTGGGAATTTAGTATCACAAGGGTAACAGAGTGGAATGGTGTCACGCATGTGAATATCTTCCATCATTTGTGTGACAACAGAAGTAAAGTTTGACAGCAGTTTCTCTAAAACACAATTTCTAGTTTCACTATGCAGATATGTTTTTCAGGAGGTACTGGTGACAAGGCAGGGAGCACGTCCTCAAGAAGCTGTCCCAGGACCTCTGAGAAAGAGTTGGGAAGCTGTTGCTTCCCACATTCACCAAGGAATGCACACTGCTGGCTCTTCTCCTGCAGCTGGGTTGTTATACAGAAATCTGGAGTAGGGCTTTGACTCAGATAACATCCCTCAATGCTTGATGGTAATGTCCTCTCTATTTGGCACTAGTTGTTAATCATGACTGCACTTCGGACTCACATGGAAGCTTTTAAGAAATAGCGGTGTCCAGCCACATCCCCAGGGACTCTAATTTAATTGCTCTGAATGAGCCTAGGCCTTTCTGTTTCTTAAAAAGCTCTCCTGGTTATTTTAATATGCAGTCAGGGAGCAAACCACTGGTCTATAAGCAGGGTAGAGCACCCATTCTGGGCAGTCTAATACTAGGCACTTGGGAACGAGACCTGGGCACTAGGGCTGGTCTCAGCCTTTGAAGAACTCACAGCCCTATGGAGGGCTTCACAGCTGTGTGCTCATGTCCAAATTAGAATACTTTGGGGTTTACAACTCTAGAGATGGGAAAAATTTAGGAAGATTTAAGAAAATAATGTATGAAAGGATTTGAAGAGTTTAGATTATAAAATATATGAGGCAAAAGTCACAAGTTAGATTTATTTAACCTGAAGATGTAGAGTTAAGTAATTTTCTGACCATTTCTAAGTGTATGCACATCTCCCACATTAAGAAAAAACCTGGTACACAAAAATCCAAATGTGTGTAATAGAGACACAAAAGAGAATATTTACACCTGCACTACACAAATACAAACACATACACATATAGAGTAATTACAGGCAAGGATTTGTGTTGTGCTTGCCATAGGCTGGATGCTGCTCTGAGCTCTAGATAAAGCTCATTTAACCCTTATAAGAGTGCTACAAAATAGATACAAGAATTATTCTCATTTTAGAGTAAGGAATCTGAGCCTCTCAACGGTTAAGTAACTTGCTTTTGTTACTGTATGGGTCTGGGATTTAAACTTAAGCAGACGGGCTGCAGAGTTCCCATGCTCTTAAGTATCATTTGGTACTGTATGTATGTATATATGCATGTGTATTTGTCAGAGTTCTCCAGAGAAATGGGCTAATATATACTAAGAGATTTATTGTAAGAAATTGGCCCATGAGATTGTGAAGGCTGACAAGTCCCAAAATCTGTAGGTTGAATCAGCAAGCTGGAGACCCAAAAGAGTCAATGGTTTCGTTCCAGTCCAAGTTGAAAGGCCTGAGAACAAAGAGACCAGATGGTACACTTCCAGTCCAAAGACCAGCAGGCTTAAGGCCCAGGAAGAGCTAATATTTCAGTCAAAGTCCTAAGGCAGGAAAAAAGCTGATGTCCTAGTGTGAAGGCTATCAGGCAGGAAAAATTCTCTTACTCGCGGGAGGATCAACCCTTTTATTTTATTTGGGCCTTCAACTGATTGGATGAGACCCACTCACATTAGGGAGAGCGCTCTGGTTTACTCAATCTACTGATTCAAATGTTAATTTTACCCAAGAATACCCTCAAGGAAATAACCAGAATAATGTTTGGCCAAATGTCTGGGCATCGTGTGGCCCAGTCAAGTTGACACATAAAATTAATCATAGTATAATGATTGTATGTATATATGTACATAGTATAAAAATTGTATATATATGTAAGAATATACATGCATATATATATTTCACATACACTGTACGTAAGTATATGTGTGTGTATCTTCTGGTTACACACACATATACATACTATATAGAAGTAGATGTACTGCTAAATGTACAGATACACAGATACACATATACATGTGCAGATAATGTTTTAAAAAACATGTATATATATTTTGCATTACAAAAAGATGCACAAGATTTCTTTAAACAATAAGCATACTTATTAAAATGCTAACTCATAGTATTGGGGTTCACAAATAAGTAAGCAAGAATTTTGAAGAGAAAAATATTTATCATGTGATAACCTATTACAAATCCTTTGCAGTGAAAATTTTTTTGAGACAGATTAATGGGAAGGCACAAGTAGTTCCATGGAAAGTCTTGTACATTTGTTCTGGGTTATTTTAGCATGTGATGAATAAATACACTGAAAAATGTGTTCTTGTGGGATTTTCCTGCTGGACAAAAAACAAAAGTAAAAGGTTTGTTTTTAAATATTAAGGACCTAAAATTCAATGACTCAATGTTTCATTGTTCTGTAATTGGTTAATTGGCAGTAGGAGAAGAGTACAGGGGAGGGTGGGCATATTCCTGCCTGCACAAGAACAAGACAATTAAAAAGCTGAGTAAGTTTTGTTTTGTTTTGCTTTGACTGTTACGCTTTTCTAATGAATTAGTCCCGGTGTTTAAAGGATTGCCTAGTAAAGTAGTTGAAATGTCATTTTTTCAAATATTGTCTAAAATTTCCTTAGAACTAAGGTTTTATGTAATGATCTGTTAAATAATGAATATGTACAAGGTAATAGAAAATTAAAATATTCCTCTAATTCCTACTGATTCACTTAAGAGAAAATTCAGAAACCTTCTCATATAGAATTGCAATTCCTTATTATGTTTTATATTTATAAGTTGATAATGAAAAGGCAACTTTAATCAAAAGGTTAATTAAAAAGAACTCACAACGTGATCATTTGGTTTATTCAGTTAAATAGTACTGAATTTAAAGAGTACGTAGTAATAACGAACAAATAGGAATTGACAAAAAGAAGTGAAAGCCTCAAAAGCTTTAGAATGATGAATAGGAAGTTACATTGGCCTTTATTTTCTGTTGTACTAAAGTTGCAGTTAATGAAATATTTGAGTAGCAAAGATAAGAGACAAAGATACTTTACAAAATACTGGTAATAAAACTCTTCTTCTAAAAAGACAGCTACCCAATATGCTTGATACCTATTGAGGACCTGTATTTTTTAAAAAACAGAAGCCCAGTGGAGTCATCATTTCTCTAGGCTCACATTCTCCTTTGTCTAGTAGGATGTGTGTTATGGATGTAAATGAAGTTTTTAGACTTAGCTATAAAGATCTCTGGCACATCACTAAGCATTTTAGTCCTCTCTGTTAGCTGGTTTCCTGTGGGCTGTGTCTGTTATCTTTCCTCTCATGCCACGTCCAGTCTCTACTGTGATTACGCTCTTGAGGACGGGATATTTCTTCCTGAAGTTTGTACCTGCCTATCCTAGCCAAGATTTCTGCTCTAAATTCTTCCCTTTTTCCTTACCTTGGTGAGATGGGCTATAAGTCTAGGACTACCACTTTTATCTTTCTTGACAAATACTTAGAGCAGGTGCAGCTCTAGCTGTTCATCTCACACTCCCTCTGGTGTAGAAGATCTGCTTGGATCTTCTTATCAGAGGCAGCCTTCTAAAGATTTTATCAGCCAAGAAGAGAAAGTTTGGCAAGCCATTACAAGAAGGGAACTAGAAACTTCTTCAAGGTACAGAACTTGTCTTGTTTATTTTTACATTTCCAGAGCCACAAAGTGCCTAGAAATCATGGATGTTCAATAAATATTGGTTTCATTGAACATGGATTCCTCTTTTCTTCCCCCTCCCAACTTCGTGCTCAGGATCAGTGGACTCATTGTGGGTTTCTTATGAAATTACCATAAAAATAGTTTACATATAATGTCTAACATGTGATTTGTTTCAGATTAACAAAACTCCCAAAGTTTAGATTCCTTGACTAAAAAAAATATTTGTTTAGAAGTAAGGTATGGTATGTAGTTTGGGATATAAAGTATGATCAGAAATAAATGAGTTTTAAGACTATATATTAGTCAAAAACTGGCAATTACCAAAATGGCCTTCAATAGATGAGTGAATAAATTGTAGTATGCTCATGCAATGGAGTACCATACAGCAATAAGAATGATCAGTCTACGACTACACACAAAATAATGAATGAATCTCACAAATGAAATCTTAAGAGAATAAAGCCATATGCAAAAGAGTATATTGTATGAGTACATGTGCATAAAATATATAAACAGGCTAAATTGATCTGTGCTATTAGAAATCATAAGAGTGGTTACCCTAGAGGCAGTGGTCCTCAGCTGGGGATGACTTTGTTTCCAGGAAATATTGGGCTTATTTCTTTATCTGGAGAGAGATTTTTGGTGTACCATTGATAGGGCTGCTACTGGCAGCCAGTGGGTAGAGGCCAGGAATGCTGCTAAACATCCAACAATGCACAGGACAGCCCTCCATAGCAAATAATTGTCCAGTACAAAAGGTCAGTGGTGCCGGGGTTGAGAAACCCTACCCTAGACGACTAATGGTGGAAAGTGGGCACAAGGAAGCTTCTAGGATCTGGTAATATTATGTTTCTTGATCTATGTGCTTATTACATGTGTGTTCAATTGTAAAATTTATCAAGCTGTACACAAATGATATGTATACTTTTTATCTGTATATTATCCTTCAACAATAAGTTTTACAAGTTTTTAAAAGCTACCTATGCTTAGAAAACCTTTATTTAATAAAAATATGCCCTCAGACTCAATCAAGGGATATATTAAGTAGCTATCAGCTTACATTGACCAAAGCCATCCAGACTTAGCAGAAAACAGTTGAACTTAAAGTATAATTTAAAAAAAAAAAAAGAAAAATGTATTATGGAAAACTCTAAAGGTTTAATGATAAAACACAAAGCAAACATTTCACTCATCAAATCTTATACAGAATATCAGGATTTGGGGTATATACTTATCACTTTAAAATGGCAACAACTTTAAAAAAAAAAAGCATCAAGTGCTAGTAAAAAAATGCATGAATGTTTTATTTACTGGAAAATCCTTGTTGATATGTAGAAAGGAATCTGGCCAAGTAGCTTAGAATCAGAATTTGTTATGTCAGCATCTGCAGAAACCAGAAACATAAGAACTGCTTTAAAAATGCCTTAGTGCTATCCACAGCCTCCTGCTGCAACTTTTCTGTTCAGCCTGCACTTCTGCAGCATCTCCTGCTCTGCGATGAATTCCTGTGCTCTGTAAAATGTGCAAGGTTTTTTCACAGCATGAATTTCCATTGACGGAGTATTTTGAATGGGAAAGTCTCTTGTGGCTATCCTTTCCTAGTCTCACACTTGTTTATTGGGTACATTGAGGGTATATAACTTGTTTTTTTAGTTCATAGGTCTCTAATTGTGGGGAACCTCATATGGCAGAATGTAGGTCCAAAAGTCCTGGACTCTGATCCAGATAAAAGGGGGTCTCAGGAAGAGGTAAGTGTATTTTGTGTGTAGGAGGGACATGAATAATTGTAGCCAGAAAATGGAGTATCGTGGATTATTTATTAAAAAATGACCAAAATTATTTCCTTTCCTATATCTAGACCTCCATGCAATGTGACTTTGCAGCTCCTCCCATATGGAGATGGGGTCTCTTTCCCTACCCCTTTAAATTGGGGCTGGCTTTGTGAATTGTTTCAACTAACAGAATGTGGAGAAACTGACACCATGACAGTTCTGAGCCTGGGCCTCAAGAGGCCTTGCACGCTTCCACTCACTTTTTGGAACCATGCTTCTGCTGTGTGAATAAGCCTGGACTTGTCTGCTGGATAAGAAGAGACTCCATGGAAGTCAGACAAGCCATCCTAGGTCAGCCAGGCCCAGCTAATCTAGGGGGCTATCCACAGATGTATGAAGTGACTCCAGCCCAGATCAGGAAAACCATTCAGATGTGCCCTGCTCATACTGGCATCCTGCAAAATCATGAACTGAATAATTTGCAGAGATTTCTTACACATCATTTACCTTTGTTCTCAGGCAAGATTACTGTAAGCAGATTCAGCTTTTATTCTATTTGTATCAAATAGAATAAAAGTTTTACCAGTAGCTACTCTTTCTCAATTGTTCAGTGAATATTCCTGAACTAAATCATAAACCTAATTTCCCAAGTTACCTCTTGAAAGTAGTCACTTTACTGTGACTGAAGCAGTCACTCTAACCTGGGGGTAGGATGCTGTGATGGCTGTACCTGGGTCCTTTCCAGGAGCTGGGGTGATGGGGTATATTATGAGAAAGTAATGATTCCAACAGGTGAAAAAATAATGGCTGTCCAACATAGTATGCTCTGCATCTCACTGCCTCTGATGTGAGAATTCAGCTCGGGCGATGCTTTTAATTGGTTGGTCATTCATTGTACTGTAGATGCTGTCATCACCATAGATACCAGGGCCAGTCATCCATTGATTATTCTAGTTGCATGATTTGAAATATGAAAGATTATTAGAAAAAAAGTCTATTTAAGATAAATTTGGCATTTTCGATACTTCGGTATGGGGATTTCTAGATAACTTTTTTCCTACAATATTTTATCCTTGATGCATACCAGATCTTCTTTCATCCTGAAATGAAGGAAGGATGTTAATATGGTCTGGATCTGTGTCCCCACCCACATCTCACCTTGAATTGTAATTTGAATTGCAATCCCCACGTGTTGTGGAAGGGACCTCATGGGAGGTGATTAGATCATGGGGGCAGTCCCCCCATGCCGTTCTCATGATAGTGAGTGAGGTCTGGTGAAATCTGATGGTTTTACAAGGGGCATCCCCCTTCGCTTGGCACTCATTCTCTCTCCTGCCGCACTGTGATGAGGTACCTTCTGTCATAATTGTAAGTTCCCTGAGGCCTCTCCAGCCATGTGGAACTGTGAGTCAATTAAATCTCTTTTCTTCGTAAGTTACCCAGTCTCAAGTATTTCTTCATAGCAGTGTGAGAAGGAACTAATACAGATGTGCTGGTCAATTTTATGCTGTTACATAATATGGAACGATACACATTATAGTAAATACTTCTGTTTTGTGGAAAGTAGAAGGGCATCAAGCACAAAAATGAAGAAAGAGATCTTATTAAATGCTTGAATAATAAATACAGAGAAAATTGGCAGACAATGGACAAAGTATACTATTTCCTTTAATATTATTTAATAAACTCTGTCTCCTAGCCTTTTGATTTCCTCAGGCTGACTTGTCTGACTTGTGGATGTGCGTGACTTGAATTAACTTACCCTCAAAAATAATGAAGACTAAGATGTAGGCATTGTGTATGAGTGGGCAATCCAGTGAAAAGAGCTAGTGAGTAACTTTCCAGCAGACCTTCTGTAAAAATGCTGGTTTTGTGATTGGTGATTAATTGAATAATCGCAGTGAGTAAACACTCAGGAATCAAAAAAATGAATTATGATACATCCACATACAGATACTGGAATAATCTGCAGCTGATAAAATTATATTTCTAAGGAATGTTAACTGACATGAGAAACTGTACATAGTATTTTGCTAGGTAGAAAGTATTTCCAGAGATGTATCATGTCATTATTTTCCTAATATGTATGTGTGTGTGTATACACACATATGTCACAAAATATTACCAGTTGAGTCTCCAAAGACAGACAATTTTGAGTGCATTTTTCTCTCTCGTGTTTCCTTATATTTTCCAGCCTCCCAGCATTAGAATGTGTTGCTTCTGAAATTATATTAATAAAATATAAACATGCAAAATGTATTAAGAGGGTTTTGTACCACCACAGAGAAAGTCACGCTAACAAAATATTTTGCTACCAGAAAAAATTTCCCTAAATCCCCACGATGTATTTTTCTTGTATAAATTTTGGTATCCACTTTTCAGTCTGATGGGGATATTCTTTTGAGGGCTGTCAGATGTAAGCTAAAGAAAATAATTGCTGACATCTATAGAGTACACCCTATATGCTGGGCCCTGTTCTAAGTATTTCTCATGCTTTAACTCATGTAATACTCACAATACCCTATGGGGTAGTAACGACTGGTTATCTATTTTACAGATAAAGAAATTGGGACACAGAGAATGTAAATGGAAATGCAGTGGAGTCAGACTCCAGAGTTCCCACTCACAAAAACTATTCCCTCTCTCCTATCTTGTGAGGAAGGACATTTTAGGTATTGCTTCATCTAGAAAGAAACGGCTCTTCAGAGAGGTAAGCAGAACTGGGAATGCAGAGCTCAGGTAGGCAGGAGAGGGCTTCAACCTTCTTCTCTTTGTCTATTCATGGAGAAATTCACCTTGGGCTTTTGGGACAGTATCTAACATATACAAGCAAGAATGGAGAGACTCCAGCAAGCTCTTTGCCTTATAAGTTCCCTTTCATAAGGGGTGGAATACAATTTAAACGAACTAACTGATATTTCAGGGTATGATTATCTATAAAATATGGGTTGCGCACTAAAATGAAGAGGACTTTGCTTTCATAAGATTAAGAATGACTGAGTTAGATAAAGTTAGACAAGTCTGTCGCAGGACTTCTCAGAGCCTTCATTATGCTTACACACATTTTAGTCTCTATGGAGTGAATATGGTACATACTGTTTCTCAACTTCTTTCAACCACAAAACACTTTTCTCATGGAGTATCTTCTAATAGCTCCCCAAGTTATTGTTCCATGGAACAAAGTTTGGAAACATTAGTCTCAAATAATAACACTCTCTACACTATTTCCATTTCCCCCAGCCTTCAGTGATTATTTTTAACATCCAAGCCCTACTTCAGGTGTCCTCTGAAAACATAAGAAAATTATTTGTAACTTTGTTTGGACATATTTATTAGAGGAAGCATTGCTAAATTTGGCTTGTTACAAAGCAAAACCTAATTCATCCAGTGTTCTTGGTATGGTGAGGACTTGGAGACTCTTCTGATGACCTAAGGCCACTTTAGCTATTAATATTTTGGCAAAGCCTCTGAGTCTTAGCCAAATTCCACATCCTGGCCGAGAGAAACCACTTCACATCCCCTATGGAAATATTGCCTAGTCCCTCCCAACATTGGTCCCTGTAGGTTTGCTGGCTCTTAATTCTCAGTCCCTTCCACATTCTTTCACAGAGACTATAGGGGATTTATGGGTTCCTTCTCTGGTGTGTAAAAGAAAAGGGAGTATCAGGGTACCATCACCTATTCTTTCTCACTATATATCTGCCACAATTTTATTCTTACTTGGTGGCAGTTTCTCCATGTTGCCACATGGAAACTAAGTAAGACTCCTTCCTTCCAAAGTTCCAAGTAGGATGTGGAATTAAATGAAGGCCACCTAAATGAGATTGAGAAGAGGCTGCTCAGAGCTTGTGATAGCTAGGGAGTCAGCCACTAGCACTCGCATTTGGCAAACACGACAAGACAGGTAGGGGGGTAGGAAAGCTTTACGGTGGAAAAAAGGGAAGACTTCAGATTACCCTGATTGGCATGGGGAAACTGTAGGTAGGCTAACTAGAAGTGGGACATCCCATGAGATTGGTTTGGGAATCATATTTGGCTTTCCATAATTAGTTCTTGGTTGAAAACAGGGGCAAAAAGTAGAGAAGTTGGCAGTCATTAATCAAGTGCAAGTTGTTCCAGGCAGATTGCTGCAGAAGTTGTGGTTTGGCTACTTGGATAGTTCCTGTAGAGGTTGTGGGTCAGAGCTCTATCATCATATATGATCTGGCCATTGTCCGTTTGTAAACTCAGTGTCTTGATTTCCCTCCTGATTATTCTTTCACTTGTAAGAACCTGAAAAATTCAGAAAAGGCTAGAGATTCAGATGTTCACTGCTCAGAGATTATTCAGTTGTCTCCATGGTCAACTGTATTGCAAGATCTTTGTGGGCATCTTGTTGTTGTATCATCATGGCAATCATCTTGATGAGAGAGCAGCTACAGAGTGGCATTTTAGAATCTGGATAGACTACAACAGATTAGTATCATGTTCACTGTGACAAAAACAAGAACAATTAGGAGTCCCTATAAGACACTTTGAAACCAGAAATCCAAATTGCCCAACCTAGACCAAGTAAGCAAATCCCAAGTCTAAATTCAGGGTCTTCCAGTTACCATATCAGAGGGGATAAACCTTGGGAAGTAGGCCGTATGGCCATAAACTTCTATAGTTTTATCTTTTTTTGTGTTTATATGATGGAATTATGGTTCAATCTGTTTTTATTGAGAAATGTTTTAGGTATGGCATTTGGGAGACTGGTCTGGTTTTAGGGCCTTTTTTGACCCACACATTTATTGTGGAAAGAGGGATTCTGTAGATCCCTTTCTTGGTCAATTCGATTAGCTATTGTCATTCAGGATTTAGTATCTAGCTGAGGGTTTGACCAACAAATACACATATTGATATAGTTCAGCTGTTCAACTCTGACACGTATGCACCCAAAGGAAGTCTAAATCCTTCTATGAATAATCCTTGTCCTTGTCTGTGCTTAAGGCAATCCTGAAATAAAGCTGTTAGTTCAGCTTGTATCTGAGGTTTAAATTATGCCATCGCTTACACACCTGGCTCAGGGAGGGGATGGATCTTTAGAGGCAAATTGCATTTTGGGTTCTTGAAAGGGGGAAGAAGGGAAAGTTGAAATAAGGGTAAAAGGAGAGAGATCAGAAAGATAAGAAGGAAGAGGGAGAGGTAGATATAGGGAGGCAACTGGAGGACAAGGAGGGAGAGGATTTACCAGGGAAATGAGTCTATTGATAGTTTTTTTATTGCTTACATTTGTAATGTTGTTTATTACTTTTGGCCAAAGAGTGCTTTAGTAAAACAATTTTTAAATCAGAATTTCATTTAGAAGCCTCTACATACCAATCAAAAAGTGTTATCCACTGAGCTTGATAAATACTACTCTCTTTCTTTTCTAAGGCATTTCTCAAATAAACAATTTTGTTCAAGTCAAATGTCCCTGAGAGTGGCCATTCAAGGTCCAAATTATCATTGGTGAAGTTATACCACTTAGAGAAAGAAATAAAAGCATTATACACAGCAAGAGTTTCTTCTGAAGGAAGAGACGATTTAGACTTAGATGACTCACAAGAGCAGGCAACAGTCTGTTGAAAGCGATGCTTATGTACTTTGTCTCTGAGACTCCCACCTGTTGCTTGGCTGCCTCTGAACACAGACCTGATGGTCAGCACTTATACGCAGGCAGAAAATCAAAGAGAACATGCACCAAGGAGAACATTCTCTCTGGATCAAAGCTAGGCTCTCAGAACAACAAGAAAAATGATGGAAGGAGAACCTCATCCAGTTGTATTGGTGACTTGGCAAAATATGTCCACATGGGGGCTAGTTTGGTGAGAACTACAAACTCATTGGTCTGTGAAACTGGCTCTAACAATAGGCTTGTAGGGTCTATGCCGATGTTCTACCTTATGATTCTCCTTTATATGACAGACAACACTTTTAGGCAACCCTACATAAAGCAGAAGCACCAAAGAGAGTAAAAAGGGATAAAAAAAAAAAGAACTCTATCCTCTGTGTTGCTGAATTCCTCAGCTATTTATTCTCAGTTTGGTGACTGGATTTTATTATTAGTTCCCATTTATCTGGCATCCTTGGTGGAATCAGGCCATTCTTTTTCATCACTGTGTTTTGAAAGTTCCCAGCTCAATTGTTGGTCCAGTATCAGAGTGTCTAGCAGCCCTGTCCTAATGGGAAATGAAGGGGAGCTGGATGTTTACAGTGGGCTTTTCACAGGATGCCCTAATGCCCAGTTATCCAACTTGTGACCAGAGGTCCCTCACATGGGGAACTTGTTTGTACTGGCAAACGCCGTTGTGGCTCCTGTCTGACCCAGTTTATGCCCACCTGACCATTGCTCTGGCATTGGGAACCCAACCTTGTGATCTTTGGCATTCCGGGAAAACTCTAAGTAGGACAGCCCCTAGTTCTTCAGATGGAAGGTAACAAATTCAATACACCGCCACAACAGGAAACAAGTTGAAAGATTTTTTTTTTTTTACTTACAGATCCTGCACAGGGTGGGTACAATGAGTTGGGAGGGTAGTCCTCTCTCTGTCTGTACCTGGGGTCAGACAAGGCAGTGTATGAAGAGTCACACAAAGACAGAGAGAGAGAGAGAGAGAGAGAGAGAGAGAGCGTGTAGCAACTATTAGCATGTATAAGGGAATAGGGTGTGTGGGTTACTTTGAGTTTGCAGTTAAATGCCTGAAAGTTCTCTTTAAAGGAAGCTGCAGGAAAGTGGAAATCCAGTCTGCTAGGTGGTAGAGATGCCTCTATGGTCTTATCTCTGGCCATTGGCTTGAGCCATTTGGGTGTGGCATAGAACTGGAAACTGTCTTGGGTGACTGAGCCCTGCTTCTGACATGAGAAAGTAAAACTTATATGCAAAGTAGATGATAAGGAAAATAAAATTATGAGAATTAATCATACCCTAGGACATAGATGACAGAAAAATCTTCAGATTTCTCTGGAGGTTGCTGGCATGGGAAGCTGGTTGTGGGCATCCTAAGTGATTGATTAGTGTAGCATATTTGGCATTCTCTGTTTGGTCCTGAATTGGAAGAGGGGGACAAAAAATAGGGAAGCTGGCAGTCATTGACCAATCTGGGCTTAGTGCTCCAGGAGCTGTGGGTCAGACTTATTTTGTCATAGGTGGTCTGACCATTATCATTTGTATATTCAGTCTCTCAGGGTCTCAATGCTACTAACCCACTCTGTTTTCAGCGGTTGCCTCAAATGCTATGTTGTTTCCATTTTCTCACTAGCCTTCCACATTTCCTGTTTAAATCCCCTGGGATACAAGAGAGCGACAGTGGATCCTTGGAAGAAACAAATAATGTCTTTTTCTCCTCACATTCCTTCCAAATTATTCTATTGCTCTCCTGAATGAAAGACTACTTCTCTCTTTTCTTCCTGTGTAATAGAAGCTTCCTCCACATTATATCCATTTCTTCCTTACTCTTGGATTACTATGCTCCAGATAAGATCCACTTTTTTTTTCTCCTACTGTCGTAATCCTGTTGGCTCTCTCTTAATGGTGGTGGTTGTAGTGGTAAAGGAGGGGTTACCAAGAGGAGAAATATCACTAATGAGCTGGAGTATCATTGCAACCAGCATAGAAATTCTTTACCTCTCAAAGAAATTTTAAAATACATACAAATTGAGGTCATCTGATTAAACAAAAAAAGTGAATATTCGGTGTGCATGAAAGTCTCTGAATGTGTTTGAATTGTAAATGTTTGTGGATGAGCATTTTCTCTGGTGTCTTCATTTATTCAATAAGTATTTGTTGGGCACTTCCTGTGTGCTAGCTTCTGTCCAGGGCACTTGGAGATATCAGTGAGTAACATAAAGACCCCTGCCCTCAAGCAACTTACATTCTAGTGAGGAAGACACACAACAAATAGTAAAGAGAGCAAGAAAGTTTAGTGTGTGGTAAGTGCAATGGGATAAGGAAAATGCAGAGGAAGGAGTGGAGGATCAGGAGTGGAGGGGAAGGGGGCAGGTTCATCTGACTTTTTTTCTTTGGTAATGCCTGACTTTGCCTCTTCAAAAGCAAACTTACTACTAATACTCAGTGAATAAGATCATGACAATTAAACTCTCCTGCGGGATTTGAGGATTTTTATGACAAAGAGGCACACTCACACGCAAGGCCCTGGTTGAATTTCTGGGCATTCCTGTTAAGTTTATTAATCCTCAGTACAGCTGTAGGTGAGTCAGCTGCCACGGATCTCAACCAGTTTAGGATTCAGAGAAGCATTGTAATCTCATTTGGTTATAGAGGTTATTAACCAAGCCTGGGCTTTGTTGTAAGAACCTGATTTACAATAAGAAAAATTGTAAGAGGAGAGAGTCACAAATCAAGATTCTATAAGTCAGTAATCATGTTTCCTTCTGTAAAATAACATTTTTATTATCAGAATCTCTCTGCAGCATCAGGGACCCTTATTGGATACCCTAGTCAGTGAATGACAAGATTCTACTATATTTCAGCATTGTCGTTCCAAGATAGAATCAACTTTACTAAAGAAAGCAGCAAAGATTTTAAAAAGCCATTATTTAGCAGGGAAGGAATAGTTGTATAATAAAATATTAATTGTTCTAAAAAAAAACTCAGAGAAAACTACCATACTTACCAGAAACAATATTTTCCCTCCACATTTCTATTTTTATTTCTATTTAGTCCAGAATGATCTGCTTTATTATCTCAAGATAGACATATGATCATATCTTTATTTTTAAAATGAATTACTGCTGAAGAGCGGAAAATTCAGAGTTTACCTTTTGAAGCTTAGCCCAATGGTGTGCATCTTGTTTTTTCACACAGCAAGCAGAATGCGTTGAACTGTGTTTCCTATTCATCTGCTACTTCATGGTGGGACTGTTGAAGACTGGTCTTGTGTGGTTTGGATAGCCCTTGCTGGTCCGGATCACAGTGGATCCCTGTGTTGAGGGCCAAGGTTGCAGCTCGATTTGATCACATTCCATGCTTAAGCACTGTTCCTTGGAGACTTCCAGCCACACTCTCGGGTTCTGGGCTCCCTCTCTTTCTTCCCACTCCAGTTGAAAACACCTCAGTCCTTATGTGGAGCCTATTCATAAGCTTAGCCTCCTCATTTCTCAAAGTAACTTTATTTTAGTGATCTCCTTGCCCTTCTCTGCACTGGACCTTTGTTGGGTCAAGGTCACTCTGTCCAGTTGTGTAGTCATTTGCTGCATACAGGTGTCTGGCTAGGAGGACAAATGGAGGCTGAAATTCAGCTCATCCTCCACTTGCCAACTGCATGCCCCTGAGATAAGCCCACCACCTTCTAATACATCCAGCCGGAGGGTAAGGTGGCCCTCATTCATAGAGAAGTGCTAGTAGGAACTCTAAGTGGGGTCATTCTGCTCCTCGCCAACTGGTCTTCATAACTTTAAATTTCAGGGAACAAAATTAGGGCATCCACCCACTCTTCATATAAGTTGAACCATCTTCTCTTTAGAGACCAGCTTTCAAATCTGGTAGAGATGGCCTCATCTGATTAAAAAGGTTTTGTTTCACAAGAATTCCTCTTGCCATTTTTACCCCAAGACTCAAGAGCCAAATACAATGAGTGCCTACTCACCTTGCTTTTTATATAACTAATGTTTCCTTAAGGTATCTGCCCAGATCCCCTTCATCAGGTAGGCACCCCCAATCCCAGGTGCTGTGAGTGTTGGTTGCTAATGATGCTCAGTGGCCCCTTTCTTTGGAGAGTTATCTTCTGGGGGAACAGAAGCTACTTTATTCAGGAGAATCTCATCCTGACCACCCCAAATGAAGACAATGCTATTAGCCCGCTCTGGCATAAGAATGCTAAGGGCTGGTCCCACTTGCTTCAAGATGCAATTAGTTCTATGGTGAAATTCATACTCCAGAGAAATAACTCCATGGTATCATCCAGGGCTAGTTTCCAGTGAGACCACATTCTTGCTCACTCAGATCCTTCCCCTGCCTCATCCTGTTCCCATCATTCCCATTCTCCCGAGAGCATCTACTCAATAAATCCTGTGCAAATGAATCTCTCTCTTAGGCTCTGCTTCTCAGCACCTGACCTAGAATAACAAGTAAAGAAGTCTCCTCACAGCTCTCAGAGAAAAATCTAATCTGCTTAGGGATAGCTTTCTTTCTCTGTTCCTCCTGAGAAACACCATTTTCTTTCTTTCTTTTTTTTAACTTTTATTTTAGGTTCAGGGGTGCATGTGCAGGTTTGTTACATAGCTAAATTGCGTATCGTGTGGGTTTGGTGTATAGATTGTTTCATCACCCAGGTAATCAGCATACTACCTGACAGGTAGTCTTTTGATCCTCGGTGTCCTGCCACCCTCCCCACCCTCAAGTATGCCAGGTGTCTGTTGTTCCCTTATTTATGCCCATGTGTTCTCAATATTTAACTCCCACTTATAAGTGAGAACATGTGGTATTTGGTTTTCTGTTCCTGCATTAGTTCATTCAAGATGATGGCCTCCAGCTCCATCTGTGTTGCTGCAAATAACATGATCTCATTCTGTTTCATGGCTGTGTAGTATTCCATGGTGCATATATACCACATTTTCTTTATCTTTCTACTGTTAATGGGCATTTAGGTTGATTCCATGACTTTACTATAGTGACTAGTGCTGCAATGAACATATGTGTGCATGTGTCTTTATGGTAGAATGATCTATATTTGTTTGGGTATATACCCAATAGTAGGATTCCTGAGTCAAATGATGTTTCTGTTTTAAGTTCTTTGAGAAATCACCACACTGCTTTTCACTGGCTGAACTAATTTACATTCCTGCCATCAGTGTATAAACATTCCCCTTTCTCTGCAACCTCATCAGCATCTGTTGTTTGTTGACTTTTTAATAATAGGCATTCTCACTGGTATGAGATGGTATCTCGTTGCAGTTTTGATTTACATTTCTCTAATGATTAATGATATTGAGCATTTTTTTTTTTTTTTTTTTTTTTGAGATGGAGTCTTACTCTGTCACCCAGGCTGGAGTGCAGTGGTGCAATCTCGGCTCACTGCAACCTCCACCTCCCAAGTTCAAGCAATTCCCTTTTCTCAGCCACCCAAGTCTGGGATTATGGGCACTCACCACAATGCCCGGCTACTTTTTGTATTTTTTGAGAGATGGGGCTTCACCATGTTGGCCAGGCTGGTCTTGAACTTTTGACCTCAAGTGATCTGCCTGCCTCGGCCTCTCAACGTGCTGGGATTACAGGCGTGAATCACCACGCCCGGCCTGAGCATTCTTTACATGTTTGTTGGTCATGTGTGTGTCTTCTTTTGAAAAGTGTCTGTTCATGTACTTCGCCCACTTTTTAATTGGGTTATATCCTTTCTGTTTGTCAATTTTCTTAAGTTCCCTATAGATTCTGGATATTGAACCTTTGTCAGTTGTGCAGTTTGCAAATATTTTCTACATTCTGTAGGTTGTCTGTTTACTCTGTTTATAGAAAGACTATTTTCTTAAGAAAAGAAAGAATGCCATGCCCTGCTAAGTGTTTTGTTTTGTTCCACATAGATATATATGTAGATACAGGCATATATATGTAACAAAGCAAAATACTTTGTTTTGTTAGGGAACAAGTAGTTTTTATACATATAAGTACTATAGTATATGCTATATACTATAGCCTATAGTATATGCTATTTTATAATTAATCCCTCAACTCCCACCTTGAACCTGGCCAACTTACTTTAGACTATGGTCAACTTTCTGCATATCAGTATGTGTAGATTCACCTTTCTAATAACTGTATGGAATTCCTTATTTTAAGCTGTTGCCAATTCAGACTTGAAAGTGTTTGCATTTTTCAGTATTATAATTTATGTAGAAAAGGTCATGTACAAACCTTTTTGTACCTTGTGCTAGTATTTTGGTAGCACAGAGTTCTAGAAATACAATGTATGGCTCAAACAGTTTGTATGTCTTAGACTAAGCTGACCTCCAAAAATCTCCCACCAATAGAATTGGAGAATACTTATTTCCCCATATTTTTACCAATGTAAATATTTTCAATCTTGTTTTCCTTTTAAAATTATAATTAACAAAATGTGTTTTAATTTTCACTTTATGCATTACTGGCAAGGTTGAGCATCTTTTCTAAGTTTGTGGATTACCTGTGCTTTACCTCTGTGTGTGGACTAGTCACATCCTTTGCTCATTTTTTACTGGCTGTTTTGTCAAGCTGATATATCTTAAGCTGTTCCAGTTCTCAGAGTATATATGACATCCCTCCCTGACTTCTAGTGCTGCTCCTCATTTACTCTTACTTTTATCCTTTTATTATGTGACAAGGATTTAGGGAGGAAAGTATAGTTGGCACTGTTGGTGCCATTCCAGATGCCCTTTCCTGGGCTTGTGCCCCTTTCCCAGTTGGTGTTAAGTGTTGGCACCTAATAGCTCACGACTACCTCTTTCAGATAATTGCTTTCAGCTAAACAGAAGCCACCTTGCATGGGAGAATGTGCTCCAACCAGGGGCAGCAGGTAGATCATGACTGATTTACCAGGATTACAAAGGCCATCCCTTTGCCTCGAAGGGGGTAACTGTGTAGTATAATTCATCCTTTGAAGCTCCCCATGGGCTCAGGCTGAAACGGACCGCTTTTCAGACCACTTCCCCTTTATGCTTGCCTCCCTTCCTTTTTCCCTTGAGCACCTACTCAATAATTCACACGTCCTCAGATTCCTGTCTCAGACTCTGTTCCCGAAGAACCTAACCTAAAACAGGCAGTGATATAAATGCATGAGCTCAGAGAAACATCTGATATAAACATCAGTAACCATTTCTTTTTGTGTGGACAATACAAAGTGGTGTACTTGTATGACAAAATGGAATGTTTTAGTCAGTGCTGACTTAATTATCTAGCCTCATTAAAAAACAGAAATAGATTTGTGTGTATAAAAGCCATGACAGGATGTTATGTTGAGATTATATAAGGCCCAAATCTGCCTAATATTTGCAGGATGGTAGAGAAAGGACCATTCTATATTCAGAGATCTTATCTAGGCTTTATATGGTAGTCAGGAGGGCAGCCTGCCCAGGAGGACATCAGAAACCACAGACCTGCTGTGTGCTCTGCACTCTGGAACTTTTCTGTATCTTGAGGACAAAAAATTTTACAGATTGCATATCGTCTTTATTATAGTTGTCACAATATTCCTGGATATTTTTGTGCATGACATGCTTTCTGCATGTGTAGTTGATATGAGGCCAGGGTGGGAATTACCCTCTTTCACAAATATCAATTGAAAACCTTGCTCACTATAAAGAAGTTTCAAACTATAGACTTGAATACAGTATTATAAGATGTACAATATACCATATTATTATGGTCCTGGATGTACCTCTTCCAGTTGCAAGTGGAGAAACGTACTGATTTTTAATTCACCTTTAAAAACTTTTTAAAATTATGAAATACTTAAAGATTCACAGGAAGTTACACAAAAATGTACAGGAAGCTCCCATGCAAACTTTTACCCAACCTCCTCTAATGTTAACATCTTGCATAACCATAATATAATATCAAAACAAGGAAATTAACATTTGTGAAAGCCACAGAGCATTCAGATTTCAACAGTTACATAAGCTTCCACTAGTATGTGCACGTATATAGTTCTACACAATTTTATCACATATGTGGCTTCAAGTAACTATGACCACAATCAAGAGACAGAACTGTACTGTTACTACAGGACCCCTCGGTCTACTCTTTTATAGCCTTACCTGCTTCCTGTTCCACCCACCCCTATCCCCAACACCTGGTAACCACTAGTCTGCTCTCCATCTCCATAAGGTCATTATTTCAAGAATGTTATACAAATGGAACCAGAGAGCATATAGGCTTCTTAGATTGCTTTTTGAAAACACAACAAAATGCCCTTAAGATCCATCCAAGTTGTTGCATTATCAATAGTTTGTGTTATATGTGAGTAGTATTCCACAGTATGGAGATTCCTTAGTTTGTTTAACTATTTACTTTTGTATAGTTTCTAGTTTTTCTGTCATGAATAAAGCTGCTAGGAACATTCTTGTACAAACTTCTGCATGAATGGAAGTTTTCATTTCTCTAGGATAAATGTCCAAGGGTTCAACTGCTGGATTGTATGGTTAGTCTGATCTTAGTTTTAAAAGAAATGGTCAAACTATTTACTGGAGTGGTTGAATCATTTCACATTCCCACCAGCAATGTATAAATGACACAATTTCTCTGCCTCCTTGCCAACATTTGGTGTTGTCACTATTTCTTTTACACATTTCGATAGGTGGGTGGTATCAATAGCTCATTATAGCTCTAGTTTGCATTTACCTAATAGGTAATGATAGTGAACATCTTTTCATGTGCTTATTTCCCAGCAATAAGTATATACTATCTGGTGAAATATCTGTTCATTTTTTTCCTCTATTTTCTAATTGGATTGATTCAGTGGAGTATCTCTTCATTTTTCTCCCATTTTCTAATTGGTTGGTTTGTTTCCTGTTGAACGTTAAGATTTCCTGTGTGGAATGCTTGTACACGTTGGGAGTGTAAATTAGTTCAACTATTGTGAAAGACAGTGCAGTGATTCCCGAAAGAACTAAAAACAGAAATACTATTCAATCCAGCAATTTCCATTACTGGGTGCATACCCCAGGGGATATAAATTGTTCTATCATAAAGACACATGCACACATGTTCATTGCAACACTATTCACAATAGCCAAAACATGGAATCAACCTAAATGTCCATCAATGATAGACTGGATAAAGAATATGTGGTACATATATACTGTGGAATACTACGCAGACATAAAAAAAGAGATTATGTCTTTTGCAGAAACATGGATGGAGCTGGAGGCCATTATCCTTAGCAAACCAATGTAGGAACAGAAAACCAAGTACTACATGTTCTCACTTATAAGTGGGAGCTAAATGATGGGAAGACATGGACACATAGAGGGGGACCACACACACTGGGGCCTACTGGAGGGTAGAGAGGGGAGGAAGAAAAGGATCAGGAAAACTAACTAATAGGTACTAGGTTTAATGGGTGATGAAGTAATCTGTATAAAAAACCCCCATGACACAAGTTTATCTATATAACAAACATGTACCCCTGAGCTTAAAAGTTAAAAAAGGAATTCTTTGTGTATTCGAAATACAAGTCCTTTGTCAGTTACATGATATGAAAATATTTTCTTCCAGAATGTAATTTATCTTTTTGTCCTCTTAATTGGGTCTTTCACAAAACAAACATTTTAAATTATGATGAGGTCCAACTTATAAATTTTTCTTTTCACTTACTTTTTAGTCAACAAATAATTATTGAATATCAACAGTTTATTAAGATATTGTTCCAGGCACCCTGTAGAGATCACAGATGTGACATAGCTTTAACTTCAAGGTACTTAGAATCTAGTAGGGGAGATTGGAGATCTATGCAAATAACTAATACTACATAGCAAGTGCTAAGTGACATGGAAGAGGTCGAGATACATTACTGGCTGATAAGGAAGTAGTGAGTGAAAGCTTTATTTCACCACTTATATGCCAGAAATGTCACAAAATAGCGTAGAATGTTCATTTAT
The DNA here is from genome assembly GCF_000951045.1 of Mandrillus leucophaeus. NCBI lineage: Eukaryota > Metazoa > Chordata > Mammalia > Primates > Cercopithecidae > Mandrillus > Mandrillus leucophaeus. The sequence goes on along the minus strand of NW_012102754.1, from coordinate 3,383,782 downwards.
AAACTCATTTTCCAGGTTGAAAATGATAGTTTTAAAATAAGTAACATATAATAAATCTCATGTACAAAATGACTGCACATACATTGTATCAATTAATAACAATCTTACAGGGTGGTGGAGAGGATTACAACATATTTTATATGTGAAAAAATCTTGGATTCAGCCAAGTTAAGCAACTTGCCCAAGGTCATGCAGCCAGGAAGTGGTGAGTTCAGACTGGCACCTCAGTCTTGTGATTAATGCTCTTTTAATTCTACCCAGAATCCTCCTGAGACATGTCCTTTTCTTGCTAGTATAAACTCATCAATCTTCTGGCTAAGAAATGAACTGTCTGATTCGCATTTTAAAAGAAGACGTGGTACAGTTCCTTGTGCACACAAATGTCAAAGAGCTCTTATTGATAAAGCAAGAATCCATTAAAACTCTTACGGTGGTCAAGATCTTGCAGAAAATGGAAAAACAAGCGCTGCCTGTGAGTCATGAGGTGATGCTATGGCTGGATTCAACGACATTTTGCTGGATGACTGCTCAGGATGGGGGAATTGAAAACATAGCGTTTTAGGTCATTTTGTGCCAGGCACACTGTTATCCAAAATCATCTTCAGATGCCAAACCTTTCACGGGGAACATTAAAAAGCAGTCAGTATTAGTGCTAGTGAAGAAGGAAAGGTGGGCCTGTTTCTAACCCAAAGGACTACCTACCAGTAGGAAACGGGCTCGTTTTCATTCCTCTGTCTCTGGGCTTCCATCTATACTTTCTTCCTGCCTTATTTGTGACCTTGCTCAAATCACTTAACTATTCTGTATTTATTTGTCTTTCTTTTAAAGTGTTTATAACTCAGGTAAGATGTTAGGACTTTGATTCTGAGAGTCTGTAAAGAAGTGGATTGACTAATTAAGTCAGCTTTGCAAACATCTGCATAATGCCAAATCAACTTTGAACCCAGCACCCA
>NW_012102754.1:3379361-3381923 GCF_000951045.1 Mandrillus leucophaeus | reverse complement strand
AGAAGAGAGGGAGGGAGGGAGGGGGGAGGGAGGAAGAGAGGGAAGGGAAGGAGGAAGGAAGAAGGGGAAACTCCTTGTAATGATAGGGAATGATTACATGATACATTGTCGAGGGGAAAGGCCAATCGACTTGTTATTATAATTTGCACTTATTGATTGCAACAATTCAGAACAATGAACATCATTTAACATAAGTTTATTTTGACTGTCCAGATGGATTATCAACTCCTGAACATTCTTATCCTATTATTTTTTTCTCCCCTCCATAGCAATCAACAGGCTCACAGTACTGTTTTTTATTGGACACTGCTCCCTGAGGTAAAATCATGTTGAAAATCTAGTTTCAAACAAATGTTTTTATGAAATGTTTCACTGGCAGGACTTGGTTTCACAATCAAAGAATCTATTGGTCTGACAAAAATAAACCAAAAAATGGGCAAAGGATATGAATATAGAGTTTAAAAGGAAATACAAGTGTTTCATAAACATATGTAAAAATGTTCTACCTCACTTTTAATAAGATAAATGCTAAGTCAAGCTACTGAGACCATTTTATATAATTGGCAAAGATCTGCAAGTTGGATGACATACAGTGTGAAGGGATATGTCAGTGTATCAGAAAAGTATCAGTCAGGTACAACTAGAAAAACAGAAACCACTTGGAATATTTAAAATGAGGGGAATTTAAAACAGAGTTGGTTACACAGAGGATGTGAGAAGCTGAAAGACTCCCAGGAAACAGTGAAACTACTGGAGATTAGCAACGGTAGGACATCCTGTTACCTCCAGGCCAAAGGGACAAGAAGGGGAGGTGTTGCCAGAACCCAGGGAGCTGAGCCCATACTGAGCCTGTCCTACTGGACTTGGGACCACCCGGGAGGAGTAGCTGCTGCCCTAGACACCTTTCTATTCCCACCACCCAGGCTGAAAGGGAAGAATGGGAAATACTCTGGCTTCTCCTTTTCTGCCTCCTATTCTCCTACTGCTGAGTCCCATCGGCTAGTTGATAGGGGAGTCTGGGAAATGAAGCCCCCCATGAAGCAGAGTCAGAAGGTCTGGGAATGGATATGAGAGCTAACAGGCTCAGAACCATCAGAGGACTGGGTGTGTGAAATATGCAATTACATATCTTGTGTGAGATCATGAGTTTATATCTCTATGAAGGGCATTTGACATTATCCAAATTATAAATGCACATCATCTTTGACCCCACGATCCAGTTGTACATATTTATTCTTCATATGTACTCCCACACATACACAGTTACATAAGAACAAAGTTATTCACTGCATAATTGTTACTAACAGTGATAGATTGGAAACCATTTAAATGCCCATAATTGGGGGCCCTTACATAAATTTTGGCATATCCTATTCAATGGAATATCATACAGCTGTAAAATAACAAGAAAAAGTTTTTGGTAATGATATGGAATGACTCCATGATAATATCTTGTTAAGGGAAAAGATCAAAATGTAAAACAATGTGCAAGTTCGTACAACAAAAATAAAAATAAGAGCATTAGACAAATATGTTTGTATGTATGTCGATTTCCTTGAGGAGGGTACACACTGGTTGCCCCCAGGAAGCGGAATTGAGAGACAAGAGTGGGAGGGAGTCTTGTTAACTGTGTTCCATTTGTAGTTTTAGAATTTTGTGTCACGTGAATGCTAATCAAGCATAGCTAAATAAAATTTAAATGTAATGTAAACAAAAGAGAAACAAAAGAACTTCCTTTCCACTTTACCAGTTTGTAGACATTAAAATCCCTTTAAGGGAGGGAATAGAATCTTTAAAGAAATTAACCCCTTTACCTTCCGAGTTCCTTTCTGAAAGGTTCCCCCCCCACCGCTGTGGACTGATCAGCAAACAAGCCATTTATTTCTACTGCGCAAATTTACACGGAGAGAACAGCCTCAACCCACCGGCTTGAGAGGATTTCCAGGGATTTAGAAATCGCCAGTGTAACTCCACAAAAGCTTCAAATGCTTTATTGTCGTGGAGCGACTTCCACCCTGCAGCTAAAATTGACAATGTGTTTTCACAGCCGAGTTGCTGGGGCTGAGGCAGTCGGTCTCAGGAAGATTCCTGGCTTGATGGATGCAAACGCGCAATGAAGTCCTGGCCTGGAGTGGAACCTTTCAACTCTCAGCCATTCTTCCAGGACCGGGAACTCCTGGCACGAGCCCGAAAGCGTTCCTCACTTGCAGCAGTCTTTGGGCGTCTTTCTGACAGAGCGGGCTCACTAACCCGGCGGTTCAGCAGCTGTGGGGGGTCTGGGAGACTTGGGCGCGCCTTAGTCTGGACAGCTCCCTGAGCGCGAACCCCTTTGATATGTGTTGAATGAATGAGCGTCGCTAGCGTAGTAAATTTATGGCAGAATTAAAGCAATCCATATAGGGGTCACTACGGCGACTTTAATTACCCAGGGACTGTGAAGTGGGGAAGAGCTGTCTTTGGAGGAGCGCCACACCACGTCTTAGAATCAGGCAGGCCCCGGATTCTGGTGACCCATAACTCTACGGTCACTGAGGGTCCAGGACTCAGAGGCATGGGAGAGGA
>NW_012102754.1:3377265-3378126 GCF_000951045.1 Mandrillus leucophaeus | reverse complement strand
TCATGTCATGATGCAACCCCTGTGGGGCCCATGTGGAAAGTAACCCTTTGACATTCTGCATTCAAACATTTATCCTGTTGGCCTGGCATCCAGCTGAAACAGCTGAAATCTTCACTGGATCTGGACATAAATGAATTCCAGTGTTTATATGTGGCTTACTATGTACCAGTTGGGAGGCATGTGTAGGAAAGTATGTGAGCTGTGGTAAACTTTTCAGCTGATTTACTCCAACCACTGTGTCCATCTTACTGTCTTTGCTACTCACAAACATAGCACTCCAGTCTTCACACTTCTCAAGGGCTGGACTTAATGTTTGGAGCAAGACAAATAAGTTTTCCTGGGCAACTTAATGTGTACTGTGGAAGGGAAGAATTGCCTCATTCTTAGGTGCTGGCCACTGAGTAGAAGATAATTCTGGAGCTGTCAGATGCCACTACATTAAGTAAGTCAGCTTAATAATAAAACCCAAGGCGGAAAGCAGAGAGGAGTAGTGGAGAAAGAGGGAAGAGAGACAGCAGACAAACTAGAGAGAGGCTGAGACTATAGTTCTACTTCTAATGACATCACCTGAATCCCTGAATCTAAAGGTGCCTGACATTACACCTACATCTGGACTTTGCATTTAAGTGGGCCTACGTATTTCTTTTCACGTCTAAGCCTTTTAGAGTTGGGTTTCTGCCACTTATAACTAAGAGTTCTTGAGACCTCTTAAATAAGTTATAATAAATCCTATTCAGTAGAATATCATATAGCTGGAAGAAAAGAAGGAAGGAAGGAGGGAGGGAAGGAGGAAAGGAGAGAGGAGGGAAGGAGAGAGGAAGGAAGGGAGGAAGGAGGAAGAAGAGAGGGAGGGAGGGAGGG
>NW_012102754.1:3364871-3373990 GCF_000951045.1 Mandrillus leucophaeus | reverse complement strand
CCGGCCGCCATCGATGACCCCGGTCGCAGACCTGCTTCAGGCTGGCCAACCCGTGTGAGTACCGTACGCCTCCCTCTTCTCCCCTCTGGCAGCTTTGCGCCACTCTCCCCTCAACATTGCCGCAACTTCGGGGGTGGGTGTGTGAAGGTGTGGAGGTGTCTCTCACGCTCCCCCGCACCCTGTGCGCGTCCGGAGCCAGGAACCCTAGGCGCGGCCAGTCAGCCTCTGCGGAGGGTCGAAGGGCGGGGGTACTTGAACTTGCTCAGGGATCATCGCGGAGTCAGAATCGCCTCTTTCTCTCGCTGCTGGGGCGGGAGCTCGCCTCTGCGTTTCCCTCGCGTTTTCCGATCCCGGCTGGCCACGTAGCGCTTGGGCTGCGGTTCACCGCGTACCTACTGCGCTGCGGGCGCACCGGCGGGACGCCTCAAACCATCCGGTAAGCGCCCCGCAGCAGCCCAGCGCAGTGGACCTGACTCTTTCAAACTCTTAATTTCTGTAAAACGGGGCTAATCAGGGACTCGTTCAAGGTCACAGCTGGTGCTCAGAGTTAGAACACAGGTGGATTGCGTCTGGCCCTCGCCTGCGGGCTGCCTGGGGAGTGGAGCGCTGTTGGCGGGGCAATCACTTCAGCTTCATCCCGGATTCCTCCTCATACTCCCTTTCCGCCACAGCCGCCAGACTTGAAAAGGTAGGGAGCCAATCCTAGGGGGCTCTACATAGATTTGGAGGTAACGGCGGGGAATCTTCCTGATGGAGGCGTGGAGCGGAAAGATTCAGTGGTGGGAACCCCAAGACCTGAGGCTTTTTTGGAGCACTTGCTCCCCTTCTTGTTCCTTAATTTACTGACGTCTTGGCAGGGTAGGGGAATTTGTTCTTAGATCCGTCCTGCTCCTCTTTTCTTTTTCCAAATAAGCACCGTCCCCAAGGATAAGTACGAATCTCAAAACTCTTAAATGCACACACCGGTTTGGGCCTAGGGACTTCCTAAGAGAAGCGAGTACGCTGTGAGCTTGGTTCGCTAACGTTGGCTCCTATCTGCTCCTAGAAATTGCCTTCAGTCTGGCTTCATTTCCATGCTCTCCATCTCTCCGACCATGATCTCGATTTGTTGATTTTCCTGACACTTTCTTAGGGGAGGAAGACCGAGACTGGGAGCTGGCCAGTCTTGGTGTATGTAAATGACGTCGAATGTGATTCTTTTACTCCAGGTCCTTTGAGGTGGCTCCAATGGGGCCGCCTGTGGTGTTGTGGGCGCTTCTCAGAGCTCTGCGCTGGGGAGAGGGTCACCTACCCTCTCTTGCCATTATCACCTTGTCCCTTCAACTCAGCCTCCCCCACCACAACTCTGAAACTCAGCCATGAGATCACTACTTAGTTTTGTGATGACTGACCAGCATCTTTGAACTTGAACTTTTTCATTTATGAAATGGAATAATCCCCGCCGCCTTTCAGTCTTACCAAGGAACTTGGAGTTCAGAGGATATGATAAATGTGACAGTGCACTGGGGTTTTATTAAAAAGTCGAAGGAAGATGGTTCAAGGCATCCTGGGCTATAGGTGGAAATAGAGGTAATTTAAAAAATTTTACAGCAATATCTGGGACCCTGTTTGCAGATTTAAAAATCTTCTTTTTAGAGAAATTTAGTTTACCAAGACTTTGAACATACTGCTTTCCATCTTCCTGCTCATGTTCCTTTGCCTGGCCATGAGCAGCTGCATCTCTCCTAATTACCCACCCCTACCTCCATCTGCGAGCTGTCTCTGTGGGCCAGAAGCTGTGTCTGTGGGACTGTTTCTGGAAAGTGGGGGGAGGCTCTGTGTGTGTGGTGTCTCTGAGGAGTCAAAGTGTGTCTCTAGAGATGGTGTGTATCTCTTGGTGGCTCAGTGTTCTATGTGGTCTGGGTTTCATCGGCGTGTATGGTGGAAGAAGGGAGAGTTATCTGGCTGCAGAATTTGTTCACTTTTGAGAAAGTGAAGTGTTAGCCATACTCAGCTCAGTCGTTTAAACTAGCGGTAGCATAGATTATGTCCTGTCTCCTTTCTCCCTGCCCAGAGGGATTCCTGATGGCTGAAAAATATCCAGTAGAAAACAAGGCTTCCCCCTGATTTTGCCTTCGAGTTATTTTTGTGTATGCACAGACTCTTGTCTGAAAGCCAAGTTAAAGGCAGATGACTGATCAGACCTTGGTGAATTTAGCAGTCTATTGAAGTATAATTCCAGAAAATAGTGCAGTTCTGAAGGATACACTCAATGGATTTTCACAACTGAGCACACCTGTGTAACCAGTGCCCTAATTAAGACCCAGAATATTTCCAATCTTCCCATTACCCCTACCTACAGACACTATCCTCCAAGGGTAGCCATCATCCTGCTTAGTTTTATCAGGTTGGTTTTATTTTAATTACTGTTGTTATTTATTTTATCATTTTAGTTCCCAAGCTAAAATGACACTTCTTGATGATTTTCTACCTCCTTTTTAATAAATGCAAACCAAGAGTAGTTATACCTAAACCAGTACAGAAAAATGGAAGAATTCAGCCTTACAATCTGAGTGAAGAGTGACTTGGTTGTCCCACCACACCCTGATCATTAGTTATTTGGTGGTATAACAAACCTGATCCCAGATGTAACAGTGCTGACATTGGTCAATGGAGGCTGGCTTGTTCCCATAAGAGCTTTTTCATAGAGTGAATTAAAGTAATGCAAATATGAAATTATGTGATATTAAAATATGAATGAAGAAAAAATGAATAGATTCTCATTTGGTACGTAAAAATGAAATATTTTGAATTCTTCGAAGATAAAAAGTTGACAGAGAATCAGAATTTGAAAGCTGACTGATTTATGAACTGTTGATGTCGTTGCCACATGGTGGCGCCAGGTTGGCTGGAGAACTGAAATACCTACCATCTTTTCCCAAGCTCTCAGAAAGGAATCCCAGGAATAAAATCCAACAACTCATATCTCCGAACGTGATTTCCAACTACTATTTTCCATATCTAGCAAGTACATCCCTTGTGTGGTCCCTACTACTAAATCCATGGGTAGAACTCTATCCCAGCTCTTTATGAAGATGGCCCATGGGATGGGGGCACACACTTGTTGGAGGGAGCTGGAGGTGAGACACTGTTACCTTTTCCTCAGTAAGATGGAGTTAAGGTGGTATGTCCTTGTGATTTGAAAGAGGGTTAACTGAGAAGCAAGCTTAGGTCACCTCATCCTACCCCAGAATCTCTTCAGAGGTTTGAGGGAAGGAGTTCTCATTCCAAAGGCTGGTATCTCTTTTCACAGAGCCCTGTCCATGCTGAACCTGGAAGAATATATAGGCCTGGCTGTAGCCACACTGCTGTTGCTGGAAGACATGTCCCGATATCCCACAGAGCACACCCAAGTTACCCAGGAGATGTGGGGATGTTGTATCCAGATATGGAGAAGGCTAAATGGACCCAGCTGGTGCCCTTCTCCCATCTATCACCTTTTGTTTTTATTGTCAGCACGACTGAGATGCTGTTTAGAAGATTGTATTCATTTGGTAGCTTCCATGCCCATCATCACCAAGAGTGTTGAGTGTTTGTCATGTGCTGGACACTATAATTATATTTGTTTACTCTTCACAATAGGAGGAGGATGGCTTTCCCATTTTATAGATAAAGGAACTGCTCCTTGAAAGTTACACACTCTACGTTTACACACTATGAAAGCCAGAGTGAAGGTTAAGAGCCGAGTCCCTGAGACAACATCCCTAGCTGAGTTGTACTCTTCTGTAGCGGCGAGGAGGTGGAGGGGAGTCTTATATATAATTCTTTTGTCCTCCCTGGCACCTTCTCTAGCACTTTACATGTAGCCACTTAAGTGTAAGTATGGAATTGCTGTAAATAGAAAATTCTGTCATAAGCAAGAAGGACAGTGAAAGAGGAGAACTTGTGGTCGATTCCATTCAACCTGCAATGTTGGGACTCAGTGTGCCTACTAGTTTTATTATGTGTTTAAAACACCATGTTATGGATACCCATCCTAACTATTTTTTGTGATTTTTTTTTCACCTTTTTTTACATGTGTTGGTAACATATATTGATCATTGTAAATCTAGTTGATTCATTTTAGCTTAGCATTCCTTTGCTATGCCACAGTTTATATATTGATGAATAAAAGATTTTTCTATCTCTTGCTATTATTAAATATATTTCAAGGAATATTCTTGACAAGATCTTGTAGAAATGTACAAGAGTGTGTCTTGGGCATATATCCTCAGAAGGTGAATAACTGGGTAGTAGGATATGTATGCTTAAATCAACATTCATCTGTTATTTTAGCTCTCCTAGGTTTGGCAGGTTGCCCTCCTACTACATTGTGTTGGAGTTCCTTGTATTCCCATATCTTTGGCTGTGACTGGTATTAATCAGATGTTTTGATTTGGGCTAATCTGAGAAGCATGGAATGTATTTCACTGCTCTTTTACTTTGCATTTCCCTTAGAGATTATCTTTTTAATATATAGTTTTAATATAGTTTTACAGTTTTCTTTTTTGTGTCTTGCCATTCATTTTTTTACTGGCAAAATTTTGTTTTTCATAGTTGGGTCTTTGAACTCCTCTGAAATTTATATATCTGTGTTGTTGAGGCAGGGGTGTAATTGTTTTCCATATTGAAAACCATTTACCCCATTATCATTTCATGAATAGTTTACTATTTTCTCACTTATTTTGTTGCCATCTCTGACATAGGCTAATTTCTGTTATATCCTTGGATCTGTCTCTTGACTCTCTGTTCTACTCATCTTTTTGTGATTCCTGAGCTAATACCGTTTCATTTAATTATTAAAGCTTTATAATAAATCTTCTCTTCTTACCCTTTTCCCCTAAAACTGTCTTGGCTGTTCTTGATGCTTTAGGCTTCAACATGAATTTTAGGATCTATCCATTCCTATGAAAATTCCTGTTATAATTTACATTGAATCTAAAGGTTAATTAGAGGAGACTTTTTATCTTTTCACTATTGATATGTTCCTTTCATGGACATGGCCTATCTCTATACATTATCTTTTAGGTCATTCTGCAAGACTTTATAATATTCTCCATAAAGGTCTGAAACTTGTATTAGGCACCTTATAGGTTTTCATTATCATTTTTCAATTAACAGCTCTGTTGACGTATAAGTCACATACTATACAATTCACTCATTGAAAGTTTACAATCAGTGTTTTTAGTAAATTTGCAGGGTGTGCAGCCATCAACACAATCTAATTTTAGAATATTTTTGAACCCTGCAAAATAAACCCTGTACCCATTAGCAGTTATTTCTCGGTTCTCATCCCTCCAAACACCCTGCCACACACCCAGCCCTAGGTAACCTTACCAATCTACTGTCCGAGTCTATACATTTGCCAATTCTGGATATTTCATATAGATGGAATCATACGGTAATATAGTATGTGGCATTTTGTGTCTGGCTTCTGTCACTTAGTGTAATATTTTCAAGGTTATCTATGTTGCTGAATGTATCATTGCTTCATTCCTTTTTATTGGTGTATTTCATCATATATATACATCACATCTTAGTATCCCTTCATTAGTCCTTAGAAGTTTTATTGCTCTTGTGAATGGGATCATCTCTCCTCTAGCTACATTTTAAAAATTGGTTATTGCCAGTATATAGTAAAGGGGCTGGTTTTATGTATTCCAATTTTCTATTTAGCATTTTTGTTGGCTTGTAGATTCTCTGGATGTTCTGTAGAAAGCCATAGGTACTACAAGTAATGGTGGTTTTGATTTTTCTGTTTTAAAACTTTATATATTTTTTCCTTTGCATATTACACTGCCTAGGGCCTCTGGCATAATGTAGAGTAATAGTGGTGATAGTGGACCTCCTACTCTGGTACGACTTTGATAATGCTTTTAAATATTCACCAAGTGTATGGTGGTTACTTTAGGCTTGTGGTAGATACGCTTTAACGTGTTAAGGAATTGTATACTTTTGGTATTCTAATAGTGTTTGTTTTTTTCAATTATGCTTCTGTCAAATGTTTATCATATTCCTTTTTTATATCCTCTTTAACCAAGTTGAATTATTAGCTATAATGTCAATTCATTTTGTTTTCCTTCCAAAGTTTGTATTATGAAAACATTATATTTTCAAGCATAAAATTATATTTTAATGTTGAATTTGCCTTTTCAAATCATACTGACACCCTATCCTGAGGGTAAACTCCCCTCGTAGGTATTTTTCTTTCTTCTCTTACTTGAGGATCAGCGTCTTGAAGAAAGATCAGACCAACTGAAGAGGCAAATAAATATGAAGCACTCTGGACAGTGCCTGGCACATAAGTATTAGTTATTATCATAATTATACAATGTAGTTAGTAATAAATTATCAAAGAGCATTGATTTGGAGTCCTGAGGAGGAGGATTCACTAGGGGGACGCCTGCCCAAATGGAGTGGCTAATGGGGAATGTGGGATTTGACCTGGCATTTGAAATTAAATTAAACTAAACGTGTTAATATAAAACGTACTTATAGAAATATAGGCAAACAGAAAGAAAAAAGTAAAAATCACCTATATTCCCACCACTTAGTCACTTTTGAAATTTTTATATATTTTTTTCCAGAGGTCATTTGATATTGTATACATAGATGCAAACGTTATGAAATATTCATTTTCGGAATCTCACTAGTTATTAAGCCTTCATAATGATAACAGCCTTCACATCATCACATGAAAACATTCATTAATGAACTGTCCACTTATATGTAGGTCCCCATTCTGATGTCTTAACATAGCACTACTGAGTGTCTGTCTACTAAGCATCATTTTCTTTATGGGCCAGTTGCTCCTCAGTTATATAGGATTTTATTGGACATGATAGTGCAAATTCATTGTAGAGTAGAATTGCAAATCTTGCAAAAGATGGAGAACTTCGTGAAATTGATGAAACTAGGTTGACAATCTGCAGAAAACATTTGCTCGTTGTTGAACACATTGATTGCTGACAGCCTTAAACCTGGTAAGGACCGAAAAAAGAGAGTATCTGCATGCTCCAGAAGAGAATGAGTGGAATGACAAAATAGGGAGAGGTCCTTTTGATGCCAATCCTCAAATAATTTTGCTCAAAAGTGATACTCTTTCTGAGCTTGTCAAAAATGTCAAATGCTCATTGAAGGATGTTTTGTACTCTTTAAGTTTACTGGGAAATTTATGCCCCAAATATGAAAACATGATTTATTTTAAGGTAGCATTTTCCACCAGAAATATAATGCTAGGAATACATGCAGTTTAAACTCTTCTCATGGGCACATTTAAAAAGTTTTTTAAAATGGTGGAACTAATTTTAGTAATATATTTAATTCAGTATATCAAATATACTTTTGTATACATTTCAAGATATAATCAATATAAAATTATCAATGGAATGTGTGACATTCTTTTTTCTATACTAAGTCTTTGGAATCTAGAATGTATTTTATACCCACAACACATTTCAACTGGACTAGTCACATTTCAAGTGTTCAGTAGCCACATGTGCTGGATAGTGTGGTTCTAAGAACTAGTGTAAAGTTGTATATCAAAATTTGCTAAAACGTTAAATAAAATGTATCTTCTTGTTTTTTCTCCCTTAAAAGGTAATACTAATCAAAACTTTATTTCCCATTATTTACTGTGATATTTTAAGTGGATTCACTTTATCTGACTTTTCTCTGGTAACAAGTATCCTTGAATAATATGGACCACATGAATTTTTTTTTAAATAAAGTGATACTTTAAAAAACTTAACAACATGTCAGCAACTTTAATGCCAGTATTTATTCTTCTGTCATTACTTTCATCCTTCAAATAATCTGTTTGATCTATATACCATAATTTGTTCAATGAAACCATTCTTTTAAGACACTAGGCACTTTAGACTTTTATCAACTTCAACTTTGTAGACATTCTTTGTTTTCTTGAGATGAAGTACTTTGTCAAAGTTAGTTTACTTTAAGCTTTTGATATATATTTTCAAATAACCCTCCAGAAAAGTTTATAAATTTATCTTGCCATTAGTAGTATATGAGTATGCCAAATTCCCATGCCTTGCCCTTGATAAGTATGATTATTAAATAACAATGCTAGTTTCTTGGGCAAAAAGAAGAACCCCAGAACCTTGCTTTTTATTTCACCTTTCTCTACTGGTGAGGCAGAATGTATCTGCATATTTATTGGCTCTTCATGGCCAACTTCACTATAGAGTTATCCATGGAGGTTGCTTTTTATTTCCTGTGCATTCTGTAACTTGCATTTATTACTTGGTGTTTTTGAAAGAATAGTTAAGTTGTTTTACCCAGATCATGTTCATATTTTTAACTACTAAATACCTTTCCATCATATGAAATAACATGTTTTTTTAATGTGTTTTTCTATGATAGACTTTTGATTGTTTCTTTAATTTTGGGGGGGTATTACATAGATGCATTCAGTAAACATCCTTGAAATTTATTTATGCACATGTACAAGAAACTCTTGAAGATATATGCCTAGAAGTGAAATTGCAGGGTCTTATTTTATGTAAACTTTGAATTTGACCATTTCATGCCAAATTACTCCCCAAAGTGACAATACTAATTTAAATTGCTATAGCAATGTAGATGGATAGTATCTGTCACATTAAGGAGATAATACTACAGAAGGAAGAACAAAGATGTTAAAGGAGAAAATATATAGGTATATATTTTTGTGTATATATAAATACCGTAAAGTTCAAATAGAAAGCTCAGAGGTTTGGACTTTTTCATTTTGAATATTGCATCATATAAATGATTATACATAAATATGTCATAAACCTCATATAAATATTTACTGGCCGGGCACAGTGGCTCATGCCTGTAATCCCAGCACTTTGGGAGGCCGAGGCGGGTGGATCACCTAAGGTCAGGAGTTTGAGACCAGCCTGACCAACATGGTGAAACCTCGTTTCTACTAAATACAAAAAATTAGCTGAGCATGGTGGTGCATGCCTGTAATCCCAGCTACTTAGGAGCCTGAGGCAGGAGAATTGCTTGAACCCAGGAAGCTGAGGTTACAGTGAGCCAAGGCTGAGCCATTGCACTCCAACCTGGGCAACAAGAGTGAAACTCCATCTCAAAAA
>NW_012102754.1:3358386-3358931 GCF_000951045.1 Mandrillus leucophaeus | reverse complement strand
GGCCCAAGGAAGCCAACAGATTGGACACCTCTGCTCTATAGCATATTATTATTAGCTATAGTCATCCTGTAATGCTGTAGAACACTAGAATTTGTTACTCCTATCTAGCTGTAATTTTGTATCCTTTAACAAATATCTCCCTTTCTCTACCCTTCCCAGACTCTTTCTACTTTCATTTGTATGAGGTCATTCTTGTTTTAGCTTCCACAAAGGAGTGAGAACATGCAGTGTTTAACTTTCTGTTCCTGACTTATTTCACCTAACGAAATGTCCTCCAGTTCCATTCATGTTTCCACAAATGACAGGATTTGATTCTTTTTTATGGCTGAATAGTATTTCATGGTGTATATATACGCCACATTTTCTTTATCCATTAACCTGATGTTGGACACTTGGCTGTTGTGAGTAGTGCTGCAATAAACATGGGAGTGCAGATAGCTTTTCTTTTCTTTCTTTGTTTTTTTTTTTTTTTGTGTGTGAGGCAGAGTCTGACTCTGTCACCCAGGCTGGAGTGCAGTGGCATGATCTTGGCTCACTACAACCTC
>NW_012102754.1:3352411-3355531 GCF_000951045.1 Mandrillus leucophaeus | reverse complement strand
AAAAAAAAAAAAAAAAAAAATTACCTAGCTGGGGAGAGCTGGTAAGAGTTTAAATGGTCAGTTATTTAGTAGTGCCTTTAATGGAGGACAGACTACAAGAGGAAGTAAGCACCTGTTGGGGAGAACCAGGAAAGCACCTCTGTCCAGCTCTGCCCCTGTCTCCCCCATCCTGGGGAGTAGATTCTACCATTGGACAATTATTCCTTTTTGTCTTCTCTTCTGTTAAAATTTAGAAGACTTTTGTTGGGGTAACTCCAAAGTAACACTGTTACAGTAACACCCTAATGTGAATGAATTTATGTGATCAATTGCTAGTGACAGGAAGACCAGAACAGCGTGACACTACCAGAGGTTAGTGAGGAAATGGCTGATAGGTGGACTTGGTTGGGGGATGGGCTGGATGATTTACTAAAAGAAACCTCACCCACTTCCAACTTACCCTAAGGATGAATTCTGCATTTCTGCAGGGAAAGTAAAAGGAACTTTATGAAACTGTGTGCCTAAAGGCATCCAGAAAATTGTTTTTGGTTTTTTATTCAATCATTACCTTCCCTAGATAATTAAGTTAAATTTTCTGTGTATATTTATATATCATCATCTGGGGCAAGAAAAAACACTGTATGGAATTCCATTTTGTGCCTATGATTTACAATGTGATACCACTGATGAGACAGATGTGTGATCTGCAGCTGGGATACACAAATCCATGCTGTGGGCTGACAGTTTAATCTTACTGAGCTGACACTGGGGGAGAGAATGCAAGACGTGTGTGCCCCAGGAAGGGTGAGTGCCTGGAAAACAGGTGCCCATGACCTCGGGATCTAATGTGACTATTTGCCAAAAGCCTCAAATAATCTTCTGACACTGAATCTTGGTGGCTCAGGTAACTGTCCTGCGATATGGTTCTCTCTTTTTGGTATGAAATGTAACTGTCTCAAAGTGTATTGAGTCATTTTCTAGGCTGGCAAGCCCAGATGACAGGATTCTGGTGAAATCTTTGGGGAAAAGAAAAATACCCAAGCCTCTTTACATGATGGCTTTTTTGTTTTGTTATGTTTCCTGAAGAGATCCCAATCTGTGTAAGCAGTACTTCCAGTTCCTAAAACCTCTTTCTGACTTCCTCTTGAAAACCTCTGTCTCCAACATCATTTCATTTTATCCATGTAGCTCCAGCCTCAGAAAATATGGCAGGTGCTGCTTTTGTGTTTGTGTTATATGAATATAGTTTTGTTGTTTTGTTTCTTCTGAGAAACAATTTGTTAATCAGTAGGGATTTTGATTTACTAGAATGATATGTAAATAGTATTATGTTTGAGATGAGTATCTTTCTTTTACAGCTAATGATAAGAAAAATCAGAAATGCTGTTTTAATTGTTTTAATCCTTGTTCAAAGTCTTTTAGAAACCCACCAATCAATTTTTCAGCTCTGTGGTCCAATGAAGGTCAGGTGCCTCTCCTAGAACTGCAGATCTTGCAGTCTGGTTCTGGAATGTTGCTGAGATCCCCTAAAGGCTCCTTCATGCTCCCAGGTCTGAATCCTTCCTTTTGCAGGTTCCAAGTACCTGATGCATGTTCTTCCCACTGCCCCTGCCACCATCCATTTTCTGCTTGGGCTCCTTTTCCTTTAGGCTGCTGCTGATGGTGGATGGGGATGCAATGCTGACATTTTCCCTTTCTCTGTTATAAATGATCTGAAAGCAACAAAGAGAATGAAAAACAGAAGACCAAACATTTTTCGCAAATCTGAAAGATGGTTAAAATTGCTTCCCCAAAAGGTGGAAACATGGCCAGAAAAAGTGGGATCATGGGAGGTGCGTGGAAGGAGGCAGAGGGATGTGCTCTGCATGTTTAGTCAAGAGCACTTGAAGGTGAGATTTTCTGCTGGAGTGCAACACCCAAGTCTCTTGTATGTAGTGGGATAAGGAAGCCTGCAGAGGCAGCGAACACTTCCTGCTGTCCACCACTGCCCACCCCCAACCCCTGCACCACCTGCCCTGACTTAGTGTCTTCTTTGCCTCTTGGCAAGTGTCTCCAGAGTTTTTACTTGTTCTTTTCAGACTTTCCAAAGGACCAACTTTTGGCTTTGTCTTCTCTCTCCTATCATTGTTTCTATTTATTAATCTCTGTTCTCATCTTTATTATTTCTTTCCTACTACATCTTGGGTTTTTTCCCCCCTAATCTCCTAAATTTATATGATTAATTCATTAACTTACAGCTTCACTTCTTTCCTATATATGCATTTAGGACTATAAATTTTTCTCTAAGTATTGCTTCAGCAATGTTTTTATTTCACAAGTTTTGATATATAATGTTTTTGTTATTGTTCACATGTAAGTTTTTAACATTTTCATTATAATTTCTTCTTTGAGTTTTGACTTATTTATATGTTTTTTTCCTAGAACTTTTAAATATTTTTTTTCTATTTTAATTCATGGTGACCAGAGAATGTGGTCTACATGATTCCAGTTATTTGAAATTTGTTGATGCTTGTTTTGTGGCCTGGTACATAGTCATTGTTCATAAATGTTCCATAACTTCTTGAAAAGAAAGTTATTGGTTGCAGAGATTCATATCTGTTTATTAGCTTAAGTTAGTTAATTATGTTATTCAAATATTCCATTTTTTACTGATGTTTTTGCAGTTTGGTTAATCAGTTATTGAAGGGGAAGTATATGAAGGCCAATTTATTAATTTCATCTTGTGCTTTCATTTTGTTTTGTATATTTTGAAGGTGCATTTTTGTTTAAGTATATACCATTATGAGAAACCCTCTTAGTCTCTAGTAATACCTCTTGTTTTTAAGTCTGTGTTTAATAGAGCTATACTGTATTATATTTTTAAGTTGACATATCATAATTATACATATTTATGGTATGTAGTGATGTTTCAATATATACGGTGTACAGTGATCAGATCAGGGTAATTAGCATGTCCATCATTTCAAACATCTATCATTTCTTTTTGCTAGGTACATTCAATGTCATACTTTTAGCTATTTGAAACTCTATAACAAGCTTGTCTGTGGCCCGCGGGCAGCATGCAGCCCAGAATGGCTTTGAATGTAGCGCAACACAAATTTGTCAACTTTCTTAAAACATTATGAGATTTTTTTTGTGATT
>NW_012102754.1:3334064-3351751 GCF_000951045.1 Mandrillus leucophaeus | reverse complement strand
GCCTCCTGGGTTCAGGTGATTCTCCTGTCTCAGCCTCCCCAGTAGCTGGGATTACAGGTGCCTGCCACCATGCCTGGCAAATTTTTGTATTTTTAGTAGAGATGGGGTTTTGTCATGTTGTCCAGGCTGGTCTTCTGACTTAAAGTGATCTGCCCGCCTCGGCCTCCCAAAGTGCTGGGATTACAGGCATGAGCCACCGTACCTGGCCAGATGTCTTTTCAATACACTGCTTTATTTTCCTTTGAGTAAATGCCCAGTAGCCCAGTAGTGGGATTGATATGGTAGTTCTACTTGTAGCTTTTTGAGGAACCTCCATACTGTTCTCCATAGTGACTGTCCTATTTTATACTCCCATCAACAGTGTGTGTTTTCTTTCCTCCACATCCTTGCCAGCATTTTTTTTCATCTTTTTGATGATAGCCATCCTAACTAGGGTAAGATGAAGCCTCACTGTGGTTTTGATTTGCATTTTCCTGATGATTAGTGATGTTTAGTATTATAAATATATTTGTGGGACATTTACATATCTTCTTTTGATAAATGTCTACTTAGAGCATTTGCCTTCTTTTTAACTTTTTTTTTTTTTTTCTGCTGAGATGTTTGACTTCATTTTATATTCTGGATATTAATTTCCTATAAGATGAATAGTTTGCAAATATTTTTTTTCCATTCTGTATATTGTCTTTTCGCTCTATTTATTTATTGTTTCTTTTGCTTTGGAGAAGCTTTTTAGTTTGATATAATCTCTTTGCTTATTTTTGCTTTTGTTTCCTATGCTTTTGAAGTCTGATCCATAAAATCTTTTTCCAGATCAATGTCCTAAAGTATTTCCCCTATGTTTTTCTCTAGTAGTTTTATAGTTTTGTGTCTTACATTTAGATCTTTAATCCATTTTGAATTGATTTTTGTTTAAGGCGAGAACTGGAGGTATAGCTTCATTCCTCTGCATATGGACATCGTTTTCTCAGCTCCATAATTTAAGAGATTATCCTTTCCTCGGTGAATGCTCTTGGTGCCTTTGTCAAAAATCGGTTGTAGATATGTGGATTAATGTCTGGATTCCTTATTCTATTCCACTTGTCTATGTGTTTGTTTTTATGGCAGTATTATTATGCTGTTTTGATTATTACAGCTTTGCAGTATATTTTTAAGTCTGGTAGTGTGATATCTCCAGCTTTGTTCTCTTTGCTCTGGATTGCTTTGGTTGTTTGGAGTCTTTTGCGGTTCCATACATAGTTTTGGATTTTGTTTCCTATTTTTGTGAAGAATGCCATTATTATTTTGATAGGGATTATTTCATTGAATCTGTAGGTTGCTTTGGGTAGTATGGCCATTTTAATTATATTCATTATTTTGAACCTTGAACATGGGATATTTTTCCATTTGTATTCTCTTCAATTTCTTTTTATCAGTGTTTTGTAGTTTACTTTGTAGAGGTTTTTCACCTCCTTGGATACATTTATTTCTAGGAACTAGGTATTTTGTTTTATTTTTTGTAGCCATTGTAAATGGGATTGCCTTTTGATTTCTTTTTCAGCTAGTTTGTTGTTTGTGCATATTAATCCTACTGATTGTTATTTTTTTCTTTTTAACAGACAGTATCTCACTCTGTTTCCCAGGATAGAGTGCAGTGGCATGATCATGGCTCACTGCAGCCTCAAACTCCTGGGCTTAAGTGGTCTTCTTGCCTCAGCCTCCCAAGTAATTGTGACTATAGGCATATGCCACCACATCTGGCTAATTTTTAAAAATTTTTTACGGAGACAAGGTCCAACTATGTGGCCCAGGATCATCTCAAACTCCTGGCCTCAAGTGATCCTTCCACCTTGTACTTCCAAAGTGCTGGGATCACAGGCATTGAGCCACTGTGCCCAGCCAATGCTATTGATTATTGCTTGTCGATTTTGTGTACTGCAACTTTATTGAATTTGTTTATCAGTTCTAAGAGCTTTTTGGTAGAGTATTTTGATTTTTCTTAATATAAGATTATGTCATCTGCAGAGACAATTTAACTTTTTCTTTTCTATTTGGATGCCCTTTCTTTCTTTCTCTTGCCTACTTGCTCTTACTAGTACTTCCAGTACTATGTTGAATGAAAGTGGTGATAGTGGACATCCTCATCTTGCACTAGTTCTTGGAGAAAAAGCTTTTGGCTTTTTCCCATTCAATATGATGTTAGCTGTGGGCTAGTTGTATATGGCTTTATTTTGTTGATGCACTTTCCTTCTATACCTAATTTATTGAGAGTTTTTATCATGAAGGGATGTTGGATTTTATTAAATTTTTTCTTTGCATCTATTCAGATAATCATATATTATCGTTTTTGCCCTTCATTCTGTCAATGTGATGTATTGCATTTATTGATTTGCATATGTTGAACCATTGCCGTATCCTTGAGATAAATCCCACTTGATCATGGTATATTATCTTTTTGACATGTTGAGGGTTTTTTGTTTGTTAAGGATTTTTACGTCTATATTTATCAGGGATATTGGCCTGTATTTTTCATTGTTATTTTTCTGATCTGGTTTTGCTATCAGGTCTATGCTGGTCTGGCAAAATGAGTTAGAAATAATTCCTTATGCTTCAATTCCTATGAATAGTTTGAGAATAGTTGGTGTTAACTATTCTTTAACAGTTTGGAAGAATTTAGTGGTGAAACCATCTGATACTGAGACTTTCTTTGTTAGGAGGCTTTTTACTACTGATTCAATCTTGTTGCTTTTTTAATTGGTCTGTTAGGTTGTCTATTTCTTCTTGATGCAATCTCGGTAGGTTATATGTGTCTAGGAATTTGTCCATCTCTTCTAAGGTTTTAAATTTATTGGTATATAGTTGTTTATAATAGTCTCTGATGAACCTTTGCATTTTGGTGATATCCATTGTGACATCTTTTTTGTTTCTGATTTTATTTATTTAGACCTTCTATCTTTTTCTTAGTGTAGTTAATGGTTTGTCAGTTTTGTTTGGGTTTTTTAAACAAATTTTTTTGGTTGATCTATTATTTTTTTAATCTCAATTTTGCTTATTGCTGCTCTGATCTTTATTATTTTTTTCTTTCTACTAATTTTGAGTTTGGTATGTTCTTGTCTTCTATATTCTTGAGATACATCATTAGGTTATTTATTTGAAATCTTTCTACTTTTTTGATGTGGGCATCTATTGCTATAAACTTGAGTCTTTATACTGCATTTGCTGTGTCACATAGGTTTTGATATGTTGTATTTCTGTTTTCATTTGTTTCAAATAATTTTTAAATTTCCTTCTTAATTTCTTCTTTTACCCATTGATTGTTCAGGAACATGTTGTTTAATTTCTGTATATTTGTATAGTTTTGAATATTCTTATTGTTATTCCAGTTTTATTCCATTGTGGTCAGATAATGTATTTAATATGATTTTGGTTTTTTAAAATTTTTTGAGACTTGTTTTGTGTACTAACATATGGTCAGCCCTTGAGAATGTTATATGCACTGATGAAAAGAACATGTATTCTGCAGCTGTTGGGTGAATAAATATTTATTCGGCCCATTTGGTCTGGGGTGCAGTTTAAATCCGATGTTTCTTTGTTGATATTCTGTCTAAATAATCTGTCTGATGCTGGGAGTGGGGAGCTGACATCCTCAATGATTACTGCATTGAGGTTTATTTCTCCCTTTTGATCTAATAATATTTGCTTTATATATTTAGATGCTCCAGTATTGGTTGCGTATATATTTACAATTATATTATCTTGCTGAATTGATTTGTCCCTTTACTATAATATAATGTTATTTATCTCTTTCTATTGCTTTTGTTTAAAGTCTGTTTTATCGATATTATATCAGGCAATATATAGAAGTATAGCTACTCCTGTTCACTTTTGGTTTCTATTCCCAAAAGGGAATATCTTTTTTCACCCCTTTACTTTCAGTCTATGGGTGTCTTTACAGGTAAGGCGAGTTTCTTGTAGACAGCATATAGTAGGGTTTTGCATTTTAATTTTTAATTTTTTTTTTATGTTTTTAGAGACAAGGTCTTGCTCTGCTGCCCAGGCTGGAGTGCAGTGGCATGACCATAGCTCACTCCAGCCTCAAACTCCTGGACTCAAATGATCCTCCCACCTCAACCTCCTCACCAGCTAAGAGTGTTCACATGTGCCACCATGCCCAGATTTTTTAAAATTTCTTTGTAGAAATGGGGCCTTACTGTGTTTCCTAGGCAGGTCTCAAACTCTTAGGCTCAAGCAATCCTCCCATCTTGGCCTCCCCAAATTCTCAGATTATAGGCATGAGCCACCGCATCAAGCCAAGTCTTATTTTTTTAATCCATTCAGCCAATCTGTATCTTTTAATTGAGGAATTTAATCTGTTTACAAATTATTATTAATAGGTGAGAACTCACTTCTGTCATTGTATTGGTTTTCTTGATTGTTTTCTATATCTTTCATTCTTTACTTCCTCTGTTATTATTTTTGTCATTGGTTGGTTTTTTATAGCAATGGAGATTGATTCCTTTTTTTTTCTTCTTTGTGCACTGCCTTTATCAGTGAGTTTTATAATTTCACATTTGGTGAATGTGATGATTGTAATTTCACATTTGGTGAATTTCACATGATGGTGGTTACTGTCTTTTCATTTCTCCATGGAAGATGCCCTTGAGCATTTTTCTTAAGGCTTGTCTAATAGTGATCAATTCCCTATTTTTGCTTGTCTATGAAAGATTTTACTTCTCCTTCAATTCTGAAGGATAGCTTTGCTGAGTATAATATTCTTGATTGGCAGGTTTTTTTTTTCTCTCAGTACTTTGAATGTATCATTCCATTCTCTCCTGTCCTGTAAAATTTCTGTTGAGCAATCTACTCTTAGTCTAATGGGATTCCCTCATATGTATGTGACTTGATGCTTTTCTCCTGCTGTTTTTAGAATTTGTTGTCTTATACTTTTGACAGTTTGACTCTAACTCACCTTGGAGAGGACCTGTTTGAGTGGAATCTATTTGGGGTTCTTTGAGCTTCCTAGGTCTCAATGTTTATCTGTCTTCCAAGAAGTTATGGAGTTTTCAGCTATTATTTTATTAAATGTATTTTCTACATGTTTCTTCTTCTCTTCTCCTTCTGGAATGCCCATAATGTGACTATTTATTTGCTTAGTGGTGTTCCATAAATCCTGTAGGGCTTCTCCATCCTTTTAAATTCTTTTCTCTCTCATTTTTTTTTGTCTGCTTGACTTATTTTTAAAAACTTATCTTTAAGTTCAGAGATTATTTATTTTGCCTTGTGTTATCTGTTGTTGAGGCTCCCTATTGTATTTTATTAGTCTATTGTATTGTCTTGTATCTTACTGAGTTTTCCTAAGATTATGATTTTGAATTATTTCTGGCAATTTATATATATATATATATAAATATATATTTTAAATTTTATTATTCCATAAGTTACTGAGATACAGGTGGTATTTGGTTACATGAGTAAGTTTTTTAGTGGAGATTTAAGAGAAGTTGGTGGACCCATCACCTGAGCAGTATACACTGCACCATATTTGTTGTCTTTTATCCCTTTCTCCCCTCCAACTCTTCCTCCCAAGTCCCCAAAGTCCATTGTATCATTCTTATGCCTTTGCATCCTCATAGCTTAGCTCCCACATATCAGTGAGAATGTACAATGTTTGGTTACCAACTCCTGACTTACTTCACTTAGAATAATAGTTTCTAATCTCATCCAGGCCATTGCAAATGCTGTTAATTCATTCCTTTTTATGGCTGAGTAGTATTCCATCATGTGTGTATGTGTGTGTGTGTGTGTGTGTGTATACATACACATATATATACACACACACATATATATATCTCAGAGTTTCTTTATCCACTCGTTGATTGATGGGCACTTGGGTTGGTTCCATGATTTTGCTATTGTTAATTGTGCTGCTATAAACATGTGTATGCAAGTATCTTTTTCAAATAACGACTTCTTTTTCTCTGGGTTGACACCCAGTAGTGGGATTGCTGGATCAAATGATACTTCTACTTTTAGTTCTTTAAGGAATCTCCACACTGTTTTCCATAGCAATGTACTAGTTTACATTCCCACCAGCAGTGTAGAAGTGTTCCCTGATTGCCACATCCATGCCAACATCTACTGTTTTTTGATTCTTTGATTATGGCAATTATTACGGGAGTAAGGTGGCATTGCATTGTGGTTTTGATTTGCATTTCCCTGATCATTAGTATGATTGAGATCTTTTACTGTAGAAGTATTGTGTTTCTTTAGATATGTCATGTTTTCTTGCTTTTTTATGTTTGATGTGTCCTTAGGTTGATGTCTACACATCTAGTGGAAAAGTTGCCTCTTCCAATTCTATAGAGTGTATTTCACAGGGAAAGACTTATTTGTATTGATAGGTGTTTGGGTTTTGGTTGGGTGGGATGCATTCACTTTGGTTTTAGCTGGACATAGTAATGTAGTTCCTGTTCTGTTTTTTCACTTGTAGTCCACACTAAAGATGAGTTTCTCAGTGTCCTAGGCTGTGAGAGGTTGTGGTGACTCTGGTGAGGCTGCTGGAAGTGGGCTTGCTGGGGTGTTTCTCAGGAGAGCTTGCATGCACATCATGTGTTGGCTAACTTGAGTCCTGGCTCACTGGGGTTGGGGCCATGGGGCTGTTATTCTGGCCAGGGACACTGTACATTTTTTTATACATAATACTGTTGCATACCTAATAGACTATAGCATAGTGTAAGCATAACTTATGTACACTGAGAAACCAAAAAATAATTGTGTGAATTGCTGTGTTGTAATATTTGCTTTATTTTAGGGGCGTGGGACCAAACCCACAATTTCTCTGAGGTATGCCAAGTTGTAAATGAAACTGAAACTGTACATAGAGAGGATCTTTCTAACATCCTGGCCTCTCAGTTCTTTACCTTTTCTGCTCAAATTTTCTCTCCTCCACCTGGCCCTGCCACTCACTTCCATGGTTGTAACTTAGACTTTGTCATTCCTAGTAACTGCCAGCTTCACAATCTGTTTCCTGCTTATGTTCTCTTGTTGAGGGAAGTCAGGGACCCCAAACAGAGGGACCAGCTGAAGCCATGGCAGAAGAACATAAATTGTGAAGATTTCATGGACATTTATTAGTTCCCCAAATTCATACTTTTATAATTTCTTACGCCTGTCTTTACTGCAGTATCTGAACATAAATTGTGAAGATTTCATGGACACTTATCACTTCACCAATCAATACGCTTGTGATTTCCTATGCCTGTCTTTAATCTCTTAATCCCGTCATCTTCTTTGTAAGTTGAGGAGGATATATGTCACCTCAGGACTCTGTGATGATTGCGTTATCTGCACAAATTGTTTGTAGAGCATGTGTGTTTGAACAATATGAAATCTGGGCATCTTGAAAAAAGAACAGGATAACAGCAATGTTCAGGGAACAAGAGAGATAAGACTTCTGGCCGCTGGTGAGCCGGATGGAACAGAGCCATATTTCTCTTCTTTCAAAGGCAAATAGGAGAAATATTGCTGAATTATTTTTCTCAGCAAAGAACATCCCTGAGAAAGAGAATGCGCCCCGAGGGTAGGTCTATAGATGGCCACCTTAAGGTAACTGCCTTTTTACGGTTGAAGTCGAAGGTATGAAATAAGCCCCGGTCTCCTGTAGCACTCCCAGGCTTATTAGGATGAGGAAATTCCCACCTAATAAATTTTGGTCAGACAGGTTGTCTGCTGTCAAACCCTGTTTCCTGATAAGATGTTATCAATGACAATGCGTGCCTGAAACTTCATAAGCAATTTTAATTTCACCCTATCCTGTGGTCCTGTGATCTCGCCCTGCCTCCGCTTGCTTTGTGATATTCTATTACCTTGTGAAGTATGTGATTTCTGTGACCCACACCCTATTCGTGCACTCCCTCCCTTTTTGAAAATCGCTAATAAAAACTTGTTGGTTTATGGCCTCGGGGAGCATTACGGAACCTGCTGATGTGTGATATCTCCCCTGGACACTCAGCTTTAAAATTTCTCTGTCTTGTACTCTTTCTCTTTATTTCTCAAACCAGCTGAGACGCTTAGGGAAATAGAAAAGAACCCATGATAAATATCGGGGGTGGGATTTTCACCCAATATTCTCTGACAACCAATCTTCAATTTCTAACCCTCTCTCTCTGACTTCAACTCTAAAAGTTCCTCAGTGTCTCTTTCAGTCTCTGACCCCAAGGTGCTTGAGATTCTCTCCTTTTGCCTTTTCCAGCTTCTATTTTGTGGTCTACCCTATAGAAAAACCTTCATACACCTTCACTTCACTTATCTCTTTAGGGCAATGTTCTACTCACTTGGACGAACCATAGCACTGGTCAAATCCTGATCTTTACCTACTCCATATCTGTATTTGGGATGCTGAATGTGGCTGGAGAAAAACTCACAGTTAACTGGCTTCATGTGACTATGAACCTCAGGTGGATCCTTGTTGCTGCCTGATAGTTCCATAGTCCTTGTACATTCTTATTCTCTTCATTGATGTCTCACATTTTTCTCCTGTCTCCTCAAATATCTATACCTCCTCACCATCCTCACTCTTACACATTGTTCCAGTTTCCTCTCTCACTGAGAAAACCAAAGTCATTGTGGGGAACTGTCACAGGCCTGCACCACTGTCTGTTTACCTGCCATATCTGCTACCCTTTGTTCTGTGACCAACATGAAATGTCGTTCCACTCACTAGCACTGGAGCCCACCTTCTTCAAATATTCAAGCATATTACCCTAATAATTTTCTCCTCCTCTGAATTTCACTTTCCTTCTCTCTACCACATATTTCTCATGGGCTTGCAAATGTTATTTTTCCTTCTTGGAAAAAACTCCCTCTTCAACTTACTTCCACTCCTAGCTATGGCTCCCATTTCTTTTCTTTCCTGTATAAAAAAGAAAAAAACTGCTAAAAAAAGAGTTGTCTAGACTCACTGTATGCAAATAATCTTCTCCCAATCTCTCTTAAACCCATCCCTGCAGATTGCCAGCCCAGTTTCATCAACTTCACAAGAAACTTTCAAGATTACGAATGACCACCACCTTATAGAATACAATGTCAATTCTTAGTATTCATGATTCTTGAAACGTTAGCAGCCTTTAAACTAGCCAATCTGTTACTCCTGCTTGAGGCACTTTCTTCATCAGGTCTCAGATATACTCTTGCTTTACCTTATAAATCTCTGGAAGTTCTTTCTTGTATTCTACTTGACCTCTTAGTGTTGGACTGTCCCAGGACTCAGGCTTTACTCTTCTTTACCTGTTTATTTATCTTACCTCCTATAGGCTCATCTTGTTTCATGGTTTTAAATACCATTTATGCCAATGATCTTCAAACGTATCTCTTTAGGCTGAACCTCTCTCCTGAACTCCCTGAATGGCCTACTTGACATCTCCCCATGAATGTGCAATAAATATCTCCAAATCAGCCTTTTAAAAGCTGAACTCCTGCTCTTCCCTCCAAAACTGTTCCATTAGCATCTTTCACATCTTAGTTGCCTAGGTCACAATCAATATAATCATTTTCCTGTGAATACATTTTTTTGTGGCTTAAAACTTTTTCTTAATATAAAATTATTAATCCTATATTTTACCTTCTTTTTAATACTTATTTTTGAAATCTGGTGCATATTTTTCAATCATGGCACATGTCAATTTAGATACAAATTTTTATAAGAATTACGTGATTTATATCTGTATTTCATGAAACATACAGTTGAAATAATAAATCAGTATCTCTGTCATTCTACATATATTTACACATTTCTAATAGCTGAATTGAATATCACTTGAAATTTTAATTAATTAAAATTAAATTCAATTAAAATTCAGTTTAGTTGCATTAGCTATGTTTTACAAACTCAACAGCCCCCTATGGGCAGTGGCAGCCTCGTATTGGGCAGTGCTGGTAGAACCATCTTGTGGGATGGTTTATAAATTTTTGCATTTCTCATGTATGTAAAGAAAAGATAAACTAAAACTAAATATTCACAACCAAGTTAAAGGAAGAAGTTAGAGTTGCTTGCATCGCACCTGGCACTCTGTTGGTCAGAAGGAAGTTGAGACTCTTATTTCTGTAAAATTGGGAATGTGGGAAATGTTGGAATGTAGAAAATTAGCAGATCTGTGAGGTATCTCTTGCTGCTCCTTCTGCACTCTTCTTCCTCTTGCCCTGTGTGCATTCTCTGCATTATGAGAACATGGCTTTATTTATGTTCTGGAGATGGTTTTAGTGTTTCCTTTCTGAATAGGGAGGAATCTTGGGTTACAACACAGAATATGTTTGTAACCACCTGGCACAAATTTTCTTCAAGTTATTCTTCTCCAAATTTGTTGAAGAACTTCTCAAATAATTATCTTTCCAGTGGAAATGGATGTCTTGCATTGCTTCCTTTCTTTCTATTAGAAATGTGAGAAATTCACTTAATTGCTAGAGAGAGGCACAGAGGCTGAATCCTTGTATTTTTTACCTTTTTAGATTCATTAAACTGAAGTAGGTCTCAAAAAAGCTTTTGGGACTTAAGATGACATGCATTCAATACTTAATATTTACATTGGATAAACTTGATAAAGAGGACAAATTTTAAGAAAACTCTAGCAATCTCTAGCTTGGGGAGTTCAGAGCACATAACACTCATTTCTTAAGTAAGAAAAAATGAAAACCTAATTAGCATCAAAAGCAAGTTTTGTTTTTTAAAAACTTTGTACAATTGTTTAGGGTTCAGTGTGGAAGGAAAGAAATAATTTTAGTGTAAAGCAGTGCCCCCAGTGAACACACACAAGTAAGATGATTGAGCAGTAGGAATGTTGTCCTCTATGTCAATTTTTCCCCATTCATGTGGCTTCACTGTTTATATATTGCATTTCAGGCAGATGCTTGAATATATATCTTTAGGAGCCTTAATATTCTTTTTTTAATTATTAATATACTTAAGTTCTAGGGTACATGTGCACAATGTACAGGTTTGTTACATAGGTATAAATATGCCATTAATGGCTGCACCCATTAATTTGTAATTTACATTAGGTATATCTCCTAATGCTATCCCTCTCTCCTCCCCCCACCCCATGACAGGCCCTGGTGTGTGATGTTCCCCTTCCTGTGTCCAAGTGTTCTCATTGTTCAATTCCCACCTATGAGTGAGAACATATGGTGTTTGGTTTTTTGTCCTTGCGATAGTTTGCTGAGAATTATGGTTTCCAGCTTCATCCATGTCCCTACAAAGGACATGAACTCATCCTTTTTGTGGCTGCATGGTATTCCATGGTGTATATGTGCCACATTTTCTTAATCCAGTCTATCATTGATGGATATTTGGGCTGGTTCCAAGTCTTTGCTATTGTGAATAGTGCTGCAATAAACATACGTGTGTGTGTGTGTGTTTATAGCAGCATGATTTGTAATCCTTTGGGTATATCCCCAGTACTGGGATGGCTGGGTCAAATGATATTTCTAGTTCTAGATCCTTGAGGAATCGCCACACTGTCTTCAGGAGAAAGAAATAAAGGGTATTCAATTAGGAAAAGAGGAAGTCAAATTTTCCCTGCTTGCAGATGACATGATCGTATATTTAGAAAACCCCATCATCTCAGCCCAAAATCTTCTTAAGCTGATAAGCAACTTCAGCGAAGTCTCAGGATACAAAATCAATGTGCAAAAGTCACAAGCATTGTTATACACCAATAACAGACAAACAGCCAAATCATGAGTAAACTCCCATTCACAATTGCTTCAAAGAGAATAAAATACCTAGGAATCCAACTTACAAGGGATGAGAAGGACCTCTTCAAGGAGAACTACAAACCACTGCTCAACGAAATAAAAGAGGACACAAACAAATGGAAGAACATTCCATGCTCATGGACAGGAAGAATCAATATCGTGAAAATGGCCATACTGCCCAAGGTAATTTATAGATTCAATGCCATCCCCATCAAGCTACCAATGACTTTCTTCACAGAATTGGAAGAAACTCCTTTAAAATGCATATGGAACCAAAAAAGAGCCTGCATTGCCAAGAAAATCCTAAGTCAAAAGAACAAAGTTGGAGGTATCACACTACCTGACTTCAAACTATACTACAAGGCTACAGTAACCAAAACAGCATGGTACTGGTACCAAAACAGAGATCTAGACCAATGGAACAGAACAGAGCCCTCAGAAATAACACCACACATCTACAACCATCGATCTTTGACAAACCTGACAAAAACAAGAAATGGAGAAAGGATTCCCTTTTTAATAAATGGGGCTGGGAAAACTGGCTAGCTATACATAGAAAGTGGATCCCTGAAACTGGATCCCTTCCTTACACCTTATACAAAAATTAATTCAAGATGGATTAAAGACTTAAATGTTAGACCTAAAACCATAAAAACCCTAGAAGAAAACCTAGGCAGTACCATTCAGGACATAGGCATGGGCAAAGACTTCATGTCTAAAATGCCAAAAGCAACAGCAACACAAGCCAAAATAGACAAATGGGATCTAATTAAAGAGCTTCTGCACAGCAAAAGAAACTACCATCAGAGTGAACAGTCAACCTACAGAATGGGAGAAAAATTTTGCAATCTACTCATCTGACAAAGAGCTAATATCCAGAATCTACAAAGAACTTAAACAAACTTACAAGATAAAAACAACCCCATCAAAAAGGAGCCTTAACATTCTTAGCCTTAGACCCCATGATCTTATTTCTGGGAACCTACCCTAAGAGAAGAAATTCGTTAATGTGGAATACCCTTTATGCACAAAAATGTTTATCATAGTCCTCTATGAAATAGCACCAACTTGGAATCAACCCCGATGTACAACACTAGGAAACAGGTTAGTAAATAGATCCACTTGATAAAAGATAATGCAACTATTAGGAGTGATGCTTAAAGGTAATCAGACTAACATGGAAAACATGCTTGAGATAAAGCATTTAATGAAAAAAGAAGCATACCATTTGTTTATTTTACTAAAATGATGCTGTGGCATTTCCAATTTAAGTCTAAGAACATTTTCATATGACATAAATTATGCTGTAATAAGTAATATTTCTTTACCACAAAATAATCTAATTATAGCAATTATTTAATGGTAGCTGTGAAAATTTTATCACAAAATGTTAATTGCTATTAAAGTTTAATGGTTCATTATATAAATATAATTTAAATATATACATATTCCAAGATAAATGTACTATATAATCACATTATTTCTGCCCAAATATTTGAAAGATAAGGAAACAAGACATCACAATCAGGAAAACTGAAAATGAAAAGTCACTAAACTTGAGAAAATATCATTTTAGTCATTGAATGCTAAAAAGTCACTAAACTTGAGAAAATATCATTTTGATCATTGAACGCTAGGAGTAAAAAGAACAGGAGACAACTAGTCTCCACAGAATTTAATATGTACAGACAATTCATAGAGGAGACAGTGGGTGAATTTATTCTCTACTTCCATGTCAATAAGAATGGATGAATTCCTTAAAAACTACTGAGACAGAAGAAGACATTGAGAATGAGTTAAGTGAAATATGCTTTTTATTGATCTATTCATGTGTCCATGTAATTTGAATGTGAAATAGAAGAACCCTGTTGTGAAGCTTATCCATCTTAAGACAGAAGGAAGCACAGATAGAAAGTTTTGGAAACTTCTTACACAAGAATTCTGCCAAATAGTGAAAATAATTTCTAACTCCTGTTTATTATTTTTCTTAAGGACTAAAATATTTGTTTTAAAAACTATATCCTGCAAACTCTTTGAGAGTTGCTGGGCACGGGGGCTGTGGTGAGGGTGGGGAACCAACTGAATAAAAGAATAGACAAAAGATTGGCAGATTTTATCCCTCAATCTTGGCAAAATACAAATATTTTGCCAAGTGAAACGTACCACAAATATTTTATTAAGTATTTAAAATTAAAATCTGTTTTGAATAAATATATATAATTTTTGATGCAACAGAAAATGTTATTTGAAGATGAGAAAATAACATGCTGTTTGTGAAGGCACACTATAAATAATTAAGTTTTTTTTATTATACTTCAAGTTCTGGGATACATGTGCAGAACGTGCAGGTTTGTTACATAGGTATACATGTGCCATGGTGGTTTACTGTACCCATTAACCTATCATCTACATTAGGGATTTCTCCTAATGCTGTCCCTCCCCTTTCCCTCCATCCCCGAACAGGCCCCAGTATGTGATGTTCCCCTCTCTTTGCCCATATGTTCTCATTGTTCAACTCCCACTTATGAGTGAGAACATGTAGTGATTGGTTTTCTGTTCCTGTGTTAGTTTGCTGAGAATGATGGTTTCCAGCTTCATCCATGTCCCTGCAAAGGACATGAACTCATTCTTTATGGCTGCATAGTATTCCATGATGTATATGTGCCACATTTTCTTTATCCAGTCTATCATTGATGGGCATTTGGGTTGGTTCAAAGTCTTTGCTCTTGTGAATAGTGCTGCAATAAACATATGTATGGATGTGTCTTTATAATGGAATGATTTATAATCCTTTGGGTATATACCCAGTAATGAGATTGCTGGGTCAAATGGTATTTCTGGTTCTAGATCCTTGACGAATTGCCACACTGTCTTCCATGATGGTTGAATTAATAATTTACACTCCCACCAACAGTGTAAAAGTGTTCCTCTTTCTCCACATCATCTCCAGCATCTGTTGTTTCCTGACTTTTTAATGATCGACAATCTAACTGGCATGAAATGGTATCTCATAGTGGTTTTTATTTGCATTTCTGTAATGACCAGTGATGATGAGCTTTTTTTGATATGTTTGTTGGCCACATAAATGTCTTCTTTTGAGAAGTGTCTGTTTATATCCTTTGCCCACTTTTGGATGGGGTTGTTTTTTATTTCTTGTAAATTTGTTTAAGTTCCTTGTAGATTCTGGATATGAGCCCTTGGTCAGATGGATAGATGGCAAAAATTTTCTCCCATTCTGTAGTGAAGCAGTGATCCTTTAGCACCACTAGCTGCGGGGAGTCTGTCCCTTGCAGACCCTTGACCTGGCGACAGATGAATAAAGTACACTGGTACACAGATATTCTGCTGTGCCAGTCCAGCTGAGGGTCGAGGTCACTCACAGACTCCGAGGAGAGTCCTGTAAAGAATGGCAGCTGCCGCCCTGAGCAGCTCGCACTCCAGGCATTTATTTAGTATAGAATTAACAGCAGACGCTTTGAGTAATACACTTATGGATAATTAACATGGTTAAGAGAATAGTTCTAGGAATGATTGAAGCTCAGGCACTGTGGTCTAGAGTAAATACCATTGGGGGCAGTTTTCCTGGTTGACCTCCCCACTAGAGGACCATCTGTGTCAAAGGTTAGTTAATAGAGGTAGGGTAAACAGACTTAACTGGGGAAGACTCTATTGTCCCTAGCATTTACCCTATGACCTAATGCTGTAAGGTAAGACCCAGCTGCCTTCAGCCTGTTCAATTATTACAGCTATGTAACCTTTCGGCCTTCCAAAAGGTTTGTGACTATTCCCTGTAACTTTCCCTAATATTTCCCTTTAATATTTCTGCCACCATCCTGAGTGAATCCCAACACCATAGGTTGCCTGTTCACTCTGATGATAGTTTCTTTTGGTGTGCAGAAGCTCTTTAGTTTAATTAGATCCCATTTGTCAATTTTGGCTTTTGTTGCCATTGCCTTTGGTGTTTTAGTCATGAAGTCTTTGCCCATGCCTATGTCCCGAATGGTATTGCTTAGGTTTTCTTCTACGGTTTTTATGGTTTTAGGTCTTATGTTTAAGTCTTTAATCCACCTTGAGTTAATTTTTGTATAAGGTGTAAGGGAAAGGGTCCAGTTTCAGTTTTCTGCATATGGCTCATCAGTTTTCCTAACAGCATTTATTAAATAGGGAATCCTTTCCCCATTGCTTGTTTTTGTCAGGTTTGTCACAGATCAGATGGCTGTAAATGTGCAGTGTTATTTCTGAGGCCTCTGTTCTGTTCTATTGGCCTATATCTCTGTTTTGGTACCAGTATCATACCATTTTGGTTACTGTAGCCTTGTAGTGTAGTTTGAAGTCAGGTAGTGTGATACCTCCAGCTTTGTTGTTTTTGCTTAGGATTGTCTTGGCTATATGGGCTCTTTTTTGGTTCCATATGAAATTTAGAGTAGTTTTTTCTAATTCTGTGAAGAAAGCCAGTGGTAACTTTATGGGAATAGCATTGAATCTATAAATTACTTTGGACAGAATGGCCATTTTCATGATATTGATTCTTATCCATGAGCACGGAATGTTTTTCCATTTGTGTCCTCTCTTATTTCCTTGATCGGTACTTTGTAGTTCTTGAAGAGGTCCTTCACATCCCTTGTAAGTTGGATTCCTAGGTATTTTATTCTCTTTGAAGCAATTGTGAATGGGAGTTTACTCATGATTTGGCTGTTTGTCTGTTATTGGTGTATAAGAATGCTTGTGATTTTTGCGCATTGATTTTGTATCCCGAGACTTTGCTGAAGTTGCTTATCAGCTTAAGGAGATTTTGGGCTGAGACAATGGGGTTTTCTAAATATACAGTCATGTCATCTGCAAACAGGGACAATTTGACTTCCTCTCTTCCTGTTTGAATACCTTTTATTTCTTTCTCTTGCCTGATTGCCCTGGCCAGAACTTCTAATACTATGTTGAATAGGAGTGGTGAGAGAGGGCATCCTTGTCTTGTGCCAGTTTTCAAAGGGAATGCTTCCAGCTTTTGCCCTTTTAGTATGATATTAGCTGTGGGTTTGTCATAAATAGCTCTTATTATTTTGAGATATGTTCCATTAATGCCTAGTTTATTGGATGTTTTTTAACATGAAGGGGTGTTGAATTTTATCAAAGGCCTTTTCTGTATCTATGAGATAATCATGTGGTTTTTGTCATTGGTTTTATTTATGTGATGGATTATGTTTATTGATTTGCATATGTTGAACCAGCCTCACATCCCAGGGATGAAGCAGACTTGATCGTGGTGGATAAGATTTTAATGTGCTGCTGGATTCGGTTTGCCAGTATTTTATTGAGGATTTTCACATCGATGTTCTTCAGGGATATTGGCCTGAAATTTTCTTTTTTTTGTTGTGTCTCTGCCAGGCTTTGGTATCAGGATGATGCTGGCCTCATAAAATGAGTTAGGGAGGAGTCCCTCTTTTTCTATTGATTGGAATAGTTTCAGAAGGAATGGTACCAGCTCCTCTTTGTACCTCTGGTAGAATTTGGCTGTGAATCTGTCTGGTCCTGGGCTTTTTTTGGTTGGTAGGCTATTAATTACTGCCTCAATTTCAGAACTTGTTATTGATCTATTCAGGGATTCGACTTCTTCCTGGTTTAGTCTTGGAAGCCTGTATGTGTCCAGGAATTTATCCATTTTTTTCTAGATTTTCTAGTATATGTGCATAGAGGTGTGTATACTATTCTGATGGTAGTTTGTATTTCTGTGGGATCAGTGGTGATATTCCCTTTATTATTTTTTGTTGTGTCTATTTGATTCTTTTCTCTTTTCTTCTTGATTAGTCTGGTGAGTGGTCTATTTTGTTAATCTTTTCAAAAAACCAGATCCTGGATTCATTCATTTTTTGAAGGGTTATTTTGTGTATCTCCTTCAGTTCTACTCTGATCTTAGTTATTTCTTGTCTTCTGCTAGCTTTTGAGTTTGTTTGCTCTTGCTTCTCTAG
>NW_012102754.1:3319241-3334014 GCF_000951045.1 Mandrillus leucophaeus | reverse complement strand
GAGACTTTGCTGAAGTTGCTTATCAGCTTAAGGAGATTTTGGGCTGAGACAATGGGGTTTTCTAAATATACAGTCATGTCATCTGCAAACAGGGACAATTTGACTTCCTCTCTTCCTGTTTGAATACCTTTTATTTCTTTCTCTTGCCTGATTGCCCTGGCCAGAACTTCTAATACTATGTTGAATAGGAGTGGTGAGAGAGGGCATCCTTGTCTTGTGCCAGTTTTCAAAGGGAATGCTTCCAGCTTTTGCCCTTTTAGTATGATATTAGCTGTGGGTTTGTCATAAATAGCTCTTATTATTTTGAGATATGTTCCATTAATGCCTAGTTTATTGGATGTTTTTTAACATGAAGGGGTGTTGAATTTTATCAAAGGCCTTTTCTGTATCTATGAGATAATCATGTGGTTTTTGTCATTGGTTTTATTTATGTGATGGATTATGTTTATTGATTTGCATATGTTGAACCAGCCTCACATCCCAGGGATGAAGCAGACTTGATCGTGGTGGATAAGATTTTAATGTGCTGCTGGATTCGGTTTGCCAGTATTTTATTGAGGATTTTCACATCGATGTTCTTCAGGGATATTGGCCTGAAATTTTCTTTTTTTTGTTGTGTCTCTGCCAGGCTTTGGTATCAGGATGATGCTGGCCTCATAAAATGAGTTAGGGAGGAGTCCCTCTTTTTCTATTGATTGGAATAGTTTCAGAAGGAATGGTACCAGCTCCTCTTTGTACCTCTGGTAGAATTTGGCTGTGAATCTGTCTGGTCCTGGGCTTTTTTTGGTTGGTAGGCTATTAATTACTGCCTCAATTTCAGAACTTGTTATTGATCTATTCAGGGATTCGACTTCTTCCTGGTTTAGTCTTGGAAGCCTGTATGTGTCCAGGAATTTATCCATTTTTTTCTAGATTTTCTAGTATATGTGCATAGAGGTGTGTATACTATTCTGATGGTAGTTTGTATTTCTGTGGGATCAGTGGTGATATTCCCTTTATTATTTTTTGTTGTGTCTATTTGATTCTTTTCTCTTTTCTTCTTGATTAGTCTGGTGAGTGGTCTATTTTGTTAATCTTTTCAAAAAACCAGATCCTGGATTCATTCATTTTTTGAAGGGTTATTTTGTGTATCTCCTTCAGTTCTACTCTGATCTTAGTTATTTCTTGTCTTCTGCTAGCTTTTGAGTTTGTTTGCTCTTGCTTCTCTAGAACTTTTTATTTTTATTTTTTTTCCTTAAGATGGAGTCTTGCTCTTGTGGTCCAGGATGGAGTGCAGTGATGTGATCTCGGCTCACTGCAACCTCCACCTCCTGGGTTCAAGTGATTCTCCTGCCTCAGCCTCCTGAGTAGCTGGGATTACAGAGGTCCGCCCCCATGCCCAGCTAATTTTTGTACTTTTAGTAGAGACAGGGTTTCACCATGTTGGCCAGACTGGTCTCAAACTCCTGACCTCAGATGATCTGCCCTCCTTGGCCTCCCAAAATGTTGGGATTGCAAGCATGAACCACCCCGCCTGGCCTCTAGTTCTTTTAATTGTGATGTTAGGGTATCAATTTTAGCTGTTTCCTGCTTTCTCCTGTGGGCACTTAGTACTATAAATTTTCTTTTAAACAGTGATTTAGCTGTGTCCCAGAGTTTCTGGTACATTGTGTCTTGGTTCTCATTGGTTGCAAAGAGCTTATTTATTTACTCAGTAGTCATTCAGGAACAGGTTGTTCAGTTTCCATGTAGTTGTGTGTTTTCCATGTGTGTTCTGAGTGAGTTTCTTAATCCAGAGTTCTAATTTGATTGCACTGTGGTCTGAGAGACTTCTATGGTTTCTGTTCCTTTACATTTGCTGAGGAGTGTTTTACTTCCAATTATATGGTCAATTTTAGAATAAGTGTTATGTGGTACTAAGATAAACATATGTTCTGTTGATTTGGGGTGGAGAGTTCTGTAGATGTCTATTAGATCCGCTTGGTCCAGAGCTGAGTTCAAGTCCCAAATATCCTTGTTAATTTTCTGTCTCACTGATCTGTCTAATATTGACAGTGGGGTGTTAAAGTCTCCCATTATTATTGTGTGAGAGTCTAAGTCTTTTTGTGGGTCTCTAAGAACTTGCTTTATGAATCTGGCTGTTCCTGTATTGGGTGCATATATATTTCAGATAGTTAGCTCTTCTTGTCGCATGGATCCCTTTACCGCATGTAATACCTTTCTTTGTCATTTTTTATCTTTACTGGTTTAAAGTCTGTTTTATCAGAGACTAGGATTGCAACCCCAGCTTTTTTTTGCTTTCCATTTGCTTGCTAAATCTTTCTCCTTCCCTTTATTTTGAGCCTATGTGTGTCTTTGCACATGAGATGGGTCTCCTGAATACAGCACATGGGTCTTGACTCTATCCAGTTTGCCATTCTGTGTCTTTTACCTGGGGCATATAGCCCATTTACATTTAAGGTTAACATTGTTATGTGTGAATTTGACCTGTCATTATGATACTAGCTGGTTATTTTGCTCTTTAGTTGATGCCGTTTTTTCATAGTGTTGATGGTCTTTACATTTTGATATCCTTTTGCAGTGACTGGTACCAGTTTTTCCTTTCCATATTTAGTGCTTTCTTCAGGAGCTCTAGCAAGGCAGGCCTGGTGGTAACAAAATCCCTCAGCATTTGCTTCTCTGTAAAGGATTTTATTTCTCCTTCATTTATGAAGCTTAGTTTGGCTGGATATGAAGTTCTGGGTTGAAAATTCCTTTCTTTAAGAATGTTAAATATTGGTCCACTCTCTTGTGGTTTGTAGGGTTTCTGCACAGAGATCTGCTGTTAGTCTGATGAACTTCCTTTTGTGGGTAACCCGACCTTTCTCTCTGGCTGCCCTTAAGATTTTTTCCTTCATTTCAACCTTGGTGAATCTGGCAATTTTGTGTCTTGGGGTTGCTCTTCTCGAGGAGTATCTTTGTGGCATTCTCTGTATTTCCTGAATTTGAATGTTGGCCTGTCTTGCTAGGTTGGGGAAATTCTCCTGGGTAATATCCTGAAATGTGTTTTCCAACTTGGTTCCATTCTCCCTGGCACTTTCAGGTACACCAATCAAACATAGGTTTGGTTTTTTCACATAGTCCCATATTTCTTGGAGGCTTTGTTTGTTCCTTTTCATTCTTTTTTCTCTAATCTTGTCTTCACGGTTTATTTTATTAAGTTGATCTTCAATCTCTGATATCTTTTCTTCTGCTTGATCAGTTTGGCTACTGATACTTGTGTATGCTTCATGAAGTTCTCGTGGTGTTTTTCAGCTCCATCAGGTCATTTATGTTCTTCTCTAAACTGGTTATTGTAGTTAGCAGTTCCTGTAACCTTTTATCAATCAAGATTCTTAGCTTCCTTGCACTGGGTTAGAACATGCTCCTTTAGCTTGGAGGAGTTTGTTATTACCCACCTTCTGAAGCCTACTTCTGTGAATTCATCAAGTCATTCTCCATCCAGTTTACTTCCCTTGCTGGTGAGGAGTTGTGATCTTTTGGAGGAGAAGCAGCATTCTGGTTTCTGGAATTTTCAGCCTTTTTGCGCTGGTTTTCCCTTATCTTTGTGGATTTATCTACCTTTGGTCTTCTTTGTTGGTGACCTTCGGATGGGGTTTGTGCCGCTGGGGTCCTTTTTGTTGATATTGATGCTATTGCTTTCTGTTTGTTAATTTTCCTTCTAACAGGCAGGCCCCTTTCTGCAGGTCTGCTGGAGTTTGCTGGAGGTGCACTCCAGACCGTGTTAGTCTGGGTATCACCAGCAGAGGCTGCAGAACAGCAAAGATTGCTGCCTTCTCCTTCCTATGGAAGTTTTGTCCTAGAGGAGCACCCGCCAGATGCCAGCTGGAGCTCTCCTGTATGACGTGTCTGTCTACCCCTGCTGGGAGGTGTCTCCCAGTCAGGAGGCATGGGGATCAGGGACCTTCTTGAGGAGGCATTCTGTCCCTTAACAGGGCTCGAGCACTATGCTGGGAGATTCGCTGCTCTTTTCAGAGCCGGCAGGCAGGAAAGTTTAAGTCTGCTGAAGCTGTGCCCACAGCTGCCCCTTCCCCCAGGTGCTCTGTCCCAGGAAGATGGGAGTTTTATCTATAAGCCCCTGACTAGGGCTGCTGCCTTTCTTTTACAGATGCCCTGCCCAGAGAGGTGGAATCTAGAGAGGCAGTCTGGCTATGTGGGCTTTGCCACGCTGTGGTGGGTTCTGTACCCAGTTTGAACTTGCAGGTGGCTTCCTTTACACTGTGAGGGGAAAACCACCTACTCAACCCTCAGTAATGGCTGATGCCCCTCCCCTGACCAGGCTCCAGTGCCCCTGGTCGACTTCAGACTGCCGTGCTGGCAGCGACAATTTCAAGTCAGTGGAGCTTAGCTTGTTGGGCTCTGTGAGATTGGGATCTGCTGAGCTAGACCACTTAGCTCCCTGGATGCAGCCCCCTTTCCAGGGGAGGGAACAGTTCTGTCTCGCTGGCATTTCAGGCACCACTGGGGTATGAAAGAAAACTCCTGCAGCTAGCACAGTGCCTGTACAAAGGGCTGCCCAACCTTGTGGTTGAAACCCAGCGCCCTGGTGCTGTAGGCACCTGAGGGAATCTCCTTGTCTGTGAGTTGCAGAGATGTGGGAAAAGCCCACTATCTGGGCTGGAATGGATGGTCCCTCATGGCACAGTTCCTCAGGGCTTCCCTCGGCTAGGAGAGGGAGTTCCCCGACCCCTTGCACTTCCCGGGTGAGGTGATACCCCACCCTGCTTCTGCCTGCCCTCAATG
This sequence comes from Mandrillus leucophaeus, assembly GCF_000951045.1. Taxonomy (NCBI): domain Eukaryota; kingdom Metazoa; phylum Chordata; class Mammalia; order Primates; family Cercopithecidae; genus Mandrillus; species Mandrillus leucophaeus. The sequence goes on along the minus strand of NW_012102754.1, from coordinate 3,329,253 downwards.
GGCTGCACCCACTATCTAACCAGTCCCAGTGAGATGAACCGGGTACTTCAGTTGGAAATGCAGAAATCACCCGCCTTCTGCATTGGTCTTGCTGGGAGCTGCAGACTGGAGCTGTTCCTATTTCACCATCTTGCCAGCCTCCTCCAATAATTCTTGTTTGTTGAATTCTGCAACACACCTTTAATTATTTTTGAAGTTGCTAACTTTAATTAAAGTTTGTGTCTGAACCTCCTGCTGATGGAGGATGAATTACCAGAGTATAGCTGGGTTTGTGAAACCCACAGTGGATCAGGCAATGTTAAAGATCATTAAAATTTCCCTCCTTCCATGGTACTGAATTGGAGGCTTCTTTTTCTTATTACCTAAAGCAGTTTCACACTCCTTTTTGTTATCTATCTAATAGGATATTATCTGGGGTCAAATTTCTTTATAATGTTATTGCTTATATATGCTTGAATATAGTCACAGTTTGAAAGACTGAGCTGAGCACGATAATTTATTTTAAGCTTTTATATTTGAAACTATTTTCCTTTTGAAAATGTACACTCCAGTCTAGTTCAAGCATTTATTTCAACTTTCACTATATTGAGACTTCGAAAAAAGACAAGAAAGAAAAAGAAAAAAAGAAACTTATTTATTGCATTTGGGTCTTGGATTGCTGAAGAAACCACAGTACAAAAAAGGATCAGATTAGAGAGGTGCTTTGAAAATATCTTGTCCAGAAGGAGAAAACTTGTGGAACCAAAATTATCAGTAGGCTAGTCTACCATTTCATCAAGTGATATGTTACCTTGGTGAGACTAGTGCATTCCAGAGATATGAGTTCATGGCCGAATTGCTGTAAAATGAGTTCCTTGGTTAATGGGAGGAAACTGACAGTTAAGTATTCTCAAGTGATGGATAACAGTGCAAACAGGAGCATTACAGGCAGAGATGGCAAATCCTACGTGTCTATTCCAGGGAGAAATCACTGCCCGCTCCGTATCGGGAAGGGGTATAGTGTAATCACTCTGCCACCGTGTGATTGACTGGATTCCTGCCCTCTACACCCAATAGTGCTAGCCTCTGCTATTGGAAAGATACGTCCTCAGCAGTGGAGATAGATTAGGTCAGGAGAGGGGAAGTCCATGAAGTTGGACTCATGCATAGCCATGTTGTTGACCTCATGGGGACAGGCTACCACGTCCATTTTGTATGAAGACTCATTGAACGAGCACTGGGGAAGAGGCTGAGAGACCTCCACAGATGTCATCTTGTCTACTTGATTATTGAGAGCCTTGTCTGCAGAGAGTGTTTGAGCTTCCACATAGGCATTCAAATATCACCACATTATGCCCATTCTGAAAGGTTCATCCACATGCCTCTTCCCCAGACCTTGTTATCCCTGATCTTCCAATCCCATTATTTCCCATTCACCATGGTGTTAGCGACTGCCCACAAATTGATGTAGGTCCATTTTTCTAGGCATCTCTCAGCCCAGGTAATGTGGAAAATCAATATACTGCTGGAAATTTTACCTCCCAGAAGGAATTCCCTTTAAATACTATCCTGCAGAGCTACCCTGAGTGGGACTATCATGCTGCACCTGCCCAATTCTGGTTGGTGTCAATTATATCTCACAGAATCATTCATAAATCAGACGTGAGGTTTCCCCTACTTATATTGGTTGATTATAAGGAATTTCCTATGAAGACACAGGTGTGAATTGAGGAAGAGGAGACAGAGCAACAGGCATAGGTGGCATGGGCATCTGAATGCCTGGCCATGCAACTGATATCTTCTGGAACTGCTTGGACCTGATTCCTTATATGCCATTACCACTTGACAGTGGATACCTACTATAAACACCTCGCATCAGAAGAGGCAGAAATCTAGGCCACATGGTCACTTGATGTTCATAGTCAGGGGTTCAACACCAGGGCCTTGTAGCAAGCATGAGCTATTTCTCAAAAGGAGAACAGTTACCTGTAGAAGGGGGTATGGCTCTGTTCTAAAACCCTATGAGCATTTGTGGTACTTCTACAATTTCCCAAAGGTCCAGCATAGCAACTCTATTTATTACAGACACTTTGCAAATCATTGGATCCCTTGGGTTATGCATACCTTCAGGGACAGAGCAGCTTCTTCTGCCACCTGGACTTGCTATCCAGCTTTTTTTTGCTTCAGGCCCCACTCAAAACTGGTTGCCTTACAGTTTACTTAGTAAATGAATGAGAGCAGGATACTCATATGCGCTGTGTGTCATCTCCAAAATCCAAAAGAACCCATTAAGCATCAAGCTTCTTTTTTGAAAGAAAGGCTAAATGACGATTATAAAAACAGCAGCAATAAAAGCAACAGCCCTAGACTGTCTAGGACAATCCATTAGAGAAACAGTAGACTCGACTCTGGTGGTTTTGACTGAAGACGCAGCTGGAGAGGTAGAGTGCTACCTCTGTCTGATGCCCTAATTGCAGGGCCTGAATGGGGTGCTGCTGGGCTGATGTGGACACTTACTCTGGGCACAGATGTATGCCCTTGGGATGGTTGGTGTGAAGTTCAGTGGCAGCTGGTTTGGAATTTGGCTTTTTATCACATATTTTAAAAATACCCCTCATTTGGGAATTCACTATTTATATACATTTTATTTTATCATTTTTAAAATTATCTATATTTCTGTCTGCTTTTCACTTATTGAAAGCCATAGTTGAGGTATTTTTCTTTTCTATTTAGGTATAGAATGTATCCCTCAGTTTCAAAGTCATATATTGAGCACTTTTTGGGCACTTTGCATATCTTACTTAGTACAGAATAGTTGACATTGTTTTAGTAACATCACTTGTGGCAGGACTTGACATTTTTCAAGAGTTATTTTTAATAGTCTGCTTTCCAATAAATCAGTCAACAAATAAATGCCATCTATCCACTAGTAATTGACTGGAGGTGGAGGCTCAAGGGACTCCTGGATGATAAGGGAATTGTCACCCATTTTTTTCCTAAGCACAGACACTGATCCAGGCAGGCATTTTCTAGTCAGCCCAAGAACAGATGTCCTGCCGCACTAGGTCCATTACAAAGATCTTTCCTCCACCAAAAAAAAAAAAAAAAAAAAAAAAAAAAAGAATTCATACTTCCAGTAGTCACCTGAAACTGAATGAACAGGTACAAACACTTAGATCAAATTTAAATTATTACATTCACTGCAAAATGAGATGACCTTCCTGCAGTCACAGAATGATTCTAGAACCTGTAGATCAAATATAAATTCTGTGCCTTCTAAATTATATACTAGAAATTAAACTATGTGCATATTTTGGAAAACTTTGTTTTGAAGCATTTAAAATGAAAACATGGATGACGATTAGCACAGAAGTTGGAAGAGTTCCCACACTGTTCAGCAGGTGTTAACAAAGGTGGTCCCCTGAACTCTCTCAACTCTTGGAAAAGCTTCATTCCTTCTCTCCTATCCCAGTCATCAAAGCTCGCAAACACCATCTGCCTTGATACAATCAGGGCCAATGTTATCATTCCTTTAATCTTAGTTCATTAATTTCCACAAGAATCCCAGGTCTCCTAGATCACCCTGCATTCCCTTGGACTCTGATCCCCACTCACCTATGTACACTCCTTCATCTGACCCTGTCTCCCACCTTTCCATTTCCCTATAAGGGCTGTAAAGGTTGGTCATCAGCACTATCCCCTGGATCATCTTCCCAGATGTGCATTTCATTTCCTTCGTTTTCTCTCTCCCAAGTAGGTCCTGTTCTGTCCAGCTACCACTGGGCCTGCAGGTGTTAGAGGTGCCCTCCTTGTTCCTCATTGTTGCTTTGAAGTTGTTCAGGCTGCCACCTCTATATAGCAAAACAAAAACTGTGTCATCAGACTCTAGTATCTACTATCCTCCCTTATTGCACTTTCCTGCTGATCCCTAAATCCTTTCCTCTAATTCTGTTAAGATTAATGTTAGGGTTGTCAAGAGAAACAGAACCAATACGATATGCATATTTATAGAAATAGATTTATTTTAAAGACTTGGATCCCATGATAATTGAGGTTGGTGAGTCCAACATTTGCAGTGTGGGCCAGCAGCTTGAGACCCAGGAGAACTGATGGTAAAGTTCCCATTGGAAGGCTAGCAGGTGGACTCCCAGGAGAGCTAATGGTGCATATGAAGTCTGAAGGCAGTCTGCTGGAGAATTCTCTCTTGCTCAGGGAGCTCAGTTTTTTTGTTCTATCCAGGCCCTCCAGCAATTGAGTGAGGTCCATTCACATTAAGCAGGGCAGTCTGTTTTACGCAAAGTTTAATGCCAGTCTCATTCAAAAACACCCTGCAAGTTGACACATAAAATTAATCATCACAAGTCCATCCTTTATCAACTTGGCAACCATATGCATCTCCTTAACCCATACTTAATCTCCAAATAAAGACAATAACAAGGTCATACTTCCACCTTTTATGATAACGATATCCTGCATGCAACTGAAAACTCACTAGTCCTTTCCCCAGAAAAGGATGCAAAGTCTTGGATGATGTTCAGTCTTGTGTATCCCATAACTTTAAATCCTGTGATGTAAAGTTAACTCTACTTAAATGCTATGCTATAAAGTCAGTACATGATAAGGAGATAAGAAAGAAAAGAAAACAAAAATATTTGCTACACACACATATTCATAACAAAATAAGAAATACTCATGATAGTTACACTTCTTGTTTCTATAACTGGTTGTATAGTCATAGCTGGTACTCATAACTACCCTCTTCCACTAGCAAGCCCATATGCTCTTTGCCCTCAGCAAGTACCTCAACAGGTCATAGTTCTTTACCTTCTTTTCTTGAGAACACTGCTTCTGGGTTAGTTCTCAGTGATTTTGATACCCACAGAAATGATCCTTCTAAGACCCAGGCCTCTTGGCTGTCTGGCCTCCTCTCTCCCATGACATTGTCTTCATCTACTGTATTTTGGGAAACTTGTTCCTTCTTTTGTATGAATGCTTCCATATATGCCTTCCTTGGGCCTCTCTGGCTGGAGTTCATAGTAGTGTTTGCTGCCTTAGTAGTTTCTATGCAGGACCATGTTATCTGTTATCCCCCACCCCCCAAGGACTTCCCTGAATCCCACAGTCTTTCTCTGAGTCTTTCTCTATGTTTATTAGTAAACCTGGGCATGATTAAGGATGCAGCAGTCACACAGCTCTCTGAAGAACTGCTCTGACTGATACTCATGGTAAGCACCTTCCTGCCCTCCAAAGTTGTAATGCCTTGGAAGGCCAGAGGGTACTGCAAGAGCTTCCTCCAACCTGCTAGTGAGATGGAGTGGAGAAGAACAGATGAGCAGCCTTCTAGTGTTGTAGATGCCAGACTGTAAGTCCCAGCTAAGCCTCACAGATAAGCTTCTCTGCGGTGTTGGAGCCACACGGTGTAGTGTTGTATTCTGCCTTCCCACTCAGCATCATTTAAATGTTTCCTCATGCTATTGCAAATGCTTATCATAGATGTTCTTAATGCCTGCTTCATATGTCATTGAATGATTGTACTGTATTTGCATAAAATTGAAAGGTACTTTTTATTTTTTAAAATAAAACAGAATACGAGCCCAATATTTCAATCATTTATCAAAATATAGAGTTCTATGTTCCCCTTTAATAGGTTACGCCCATTTTTACACCCATTTTAAGAAAGAAAGTAGGATATTAAATAGTTCCCTTTTCCTTATTTTGACTCTTCTTTACTTTTTCTGCTATTTCAGTGGAGAGGCTTTGCCTTTCCCCTGTAAGGGAAGTTCTACTGATTATTGTTCATACATAGTCATGTGACACTGCTAAGAATATCTGCATGACATATGTAAGAAAGGAGGCTAATCTACTTAAGAGCTCTCATGAGCATGTACTTTCAGATGACAAATATTTAAGGATGAAATAAAAGTAAGGTAAATCAGAAATCCATGTCAGACATGTAAACATATTATACACTTGAGATTCATTAGTATTTTGATTAATAAATATTTTTCCTTATTTTTGAAGCTAAATGCACATAACTTGGAATTCTCAATTAAGATGACCTCTTCCCTAAAAGTGTTGCTAAATTTTTATGCCACAAGAGAGGGAAACATTGTGAGTTTTAATAATTTATAGCTCTGTGGTAGGAAGGAGTTGGAAAAAAAAAAAAGGGCTGACCTGGGAAAAATATGCCATAGCATGTTCAGACCTCTGTATCAAATGTGCACAGGAGTAACGTATTTTGAAGAAGGGAATTGATTCATTTTAATGTATTCTTCCAGTTCTGTGAGTCTCTGGGAGAATTTTTTATTCTGTGGAACACATTACTAGGATGTAGGTAGAACATCTGTCTATCCCTATAGGTAAACCATAGCATTGAAGTAGGAGCAGACAGAAAGGACAAAGGACCCAAAATGGTTTGTTACAACTTGCCTCATTCTCTTTCCACAACCACACTGTCCACTGTAATCCTGAAGTGGGGTCCCCTATTCTGGTACCGATGGATGATGAAATAAGGAAAGAGAAAAAAAATTTCCCAGGATGCTTTACGTAGTCAGAAGTTAGATACAAATAGATAAAGCCACCTCTGTACTTCTCATTTATATCTGAGTCTAATACTGAAGCCATCAAAACAACTACATTTTTATAAAGTAATTTTAACCGTCCAATGGAAAAATTATGCCAGGGTAATACTGGCAAGTTATTTTCTCCAGTCCACAGGATGTGATGGATGGCCTGGGGAGACAGAGGTCCAGCCTTCCCCGAGTGGAGACGGTGAGGGGTTCATCAGGAGCTACAGGCATGTCATGGTGATCTCACTGGTAACTTGTACATTATAAATGTGAACTTGTAAGTTGTCTCTTAGTTGTGTAAGTTTGTTAAAAGAAGGATTTTGGAGAACGGTAAATTGAAGATTTTGTGCTCTTGGCCGTCACTGGTCCTCGGGTTTTGTACAGCTCAAAGTCATCTAAGACAGATGAGAGTTTCTTCTACAGTGTAGAGGATGGCTCTCCCACAAATAAAACTGAGTTGTGAGGCTCTAGGGGGAAAAAGAAAGCCTGACCTTTTTGACTTATAAGTGTAGATAGGAGAGGCTTAGTGACTGCCAAGAACAAAATATTTTCAGCTACCTGTTCCTAAAATGTCCTCCCTCTAACAAACTTAAGTGACTAAGAGACAACTTGAAAAGTTCAGATTTATAACTTAGAGATTATCAGGATGGTCACCATGACATGCCTGTACCTCCTGAGAGGGAAGGCACAGAGATCAAGAGTGTGTGTTCTGATGCTCCTCTTCTTGGAGTAGGGTGTCAGAGGGTATTAGTGTGTGTCTCACAGGGAGTCGAGCAGAGGGCTAGTCTAGGGGGAAGCTGCAAACCTCTCCAGGAAGCCCTATTTGTAACCACATGCTCTGTGGCCCAAGAACAACTGTAGTTCATTGCCCGGGAAGCTGTCTATCAGGTTTCTACCAAGCATTCTCTGGCTCCTGCCCTTCTGCCTCCCCTGTGGGTCAGCCCACATACCCTCAGGGCACCAGCCCATTCTCCTGGTAGCCATTACCACAGTGTCCACTGGTTCTTTCCAGCTGTCCTGAGCTGTATTCTAAAAGTGAAAATGTGAAGGAACAAAATTTATGCTGGGTCCTGGGATTAAGTTCTACCATTTGTGACTAGGAGAATTCTCTGAGGTTTACATATAAAAACCAAGGCTCTGCAGCTGTTATTTGCTTACGCTGTAATTGTAGTGTTTATACATAAATTCTAAGTAAGTACCTGATAGTAATTTGCTCTCTTTGGAATGTAAATATTCTCCTTTAAAAAAATCTATTAGTTGTCTTAATCCTTTATTTTGAGAATAAATGGAACAGTAAATTTGAGCCTACTGTGTTTGATCACAAATTCAGAATTGGTGAGGTCTAAATTAATGACGTTTTAATGCATATTTTTTTCGTGATCTTGTGTTCTCTAGTATAATTATGTGGTCTAATTTCAAATGTAGCCAGCTGCCAGCTCTTATATTGACACACTTTTATTACAGACAGAAGAAATGTACCAGACTTTTATATAGTAGAGGGAGCAAAGAGGATCATTATCCAGTTGAAACTGAAAGGGAAATTCTCAGTGGGCTGAAGGGCTGTATATTTGTATCAAGTGTTCATTAGTGGTCTGTGCAGGGGATCCATATTAAAATACCGGAAGAATGTGAAGCAGACAGAGAAAAAAAACCCAAAAGGCAGGAGTGACTTCCACTGTGTCCAGACAATCAGGAAACAAAAGCAGGGGATTGCAGACATCAATCTAATATCAAGATGACAGGGAGATATTCTGGGCTCTGATACAAACACTGGCCTTTTTTGTTTGTTTGTTTTCTCTAAGACCAGTCATTGCAGATAAAGCCAGAAAAATGAATCAAGATTTATAAGCCAGGTTATTTAGTTGCCAATAATCTATGATGTATGTATGTATGTGTATGATTTCAGAGCCCAGACTTTCTGCAGTGATGCTAGTCCCTGCAGAGTGACAGTAATGAAGTCTGTTTACCTCCTGGGAGCCAGTAGCACACCCACAGTTGTGACCACTAGATATATCTCCAGACATTGTTAAATGTCTCCTGGGAGACAGTATACTTCCTGCTGAGAATCACTGGTTTAGACCATAGTTCTCAATTAGGGAAGTCACAACTCCTGCTCCTTGCCCCACTCCCACACCCCTGCTAATTCTAGCCACTTTTTTCCTCAGGGTGTGTGTGTGGGTCCCCATCTAATGAGATTAGAAATGATTTAGTAGGACCTTCTGTCACCAAATATGGCCAGCAGAAGTCGTGGAAGCTGTTCTTCCACCTTTACCATGTTCACTTCTGAAGAGGTTCTATCAGGATCCAGTAGAAAATACAATCAAAGTTTACAGTACAGGGATAATGAGATCTCCCTCACCGGTTTTCTACTTCCAGACCTGTTCTCATTTGTCAGAAATAAAATCATAGTGTCACTTCTGTTTGATGGGAGAGGAAGTTTTGCCTAAGACAGTATGAGCTTGGAGCCTCCATGGGGCATCAGGAGAGGCAATGGTTCAAACAGAGGTCAAAAGGCCTATAGGAGCTGGTGCCTGGTAGTTTTTGGGGTGATGGCATTTAGACTGTAGAAAGAAAGGTTCTCTGCACAGCTAGACTGGAGCTGGTCAGGCTTCTCCTGCATTGCAGTGATCCTTGGTGGAATATAGGTCTATGGAGAGTGACTGAGGAGAGCCATTTGTGAGCTAGAGTGCCCCTGGAGCCAGAGGGGACCTCTTTGTTCATTCTTTCATTTACTTAGCAATCAACAGTTTAGCCCACATGTACTATGAACCAAGCATTAGACAAAGTCATGAGAATTGAACATTTATGGAGAGAGATTTGTGAAACAGGAAAAAATCAAAAGTAGGGAGCCTGGTCAGTGATCCCACCCAAACTTGGAGCATAGCCAGCAGCCCTTCCCAATTGTGGAGCCCGGTCTGCAGTTCTGCCCAACTACGGGACACAGCACACAGCTTCACCCAACTTGAGAGACTAGTAACAACCTGGTGGTGTGCAGAGCACACCTCTGGTCCCACCCAGGCAGGGGGTACAAGCAGACCCTGCTCAATGACAGGGCTCAGCCTGTGGCCCTGCCTAATTTTGTTTTATTTTCAATAGAAAATAAACAAATTTGTGGAACAGGTGGTGTTTGGTTACATGGGTAGGCTCTTTAGTGATAATTTTTGAGATTTTGGTGCAACTGTCACCTGAGCAGTGTACACTGTACTGAATGTGTAGTCTTTTCTTCCATCACCCCATGTCCCCCTTCTCCCTGAGTCCCCAAAGTCCTTTATATTAGTCTTATGGCTTTGTGTCCTCATAACCTAGCTCTCACTTACAAGTGAGAACATATAATATTTGATTTTCCATTTCTAAGTTACTTCACTTAGAATAATGATCTCCAGCTCCATTCAAGTTGCTGTGAATGCCATTATTTTCCCCCCTCCCCTCCCCTCCCTTTCCCTTTCCCTCCCCTCCCTTTCCCT
>NW_012102754.1:3314668-3319191 GCF_000951045.1 Mandrillus leucophaeus | reverse complement strand
CCCTCCCTTCCCCTTCCCTTCCCTTCCCCTCTTCTCCAGATGGAGTCTCCTTCTGTTGCCAGGCTGGAGTGCAGTGGCAAGATCTTGGCTCACTGCAACCTCTGCCTTCTGGGTTCAAGCCATGCTCCTGCCTCAGCTGCCATAGTAGCTGGAATTACAGGTGCATGCCACCACACCCGGCTAATTTTTTATATTTTTGATAGAGACAGGGTTTCATCATGTTTGTTAAGGTGACCTTGAACTCCTGACCTCAAGTCATCTGCCTACCTTGGCCTCCCAAAGTGCTGGGATTACAGGCGTGAATCACCATACCTGGCCTATTTCATTCTTTTTTTATGGCTGAGAAATATTTCATGGTGGATATATACTACATTTTCTTTACTCATTGGTTGATGAGCATTTAGGCTGGTTCCGTATTTTTGCAATTCCAAATCGTGCTGCTATAAACATGCACATCAAGTGTCTTTTTAATATAATGACTTATTTTCCTCTGGGTAAATACCCAGTAGTGGGATTGCCAGATCAAATGGTAGTTCTGCCTTTATTTCTTTAAGGAATCTCCATATGGTTTTCCATAGTTGCTGTACTAGTTTAAATTCCCACCAGCAGGGTAAAAGTGTTTCCTTTTCACCATGTCCATGCCAACATCTCTTTTTTTTTTTAATTTTTTGATTATGACCATTCTTGCAGGAGTAAGGTGGTATCTCACTGTGGTTTTAATTTGCATTTCCCTGATCATTAGTGATGCTGAACATTTTTTCATATGTTTGTTGGCCATTTGTGTATCTTCTTTTAAGAAATGGCTATTCATGTCCTTAGCCCACTTTTTGATGGGATTATTTGTTTTATTCTTGATGATTTGAGTTCCTTGTAGATTCTGGATATTGGTTTTTTGTCAGAAGCATGACTTGCAAATATTTTCTCCCATTCTGTGGGTTTTCTATTTATTCTGCTGATTATTTCTTTTGCTGTGCAGAAGCTTTCTAGTTTAGTTAGGACCCATCTATTTATTTTTGTTTTCGTTGTACTAGATTTTGCATTCTTGATCATGATCTCTTTGCTTAATCCAATGTCTAGAAGAGTTTCTCCAATGTTATCTGTTCTAGTTTTTATGGTTTTATGTCTTAGATTTAAGTCTTTGCTCCATCTTGAGTTGATTTTTATATAAAGAGACAGATGAGGATCCAGTTTTACTCTTCTCCATGTGGCTTGTCAATTATCCCAGCACCATTTGTTGAATAGTGTGTCCTTTCCTCACTTTATGTTTTTGTTTGCTTTGTTGAAGAACAGTTGACTATAAGTATTTGGCTTTATTTTGGGGCTCTATATTATGTTCCATTGGTCTGTGTGCCTATTTTTTATACTGGTACCATGCTGTTTTGGTACTGGTATAAAACAGTACCAAAAGTGTTTAAAGTCAGGTAATGTGATCTAGTAAGGCCAGAAAAGTTTTCTTCAGTTGTTCCCTCAAAAAGTTTTCTAAACTTGGCTGGGCGCAGTGGCTCATGCCTGTAATCCCGTCACTTTGGGAGGCCGAGGAGGGTGGATCATGAGGTCAGCAGATTGATACCATCCTGACTAACAAGGTGAAACCCCATCTCTACTAAAAATACAAAAAATTAGCTGGATGTGGTAGCGGGTGCCTGTAGTCCCAGTTACTTGGGAGGCTGAGGCAGGAGAATGGCATGAACCCGGGAGGCAGAGCTTGCAGTGAGCTGAGATCTCACCACTGCACTCCAGCCTGGGCAACAGAGTGAGACTCCGTCTCAAAAAAGTTTTCCAAACTTTTAGATTTATTTTCTTCCTCAGGAACACCAGTTATTCTTAGGTCTGGTCTTTTAGCATAATCTCAAATTTTTTGGAGGCTTTGTGAATTTTTTTTATTCTTTTTTCTTTGTGTTTGTCTGATTGGGTTAATTCAGAAGTCTTGTCTTCAGGCTCTAAAGTTCTGTTTTCTTGTTCTAGTCTATTGTTGACACTTCTCAGTGCATTTTCGATTTTTCCAAGTGTGTCTTTCATTTCCAGAAGTTGCGATTTTTTTTTTATGACATCTATTTCTCTGGAGCATTTTTCATGCATATCCTGTGTTGTTTTTTAAAATTTTTAAAGTTGGTTTTCGTCTTTCTCTAGTATATCCTTGAATAGCTTAATAATCAACCTTCTGAATTCTTTATCTGGCAATTCAGAGATTCCTTCTTGGTTTGGATCCATTGTTGGGGAGCTGGTATGATCTTTTGGGGTGTTACAGAATCCTCTTTTGTCATATTACCAGAATTACTTTTCTGGTTCCTTCTCATTTGGGTAGACTATTTCAGTGGAGAGGTCTTAATCTCAAGGCCTGCTGTTCAGATTCTTTTGTTCCATAGGGTGATCTCTTGATGTTGTGCTTTCTTCCTTCTCCTAGGGGTGTGCCTTCCTGAGACCTTGACTGTAGTGATTGTTATTGCTCTTCTGGGTCTAGCCACCCAGAGGGGCAACCAGGCTCTGGGCTGGTGCTGGGTGAATGTTTGCAAGGAGGTGTGTGATGTGATTCATCTTTGGTTCTCCCAGCCATGGATACCAGCATCTGTTCTCATAGAGGTGTCAGGGAAGTAAAGTAGTTTTTTTCTTCACTTGAGAGTCCTTAGTTATAGATTTATGTACTATGCTGGCTTTCCTGAATGTTGGTTATGCTAGCAGTGAAGTTGTCACATGGACACATTCAGAATTTCTGGTTAGCCAAGATATTGCAGTTACGGAAATTAGGTGTTGTCTTCTTCCTGCAGTCAGGTTTATTCTGTCATGATTTGCTATAATGGCCTAAGTTGGTTATCCTCCAGCCAGGAGGTGGTGTTTTCAAGACAGCACCAGCTCTAGTAGTAGTAGGGGAATCTAAGTTTGCCCTAAGATGGCCAGGTAATTATTTTGGTATCTCAGGTGATGGGCAAGACTGTAAACCTCTGAAGTTTCTATGTTTTGTGTTTGGCTACCAAAGCAGGTAGGGAAATACCCTCAGGTGGGGGCAGGGGTAGGCGAGTCTGGGCTCAGACTCTCCTTGGACGGGGCTTCCTGTGGCCACTGTGGGGTGTGAGGGGGTGGTTATCAGGCCAATGGGGTTATGTTCCAGAAGGGGATTGTGGCTGCTTCTGCTATGTCATATAGTTTGCCAAGGAAGTGGGGGCAAGAGGCTGGTAGCTGGTAGCAAGAGGGTTCACCCAGCTCCTACACAGTTGGCAAGACTGGTCTCACTCCCACAGTGCCCCACTCACACCTTGTCCCAGGTTGTGAGCTACCCCACTGAGAAAGCAAGCATGGCTTTTGGTCCTCGTCCATCCCTGTCTTCTCACTCTGTTGGCAGCTCCCGCACTCCTCCACTTGTGTCTGCAGCAGCTCCCGCTTTCTCCCCAACTCCACTCAAGAAAATTTGTGCCCAGTCAAGACCACTACCAATTTCAGTTGGGAGATTTTTCACCCTGCAACCCCTCCTCAATTCTGCTGGTGACCTTCTTGAGGTCCCCTGTGAGATATAGTCAGAGATGGCTTCCTGGGGCTTGAGCTGGAGACTGGGAGTGTCTTCAAAGCACTTCCTGCTGCTACTTCTACTATTTTATTGTCCCTAAATTCCTTTTATCTCTAAGTAAGGTTAAATCCTTCTTTCATGATCTGGATTTTCAGATTCCCCACTGGGGATGTGTGTTTGGAGGCAGATTTCCCCCTCTCATACTTTGGGAACTCACAGTTTTTGGCCTGTTTCACAGAATTTGCAGTGGTGTGCCACTTCTTTCAGTTTTTCTGGTACATTCCTGTGGGGGTTCTTGGAGCAAACGATCACAGTGTGAGTCTCTACATGCTGCTCTGTTCATACATGTGGGAGCTGCACATTAGTCCTGCCTTCTATCCACCTTCTTCCCTGCTCCCTGCCTGATTTTAGAGCCCAGCCTGTAGCCTTGCCCAACTGTGGAATACAACCGGAGTCCTAGTCCAGTTGCATAGCCCAGCCTGCAGTCCCATTTGAATGCATAGTAGAACCAGATACACCACCCACTGGAAGAGCACAACCTGCGGTCTCACCTGACCAGGGGCAATTATGCAGCCCAGCCAAAAGCCCTGCCTGACCATGATCCCAACAAGCAACCCCTTCCGGAGACCAACCAGCAAAACTACCCAGCCACAGATCACAATGAGCAGCCTTGCCCAGCTTCAGATCATGGACAGCAGCCCTGCCCTATTAGATGCCTTGTCAGCAAGCCCCACATGCCCACAGAAACAACTAGCTGGTCCATCCAGCTGCCGGCCCCTGGACTAACTAGTGAAGGTCCTTCCCTGCCCAAGTGAACATGTAAAGCCTCAAAGAGGTAATAACTCCCCGATATGCAGACATTGATGCAAGGATATAAGGTTCATAAAGAATCAAGGAAACACGACAAGCAGCAAAAGAAACTTACAAAGCAATTGGGAGTTATACCTGATGTAAATGACGAGTTGATGGGTGCAGCACACCAACAAGGCACAAGTATACATATGTAACAAACCTGCACGTTATG
>NW_012102754.1:3302144-3314488 GCF_000951045.1 Mandrillus leucophaeus | reverse complement strand
AAAAAAAAAAATTAGCTAGGCATGGTGGTGTATGCCTGCAGTCCTAGCTACTTGGGAGGCTGAGGTGGGAGGATTGCTTGGGCTTGGGAGGTCAAGGAGGCAGTGAGCCAAGAGCATGCTACTGCACTCCAGCCTGAGTGGCAGGATGAGGCCCTGTCTCAAAATGAAAAGACAACACGGGAGGGAGGGAGGACAGAAGGAAGGAAAAGTGAGTTTCTATGAACTGATTGACAAAGAATTAATCTCAAGAAAGTTTAGTGAATGACAAGAAAAAGATAGCTAAAGTAGATTAACAAAACAATACATGAACAAAATGAAAAGTTCAACCAAGAAAGAGAAATCATTTTTTAAAATTCTAGAGCTGAAGAATTCAGTGACTGAACAAAAAATTCAACAGAGAGTTTCAACATCATTCTCAATCAAGCAGAAGAAAGAATCCATAAACTCTAAGACAGCGCAATTGAATTATCCAGTCAGAGGAGCAAAAAGAAAAAAGAATGAAAGAGTGAAGGAAGCCCACAGGAAGTTATAATACTATACTGGTGGTGTATAAATCACTTTCAACTCTGATATAAAAGTTAAAAAACAAACATATTAAACATGACTATAATTACAATAATTTGTTACTGGATAAAGAATATGATAAAAGGTATAAAATATAACATCAATAACCTAAAATGTGAAGGAACAAGAGCAAAAGTATAGTTATTATATATGATCAAAATTAAATTGTTATAAGCTTAAAATAGGATATTATAGCTATAAGATATGTAAGCCTCATGGTAACCAAGAAGGAAAAACCTGTAGAAGACACACAGAAAATTAAGAGAAAGGCATGAAAATATACCATGACAAAAAGTCATCAAATTTCAAAGGCATACAGCAAAAGAGAAAGGGAGAAACAATGGAACTACAAAGCAGTCAGAAAACAATGAACAAAATAGCAATAGTAAGTTCTTACCTATGAATAATTATTTTAAACATAAATGGATTTCATTCTCCAATCAAAAGACACAGAGTGAATGAATGGGTTTTTAAAAGACAAAGTCTAGTGATTTGCTGCCTATGAAGACTCACTTTAGCTTTAGGGACACACATAGACTGAAAGTGAAAGGATGGAAAAATATATTCTGTGAAAATCATAACCAAAAGAAATCAAGAATGTCTATACTTATATTAGAAAAAATACACTTTCAATAAAGAAAAAGTGGCCCCAAGAGACAATGAAGGTCAGTATATAATGATAAAGGGGCCAATTCATCAAAAAGATATTATAATTGTAAGTAGGCACCCAACATTGGAGAAACTAACTGTATGAAGAAAATAGTAACAATTGAAAGGAAAAATAAATAGCAATACAGTAACAGTAAAAGATTTTAATATCCCACTTTCAACAACAGATCATCCAGACAGAAAATCAATAAAAAATCAGCAGATATTAATAACACTATAGACCAAATGGAGTTAACAGACATATACAGAGCTTTCCATCCAATAGAAGTAAAATAGACATTCTTTCCAAGGGCACACAAAACATTCTCCAGGATAGATTATACATTAGGCCACAAAAAATTGTAACAAATTCAAGAAGTTTGGAATCATTTCAAATATATTTTCTGACCACAATGCTATGAAACTAAAAATTAGTAACAGGAGGAAAATTGGAAAATGCACAAACACAAGAGAATTAAACAAAACACTCCTGAACAACCAATGGGTCAAAGTATAAATTAAAAGGGAAATTTTAAAATACCTTGAGAGAAACAAAAATGGAAACACCATAAACCAAAACTTAGAGGAGGCAGTAAAAGCAGTTCTGAGAGGGAAGTTGATAGCAATAAATGTCTACATTAAGAAAAAGAAAGGTTTCAAATAAACAGCCTTACTTTACACTGCAAGGAACTACAGAAAGAATAACAAACTATGTTCCACATCAACAGAAAAAAGGAAACAATAAATATTAAAGCAGAAATATAGAAAATAAAGACTAGAAAAACAATAGAAAAGACCAATGAAACTGAGTTGGTGTTTTGAAAAAAAAAAAATGGACAAACCCTTGGCTAGACTAATCAAAGATGGAGAGGACTTGAGTAAATAAAACTATAAATGACACAGGATACAGCTGATACAATGGAATTATAAAGGATCATAAGAAAGCACTATAAGCAATTATAAACCAACAAATTGGAAAGCCTAGAAGAATGAGTAAATTCTTAGGAACATACAACCTGCCATGACTGAATTATGAAAAATGACAAAATCTGAACAGACCAATAATGAATAAAGAGATTGATTCAGTAATCAAAAACCTGCCAACAAAGAAAAGCTCTGGACTAGACGACTTTAAAGGTGAATTCTGCCAAGCATTTAAAGACCTATTGCAAGTCCTTCTCAAACTCTTTGAAAAACTAAGATGAGGGAACACTTTCAAACTCATTTTATGGGGCTAATATTACATGTATACCAGAGCAAGATGGGGACATGACAAGAAAAGAAAATTACAGGCCAATAACTCTGATGAACATAGATGTAAAAATTCTTAACAAAATATTGGCCAACTTAACAGCAATTAGAAGTATCATACACCATGATTAAGCATATCAAGGGATCTTATTCCTGCTGTGCAAGGATGGTTCAACATATACAAATCAGTAAAGGTGATACAACACATTAACAGAATGAAGAATAAAATCATATGATTATCTCAATAAAATGCAGAAAAAGCATTTGAAAAAATTCAATATCCTTCTGAGATTAGAAAACTCAACAAATTGTTTATAGAAGAAAATGTACCCCAAAGTAATGGAAGCCATATATAACAAGTCCACAGCTAACATCATACTCAACAGTGAAAAGCCAAAAGCTTTTTCTCTAAGCTCAGAAACAAGACAAGGGTGCCCACTCTCACTACTTCTATTCAACATAGTACTGAAAGTTCTATCTATGTAGGCAAAAAAGGAAATAAAAGGCATACAAATACAAAAAGTAGTACAATTATTTCTGTTTGCAGATGACATGATCTTACATATAGAAAACTCTAAAGACTCTATACACACACACAAAGAAAAAACTGTTAGAACTAATAAATAAATTCAGCTATACACTGGAACTCATTCCTGGCCCTGAATGACTCCTGGGGAAGGTGTGAGTTGAGCAGGTGAGGAGCAACCCGCTCTCGCCACAGGCCTCTGGAATCCTGGCAGCAGGAGACCCCAAAACTCCCATGAACACTTCAGCTGGCAGGGAAGGCTGCTTAGAGAGGTGGTAGGGGAAAAACTCCAGCTTGTGCAGAGCCCAGAGGGTTTGGTATGGGAGCATCTGTAGTGAAGCGTGGTCATGAATGTCCATTGCCCAAGGCTTGTCTTGCTCCCTTAGGAGACTTTAGCCTTAGGGGAACTGTCAGACCTGAACAGATCAGGGTGATCTTGTTCATGAGATGGGACTAGTCCAACCTGAGGGCCTCCCTGTCTGCTGTCCTCTCATGGGGGCCCAACCTGGCTGCACCTTCTTGCAGTGCATCCTTGGATGCCCAGCTGGGGTGTCTCCCAGAAGCCCACATTATAGCTCCTGTGCTAGAAGATCATGCCTGACCATCGAAGAGCTCCAGCAAAGTGGCCCTTTTCTGATCTGCACTAGCCCACCTATTCCCTCCCCCAACTATAGCCGCCTCTGTGCTGCATTGCTAGCATACTCTTGCCCACGGCCACTCCCCACATCACTTCACTGGTGTATGTGCACATGGGTTGACCTTGCCTTCCTTTCCCATTGGCATGTGTAGGCATGTATACCCCACTAGTGTGAACATGTGCACAGAGGGCACCAGCCCCATACCTGCCAGCACCCCATTCGGACACTGATTCTGCCACTGGAGTGAACATGCACACGGATGCCAGCACCCCTGCTCCTGCCAATGCCCTATCTCAGCCAACAAGCATGCATTCTGCTGCACTGCTGCTGCTGCTGGCACATGTGAATGAGCACAGGTCCCACTGCAACCCCCTAATGAGGCGCTTTGACTGGCACCACCCATCAGGGTGTTGTGACCAGTGGTCCAGGAACATGTTGGTCTCTTCAGTGCAGCAGGTTCCTAACCTCAACAGGCTAGAGAGCAAAGCCATGGCTTGATACTAGCCCCCTAGAGTTAGAGCACACAGCTCACAAGTCCTCAGCTGACCCTTGGTCCCCTAAATCTTCTAGAAATGAAGCTAGTCAACCAAGCTTACCTTATACCATAATCAAATCCCCAAGGACATCAAAGAGGATAAAAGAAATAACACACCCATCTACAGGACAGCAACTTCAAAGATTAAAGGACCATGAGCCCCAAAGATGTGAAAGAACCAGCACAAGAACTCTGGCAAATCAAAAAACCAGAGTGTCTCCTTACCTCCAAACAACCACACTAGTTTTGCAGCAGTGGTTCCTAACCAGACTGAAATGGCTGAAATGACAGAAATAGAATTCAGAACATAGATAGAAATGAAGACATCGAAATTCAGGAGAAAGTTGAAACCCAATCCAAGGATGCTAATGAATTCAATAAAATGATACAGGAGATGAAAGATGAAATGGCCATTTTGAGAAAGAACCAAACTGATCTGATAGAGCTGAAAAACTCACTTTAAGAATTTCAGGTTACAATCAAAAGCATTAACTGCAGAATCAACCAAGCTGAGGAAAGAATCCCAGAGCTCAAGGACTAGCTCTCTGAAATATAACTCAGAAAAGTAAAGCAAAATCAATAAAGAAAAATGAACAAAACCTTCAAGAAATATGGAATTATGTAAAGAGATAAAATCTACAACTCATTGATGTCCCTGAAAAAGGAAGAGAAAGCAAGCAACTTGAAAAACATATTTCAGGACATCATCAATGAAAAGTTCCTTAACCTTGCCAGAGAGGCCAGCATTCAAATTAGTGAAATGCAGAGAATCCTTGTGAAATGCCACACAAGAAGGCTATCCCCAAGACATATAGTCATCAGATTCTCCAAGGTTGAAATGAAAGAAAAAATGTTAAAGCCAGCGAGAGAGAAGGGGTGGGTCACCTAAAAAGGGAACCCCATCAGGCTAACAGTGGACATTTCAGTGGAAACCCTATAAGCCAGAAGAGATTGGGAGCATATATTTAGCATTCTTAAACAAAATAAATTCCAACCAAGAATTTCATTTCCAGCTAAATTTGGCTTCATAAGCAAAGGAGAAATAAGATCCTTTTCAGACAAGAAAATGTTAAGAGAATTTATTACCATCAGCCCTGGATTATAAGAGGTCCTGAAGGGAGTGCTAACTATGGAAAGGAAAGACTGTTACCACCCACTACAAAAACATACTTAAATGCATAGACCAGTCACACTGTAAAGCAACCATACAAACAAGTCTGCATATTAACCAGCTAACAAGACGACATAATCAAATATGGAAAAATCAGGGATTACTATTCTAATTTCAGATAAAAAATACTATAAACCACTAAAGATAAAAAGTCAAAGAAGGCATTTTGTAATGGTAAAGGGCTCAATTCAACAAGAAGACCTAACTATCCTAAATATATACACATCCAACCCAGAAGCATCCAGATTCATAAAGCAAGTTCCTAGAGACCTACAAAGAAACTTTGTTAATCATACAATAGTACTGGGAGACTTCAACACCCCACTGACTGTATTAGGTCATCAAGGCAGAAAACTAATAAAGATATTTGGGACTTGAACTTGACACTTGACCAAATGGACCTGATAGACATCTACAGAACTCTGCACTCCAAAATAACAGAACATCCATCCATGCTTCTCATCTGCACATGAAACGTACTCTAAATCAACCACACAATTGGGCATAAAGCAATCCTCAGTGCATTAAAAGAAAACAACCAAAATTATACCAATCATACTCTTGGACCACAGTGCAATAAAAAATAGAAGTCAATGCCAAGAATATTGCTCAAAACCATGCTAATTACCTGAAAATTAACCCTTCCCTTGAATGAATGACTCTTGGTTAAATAATGAAATTAATGCAGAAATCAAGAAATTCTTTGAAACTAATGAGAAAAAAGCTACAACATACTAGAATCACTGGGACACAGCTAAAGCTGGGTTAAGAGGGAATTTTATAGTACTAAACACTCACATCAAAAAGCTAGAAATATTTCAAATTAACAACCTTGCCATACCTAGAGAAACTAGAGAAACAAGAAAACTAACTCCAAAGCTAGCAGAAGACAAGACGTTAACAAAATGAGAGCTGAACTAAAGAAATTTGAGACATGAAAAACTATTCAAAAGATCAACAGATCCAGGAGTAGGTCTTTGAAATAATTAATAAAATAAGTCACCACCTAGACTGATAAAGAAAAAAAGAGAAGATCCAAATAAACACAATCAGAAATGATAAAGGGGACATTACCACCAACCCCAGAGAAATACAAAAAACAAAAACCAAAACCTCTCAGATGCTACTATGAACACTTACTTCTATGTATATTATTTACAAAATCTAGAAGAAATGGATAAATTTCTGCAAATGTACAACCTCCCAAGATTGAACCAGGAAGAAATTGAATCCTTGAATAGATATGAGTTCTTAAATTGAATCAGTAATAAAAACTTACCATCCACAAAAAGCTCAGGACCAGATGGATTCACAGATGAATTCGACCAGATGTATTATGAACAACTGGTACTATTCCAAAAACTTGAGGTGAGACCCCTCCCTAACTCATTCTATAAGGCTAGTATCATCTTGACACCAAAACCTGGCAGGGACACAACAACAAACTGTAGGCCAATGTTCTTGATGATCACAGATGCAAAAACCCTCAAAAAAATACTAGCAAACCAAATCTAGCTGCACATCAAAAAGCTAATCCATGATTATCACATAGGCTGTATCTCTGGGATGCAAGGTTGGTTCAACATATACAAATTAATAAATGTGATTTATCACATAAACAGAACTAAAAACAATCATATGATTATCTCAATATGCATAGAAAATGCTTCCAATAAAATTCAACAACCCTTCATGCTAAAAAATCTCAAACTAGGCATTGAATGAACATTCTTCAAAATAGTAAGAGCCATCTATGACAAACACACAGCCAATATCATACTTAATGGGCAAAGGCTGGAAGCATTCCCCTTTGAAAACCAGCACAAAACAAGGATGCCCTCTCTCACCACTCCTATTCAACACAGTATTGGAAGTCCTACTCAGAGAAATCGGGACAAGAGGAAAAAAAATACATCAAATAGGAAAAGAGGAAGTCAAACTACTCCTGTTTGCAGACAATACGATTCTGTACTTAGAAAACCCAATAGTCTCTGCCCAGAAGCTCCTTAATCTGGTTAAAAACTTTACAATAAAGTTTCAGGATACAAAATAAATGTACAAAAGTCACTAGCATTCCTATACACCAACAACATCCAAGCTGAAAGACAAATCAGTAATCCAGTTCCATTAATAATAGCCACAGAAAGAATAAAATATCTAGGACTACAGCTAACAAGGAAGTAAAAGATCTCTACAATGAGAATTTAAAAACGCTGCTGAAAGAAATCTGTCATGACACAGACAAATGGAAAACATTCCATGCTTATGGATAGGAAGTATCAAAATAGTTAAAATGACCATACTGCCCAAAGCAATTTACAGATTGAATGCTATTCCTATCAAACTACCAATGACATTCTTCACAGAATTAGAAAAAGCTATTTTAAAATTCATATGGAACAACAACAAAAAAGCCTAAATAGCCAAGGCAATCCTAAGCAAAAAGAATAAAGCCAGAGACATCATATTACCCAACTTCAAACTATACTCCAAAGATACAGTTAACAAAAACAGTATAGTACTGGTACAAAAACAGATACATAGACCAGTGGAATAGAATAAAGAGCCCAGAAATAATGTCACACATTTACAACCATCTCATCTTTGACAAAATTAACAAAAGCAAGCCATGGAGAAAGAACTCCTTCTTCAATAAATAGTGTTGAGATAACTGGCGAGCAATATGCAGAATATTGAAGGTGGACCCTTTCCTTGCACTATATACAAAAATCAGCTCAAGGTGGATTACAGACTTGAGCTGATTGAATGTAAAACCTAAAACTGTAAAAACCTTAGACGATAGCCTAGGAAATACTATTCCACATATAGAACCTGGCAAAGATTTTATGACAAAGATACTAAAAGCACTTGCAACAGAAACAAAAATTGACAAATGAGACCTAATTATACTAAAGATCTTCTGCCCAACAACAGAAACTATCAACAGAGTAAACAGACAACCCACAGAATGAAAAACAAATTTGCAAACTATGCATCTGACAATGGTCTAAAATCCAGCATCTATAAGGAACTTAAACAAATTAACAAGCAAAAAATAATCCCATAAAAGGTAGGCAAAGGATATTAACAGCCACTTTTCAAAAGAAGGCATACACATGGTCAACAAGCATATGAAAAAATGCTCTGCATCACTGATCATTAGAGAAATGCAAATCAAAACTGCAATGAGATACCATCTCACACCAGTCAGAATGGCTATTAAAAATGTCAAAAAATAATAAATGATGGTGAGGTTGCAGAGCAAGGGGAACACTTATACACTGCTGGTGGGAATGTAAATAAATTCACCGATTGCGGAAAGCAGTATGGTGATTTCTCAAAGAACTTAGAAATACCATTTGACTCAGCAATCCCATTATTGTGTATATACCCAGTGGAATATAAATCACTCTAAATGAAGACACATACAGGCATATGTTCATTGCAGTACTACTCACAAGAGCAAAGTCATGAAATCAACCTAAATGCCCATCAATGGTAGACTAAAGAAAAAGTGGTAAATACACACCATGGAATACTATGCAGGCATAAAAAGAATGAGATTATGTCCTTTGTAACAACATCAGTGTAGCTAGAGGCCATTATCCTAAGCAAACTGACACATTAATAAAAAAGCAAGCACCACATGTTCCCACTTATCAGTGGGAGCTACACATTGAGTACATATGGACACAAAGATGGGAACAACAGACACCGGGGCCTACTTGAGGTAGGGAGGGTGGAATGGAGGATTTTAAAAAAACTCCCTATCAAGTACTATGCTGATTACCTGGGTGATGAAATAATCTGTACACCAAACTCCCATGACACATAATTTACCTGTATAACAAACCTACACATATACCCCTGAACCCAAAATAAAATATAAAAAAAAATTAAGTGAATTCAGCAAACCTGCATGATACAAAGTTGACATACAAAAATCAGTTATATTTCTATATTATAACAAACCTATCTGAAAAAGAAATAATACAAGCCCATTTACAATCACATCTAAAATAATAAAATACTTTTTTTTTTTGAGACGGGGTTTTGCTCTTGTTGCCCAGGCTGGAATGTAATGGTGTGATCTTGGCTCACGGCAACGTCTGCCTCCTGGGTTCAAGTGATTCTCCTGCTTCAGCCTCCTGAGTATAAGATCCTAGAAATAAATTTGCCCATGGTGGTGAAAGATCTGTACATTGAAAATCAAAAGACATGGATGAACGAAACTGAAACAAACACATGGAAAGATTTCCTGTGTTCTTGGATTGGAAGAATTAATGTTGTAAAAATATATATACTACTCAAAGCATTCTTTAGATCCAGTACAACCCCTATCAAAATTCTAATGGCATTTTTATAAAAACAGAGAAAAATTTTTAAGCATTTATATAGAACCACAAAAGCCTCCAAATAACCAAGGCAATTTTGAACAAAAAGAACAAAGTTGGAGGCATCATACTTCCTGATTTCAAACAATATTACAAAGCTGTAGTAATCCAACAGTATAGTACTGACATAAAAACCAGTACATAGACCAATGGAACAGAACTGAGAGCCCAGAGATAAACCCATGCATATGTAGATAACTAATACTTAACAGTGAAACCAAGCATTCACAGTGGGCAAAGGATAGTTTCTTTAGTATGTGGTGTTGAGAAAACTGGATATCTGCATGCCAAAAAATAAAATTGGGCCCCTCTCTTACACTACTTAGAAAAATTAACTCAAGGTAGAACTCAAGGTGGATTAAAGGTTTCAATGTAAGACCTGAAACCATAAAACTCCTGGGAGAAAACATAAGGAAAAAGCTCCTTGATGTTGGTTTCAGCAATGATATTTTTCACAAAAGCACAGGCAACAAAAACAAAAATAAACATGTTGGACTACATTAAACTGAAAAGCTTCTGCATAGCAAAAGAAACAGTGAACAAAATGAAAAGGCATTCTACAGAATAGGAGAAAATATTTGCAAACTACATATGTATCTAATAAGATGTTACTATCCAAAAATACAAGGAACTTATATAATGCAATAGCAAAAAGCTCACAAAATAATCCCATATAAAAAACAGGCAAATGATGAACAGACATACAAATGGGCTACAGGTATATGAAAAGGTGCTCAACATCATACATACAGAAATGCGAACAAAACCACATTGAGATATCTTGTCACCCCTATTAGGATGGCCATTATCAAGAAACGAGATAACAAGTGTTTGTCAGGATGTGGAGAAAAGGGAATTCTTGTGCACTATTAGTGGAAATGTAAATTGGTACAGCCATTATAGAAAACAGTTTGGAAGCTCCTTAAAAAACTAAACATAGGACTGCCATATGATCCAGTAATCCTACTACTGGGTATATATCCAAAGGAAACAGCATCATTATTTCAAAGAGATATCTGCACCTCCATGTTCATTGCGTCATTATTCACAATAGCCAAGACATGGAAGCAACCTAAGTGTCCATCAACAGATGAATGGATGAAGAAAAGGTGAGACTGATACCAAATACAATAATATAAAATATTATTCAGTCATAAAAATGAGAGGAATCCTTCTCTCTCTCTGTCTTTTTGTGTATTTGCATGTGTGTGCACACCCATATAGTAATGTGTAGTTCAGGGGAACACTCCAAGATAAGGAGGGACCCTAGGGACCCTAGCACGAAGTGTCATATACTCTTGCGTCCTGCTCCTCGGTGGGCTGAGGTTAGTCACAGAGGATGGTACCTAAGCATGGGAGGTAGAAAGCAACGGCTCTGTCCTGCTTCTCTGAGAACTGGGCCAAAGCAACAGGCAAGAAATTTACAATTGTGGTAGTTCTTGTGCTAGGAGCCTTCTTGGATATTGTATGTTCTTTACAAGGTTGTGTCCATTTGACATTTTGTGGATATTGAGGTCCCTAAAAGATAAATTGTGAGGCCATCCTCAGAGGTAGTTCGTGTGGATTTCACTGGGTTTTCATTTTCTCCTGCAACACCAATTAAGTGCTTTTCTTGGCTCTGTTGGATAAGGGACTAAGTTCCTGAGATTCAGAGTTCTTTGTGTTCTGCTTGGGAGTTCTGCTCTGGCTACCTCTCCAAACCCTTGACATTTATTGAGCACCGATTATGTGCTAGGTAATATACTTTATCTGGAAGTTAAAAATGCCAAAATAGAGTGTATTAACAGTATCTTTTATTTTCTGTATTCTGATCCTTTGACATCTTGGGACTTGCTGACTCTAAAGGGTCTGCTCCTTCAAGAATTTGCCAGTTCCTAGAGATAGTAAACAAGTGGTCCAGGGAGTGTGCCTTTCACGTGCAAACCAACCAATCCAAAGGTCACACCCCAAACATATCCTTTACTGAGCTCTCACACTGAAGTGTAAGTCTTTTGGATATAAAATTCTTGGTTGATAAAGTATTTTTCTTTCATTTTCTTTGAATATGTCAACTCACTACCTTCTGTCCTCCACGATTTCTCATAAGAGGTCAGCTGTTAACTTTATTGAGGATCACCTGTATGTGGTGTGCTACGTTTTTTCTTGTTGAAAAGACAGAATTGAAAATATTCTGTCTTTTCTTAGTTTTTTGACAGTTTGTGATGTGCCTAGGCATGGATCTTTTTGAGTTTATCCTACCTGGAGTTCTTCGAGCTTTCTAGACGTACGGATTAATACTTCTGTTTTTCTGAGTCTTCCATTAGAAATATTTCGATGTGCTTGATGACCTTCCACAAGTGTCTGAACCTCTCTTCATTCTTTTTGAGAGGTGACAATGTGCTAGCAGCCCTTGCTGGCTCTCAGCGCCTCCTCACTCTCCGCGTCCACTCTGGCTGTGCTTGAGGAGCTCTTCAGCCCGCCTTTGCACTGTGGGGAGACCCTCTCTGGGCTGGTCGAGGCCTGAGCCAGCTCCCTCTGCTTGCGAGGTGTGGAGGGAGAGGCACAGGCAGGAGCCGGGGCTGCAGCAGTGCTCGCGGGCCAGCGCGAGATCCGGGTGGGCATGGACTCCGTGGGCCCG
>NW_012102754.1:3288766-3301189 GCF_000951045.1 Mandrillus leucophaeus | reverse complement strand
ATGAACTGTAACACTCACCCTGAAGGTCTGCAGCTTCACTCATGAGGCCAACAAGACAGGAACCTACCAGAAGGAAGAAACTCGGGACACGTCTGAACATCTGAAGGAACAAACTCGGGAGACACCATCTTTAAGAACTGTAACACATGGCGGGCGCCTGTGGTCCCAGCTACGTGGAAGGCTGAGGCAGGGGAATGACATGAGGAGGCAGAGCTTGCAGTGAGCTGAGGTCATGCCACTGTACTCCAGCTTGGGCGACAGAGTGAGACTCCGTCTCAAAAAAAAAAAAATGTTTAACACGCACTGTGGGGGTCCGTGGCTTCATTCTTGATGTCCGCCAGACCAAGAACCCACCAATTGCGGGCACATTTTCACATTTTTTTAAAAATTAAACTGTTCAGACTAATCTGGATTGATTTATTTTCAAGTTACCTGATTATTTCTGCCAGTGCAGATATGCTGTTGAGCTCTTCTAGTGATTTTTTTTTTTTTTTAAATCAGTTATGGCACTTTTCAGCTCCAGAATTTTAATTTGGTTCTTTTTTGTAATTTCTATCTATTGATACTCTCTGGTGAGACATCATTCTCATACTTTCACTTAAGTCTTTAGACATAGTTTCTTCTAGTTCTGTGATAATATTTATAAAAGCTGATTTGAAGCTTTCGTCTAGTAAGTCCCATTTATGGTCCTCCTCAGAGTCAGTCTATTAAGTACTTTTCCTCCCTATATTTGAGTCATACTTTCCTGTTTCTTTACATGTCTCATAATTTTTCATTGAAAACTGGATATTAAATAATGTGGCAACTCTGAAAATCAGATTCCCTCTTCTTTTGGGGTGTGTGTGTGTGTGTGTGTGTGTGGGAATTTTTCTGAACTAACTGTAAAGCTTGCATTCTTTGTCGTGTGCCCCCCTCTGGAGTTCAGCTTGGTTGACTTACTGGTCAGCTGATTGCACAGAGATTTTCTTAACATATTGAATCAATAAGTCTCCCAGCCTTTGCCAAAGAGCTCTATGTTTATGTTGAAATACGTTTTCAATGCTCTTGCGGGTTGTTTACACTTCTGTCTTAACTTTTAATTCCTATTTGCTTTGTGTCTGAAGGTTCATCATGAGGTGAGAAATTAGGACCTTTTCAGTTTTTTGTAAGTGTATATACATGGCCTTGCATATGTACAAAGCCTCGTACATGCATGTGGCCTTGTAAATACCCAGAAATTTTATTAGAGCTTTCAAAGCCACTCAGGGATATCTTTTCCCCCAGTTTTTCCTTTTAAGTGTTTTGGTTGACCTCTTATCTCCAACTGGTAATTCTGCTTCATACCTTTGCTGGACCTCCTTCTGTTCTTTGTACTCCCAAACTGTATACATTCTGCACTTCCCAGACTGAGCATGGTTCACTTTCTCTGTGGGATAGTCTGTTGACTTGCATGCCTCCCCTGGTATCATGATCCTCATGGAAAACAATGGTCAGTATTTCTTGCATCTGAAGATGTGCAATATACTCCCAAATGCTTGTGAAACAAAAAAGTACTTAGGAATTCTGTAGCATAAGAAAAATTTTTCATCTCTTATTTGGCACCAGAATAGGAATTTATTTGGGATGAACTTTTCTTTGCAGCTTCTCATTCATCAGGCATGCACTTGAAGTGTGGGAGTTATTTATATTCTTAAATGTGCTGAATATCCTCTGGTTCCTGATGCTGGTTTGATAATCCTGATCCTCTGAGTTCGGTAGAACTAACCTTTCCAGACCAAGCTATACATGTTCCTGAACGCTTGATGTCGTGTGATGGGAGGTAAAGAGTTGTGGCAGAAGACAACCAGCTTCTCATTTCTCAGTGGGGCCCACCAAGTGGATGTAATATGAAATTGACTTTTGCTTTTGGAAATAAAGCAGCACACACACACATACAATTTTTTTCTTTTTTAAAAATTTTATTTTATTTTTTTAATTATACTTTAAGTTCTAGGGTACATTTGCACAACGTGCATGTTTGTTACATAGGTATACATGTGCCATGTTGGTTTGCTGTACCCATTAACTCATCATTTACGTTAGATATTTCTCCTAATGCTATCCCTCCCCCTGTCCTCCACCCCACAACAGGCCCTGGTGTGTGACGTTCCCTGCCCTCTGTCCATGTGTTCTCATTGTTCAATTCCCACCTATGAGTGAGAACATGCGGTGTTTGGTTTTCTGTCCTTGTGATAGTTTGCTCAGATGATGGTTTCCAGTTTAATCCATGTCCCTCAAAGGACATGAGCTTACCCTTTTTTATGACTGCATAATATTCCATAGTGTATATGTGCCACATTTTCTTAATCCAGTCTATCGTTGATGGACATTTGGGTTGGTTCCAAGTTTTTGCTATTGTGAATAGTGCCATAATAAACATATGTGTGCATGTGTCTTTATAGCAGCATGAATTATAATCCTTTGTATATATACCTAGTAATGGGATGGCTGGGTCAAATGGTATTTCTAGTTCTGGATCCTCGAGGAATCGCCACACTGTCTTCCACAATGGTTGAGCTAGTTTACAGTCCCACCAACAGTGTAGAAGTGTTCCTATTTCTCCACATCCTCTCCAGCACCTGTTGTTTCCTGACTTTTTAATGATCACTGTTCTAACTGGTGTGAGATGGTATCTCATTGTGGTTTTGATTTGCATTTCTCTGATGGCCAGCGATGATGAGCATTTTTTCGTGTGTCTGTTGGCTGCGTAAATGTCTTCTTTTGAGAAGTGTCTGTTCATATCCTTTGCCCACTTTTTGATGGGGTTTTTTGTTTTTTTCTTGTAAATTTAAGTTTTTTGTAGCTCCTGTGTATTAGCCCTTTGTCAGATGGGTAGATTGCAAAAATTTTCTCCCATTCTGTAGGTTGCCTGTTCACTCTGATGGTAGTTTCTTTTGCTGTGCAGAAGCTCTTTAGTTTAATTAGGTTCCATTTATCTATTTTGGCTTTTGTTGCCATTGCTTTTGGTGTTTTAGTTATGAAGTCCTTGCCCATGCCTATGTCCTGAAGGGTATTGCCTAAGTTTTCTTCTAGGGTTTTTATGGTTTTAGGTGTAACCTTTTAAGTCTTTATAATCTTGAATTAATTTTTGTATAAGGTGTAAGGAAGGGATCCAGTTTCACCTTTCTACATATGGCTACATATATTTTTTTAATTGTAATAAGCATAACAAAATTTAGCATCAATAAGTAGAACATAAAATTTAGCATCTTAACCATGTTTAAATGTATAGTTCATTGGTGTTAAGCACATTTATATTGTTGTCCAACCTCTAAAGTAGTATATTTTTAACATGAATCATATAAGCTGAAATTCTCTTGATTATTCAAGGGTGGTTAAATGGTTTGTGGGTTGTCCCAGTCCTTTGAATCTGTGTCCTCATCCCTGATGAAGCAATCCTCATTAACATCGACTTATCAACCACAGAAGGTCCCAGGTGTAGACAAGGTTAGGATACATTTCTATTGATCTTGGCCACTTACATTATTACACTATAGACAATGAACCTAAGATATGGGTTAAATGATATTTGAACCCTTTGGGTGGATTGTAATGAATTATGTTACTTGAAGGCAGTATCTCCTTGTGAGTATAACATTGACTTTGAATTGAGGCCAATTACATTTGAATGACTAGATTTGTAACCTTGGGTAAGTTGCTGAAACTCTCCAATCCTGTTTCTTCACAGGAAGAACGAGACTGTTTATATCTATTGCCTACCTAAGTGAGGATTTAATATAGTTGTTATTATTGACTACCATTTGTGAAAACTGGAAGTCAACTTTATCTCTCACATTCCCCCTTTACTTGGAATATTTATTTTTTCCCCACTAAATGCACAGAAATCTGTACCATAAACATTTGTATCTGTTCTTGTGTTTTATAATTCAAATATTACCTAATCAATTATTAAACATGGTTATTTCTAAAAAGCATTATGTATACTTGCTAATAATAGTTGATGTTTTCAAGCTTTAGTTTAACATGCCTAGAAGGTGATTTCAGCTCCCCTTCAAGTGAGGAGGTGAGTCCTATCATTTATGTATGTGGTTATGCAAGTTAAAGTTTTTATTTGCAAAGGACAGGAACAATACTTAGCTAACTCAAGCAAAACAAGGACATTTTTAGAAATATCTCTTCAGAAAGAGACTTGGCCTCAGAGAGACAGAGTAAGTAGGTGCTTCAAGGATCTTGGTATTAGGTAGCAGGAACAGATGGAATTCCTTTTCATTGAGGGATCACAATTACAAACTCTCCTTGGGTTACTTGGTAAAGGATTTAAATTTTAGGAGAGAAAGTCTAATCAACCTAGCATGAGTCCTGTGTTTATATTTTGCCTAGTAGGTCAAAAGCCTCATGATAGATAGTTCTACCAAGGCTGCATAAAATGTGACAGTAGACATTTCTAAGAATAAAGTTGTGTGGTGTTACCAAATTGTTGGGGGGTTGTGGTGGATATTGGACAGGAAAAAAATAACATGTCTACTTTACAAGTACCACTTTGTACGATCTATCTGTGTTGATCAAAGCCTAGTAGGCAGAAGCCATTTTGATGTGAACATAATAAACACCATATTTTAAATTCAGGGACTGTGAGAAATCTCTCCCCACCCTCTAATTTTCTTCTAATCTGGGCTAATTTTGGAAATTCAGCTGGTAAAGATTTGTAAGGTAATGGATAGAATAATAAAAAGTCTCATCTTCTGGGAGATGGCTTCAGGATCTGGTGGAATTCTGATAGTTGTCTGTGACTGTATGAAGAGAGATGTTTAAGGATTCCTTCTCTCAAATTAAGGTAGTAGAGAGCCTAGAGTTCAAACTCAACCTGGATTGAAGTGCCCTTCTTTGACTTCCATTGCCATGACATCTGGCAAGTAGTTTAATCAAGCTGAGAATCCGTTTTACCATCTGTAGCGTGGGACTGATGATTCCACCTTTCATTGTTTTATATGACGTTATTTATAGCACTTACTGCAGTCTCTGGTAAACCAGGGTACTATCCCCTCCCCCAAACTCCTCATCTCCCTCAAAAAAATATATATACAGTATCTTCTTGGCATGGAGGGAAGCAAAGACTAACAATGTATGGCCCCTCACCTCACAGAGTTCTGCCATTAGCAAACAGTTGCATGCCAACAGCATGAGATATGCCAAGGTGGAGGGGTGGGAAGTAGGAAAGGGGGCATCTAACTTAGTCAGGGAAGCTTTTTTAGTGTATAATGCATATCCTGACTCTGGGGAGGTGCCTAGGTGAAATGCCAAGGAGAGAGGCCTGAAGCACACAGTATTTGGAGGGGGCTGTAGGGGGGTTGCTATGACTGGAATGCAGTCACACCCAGGGCAAGGGCAGGAGCAGGGGCATAGCAGGGGTCATTCAGACAGGAAGGGCCTAATATCACAAGCTAGGAAGTTTGGCCTTTTTTTTTTTTTTTTTTTTTTTTTTTTTTTTTTTTTTTCCTGTTTGTTTGTTTTGTTTTTTGAGACGGAGTCTCGCTCTATGCCCAGGCTGGAGTACAGTGGCGAAATCTTGACTCACTGCAAACTCCGCCTCCTGGATTCACGCCATTCTCCTGCCTCAGCCTCTCTGAGTAGCTGGTACTACAGGTGCCCGCCACCATGCTCGGCTAATTTTTTGTATTTTTAGTAGAGACGGGGAAGTTTGGCCTTTTCTTATTCCTGGGAAACCTCTTTAGCTAATGACCATACTTCTGGATATCCTTACCCTGCCCTGAAAGAGGGAAGAAGGAGAGACCTGACACAGACTGAATAATGTGCAGGGATGTGAGTGCCAGGAAGGATTGGATTAGGTTGCAGCAGGCACCATTGTTCCAATTTGTTCCATTCTTCCGAACTGACAGGTGTCATGGGAGAGAATTCTCAAATGATACAAATAGATTAATATTTTCATTTAGAGTTAAGCCTGGGTTTAATTATTGATATTTTCTTCTGGCTATAGAACTGCCTTAAGGTTAATAACATCTTTTTTCTTTTATTTTGGGTTTCGCTCTTCTGTCTGTCTTAGGAAATACTTTTCTCTAAAAGGGCATTTTCACTTAGCATTCATGTTCTTTTCCCGTATCCTGTAAATGAAGGAAGCCAAAGGAAATCAAAATACAAACTTGGATGCAAAATCAGATTTAAATTTCTAGATTAAAAAATAACTCTTTTCACCCCCCTTCTCTGTAGCTAACTTGTGTTTTTCCAGTGAAAAGCTTAAATACAACCAGACATTATTTATGAGCTTAATTTCAGCGGATGTTTCCTTGTGCAAAGGGAGATGTGATCACAGGGATTTCTTTGGATCTCAGCAGTAACTTACACTAACTTATACTATAGTTCATGACATATTGACTGATAAATCATTCAATATGGAATGAACGATGTCATGTCTTCAGGTTTTCTGATCTTAATTCCTGCCAAAGAAAAGATGAAGTGTATATAATAGCTGAGGATATTATTCTCTTCAGTCCATTTTCCCATGTAGGTGGGCTGTCAGACCAGCAGGAGATTTACTGTGATTTAATGACATATGCCTCTGGGACCTTTCATTTCTCTGTAGCTGCATCCTATGCTAGAAGGCAGTGAGGGTTATTCTAATTTGAGAAGCAGATACCTTTGGGAGAGGCAGATTGTATTTAGAAAAGCCCCAAATAGGAACATTATAGAATACAGTGCTTGAATATGGGCCAGTTAAGTTAGATCTTTTGGCTTAGCCAAGGGCTTCAAGTGTATAGAACTGTTTGCAATTGTCAGGCACTTAAAATTTAAATAAACGTGGGCTCGTGATTTGAGTTCAGCTTTGAAAACAGCATGGACTTTAGGGCTATCCTTTAAAAATAGTTTTTGTATGCATGGAGGAAAATCTTTGGTCAACATGAGTTCTTTTTATAATCAATCTTTGAACAGCAGAGTGGGATGGCAAACAGGTTAGGAACATAAATTCAGGAGCCAAATGTCCTCAACTTGTAGCCATTTACTTGCCCAGTGACAGTGGTGAACTAATTTAACTGTCTTTTGACTCAATTTCTCTCAATTAAAGAAGAGAAAATATAGTAACTATAAAAGGGTTCTTGAGAGACTTTAGAGCAGAGCCTGCCAAAATAACACGTTCCACAAAAAATGACAGGTACTATCATTATTATTAATGATTATCATCATCGTTAACATCACTGAGACCAGGACGATTGGCTAATGGAGACAGTGTTTTCAGAGGTTGTGATGATGTGTAGATGATGTCTGAGTTATGTAGAATTATTTTTTAGTTTTTAAAAACAATTTCAAGTGTTATTAGCATGCAGAGAATAATAATAAACAGTGCCTACTGAATGCCAAGCATTATATATGCATGCTATAATATATATATAAAATATATAGAAAAAACTGAACCCGGGACAGTTTGTTGTATATCTTGAAAAGGTGACTGCAGCTGTCACACACCATAGATGCTTGAAGTTATTATTTAAAATATTTTTGTATGTCTGCATAGTTAGGCCTGGAGGTTCATTTATGAAATAGAGACAACTGATGAATTTTTTCTCATGTTTCAGCTTTATTTTTCAGAAATCATATTATTTTTCATTTGCTTTTTCTTCTAATATGAATAGTATAAATCGTGCTTCTGATTATAAAGTTAATGAATACTTACATAGAGAAATGTAAAGAATATTACTGTCTTAATAATTCCAAGAGTATGCATTTAAGGTCTGATTTTTCAACAGTATACACCTGGTACTTTCAGAAGGTGTTGAATGAACATTTTTGAAAATATAAATGTATATCTATATCTATACATATGTATGTATAGACATATACATATATATCTTTTTTGCTTTTATTTACTCATCTGAAAATAATAGTTTCTAGCTCCTCATGTCTGTACAATGAATCGGATCAATACACATAAATTTGTATTTTTTGTAGCAAATTGATAAAACTACAGCTTCTTTTAAAATATTGTTTGGGCTGGGGGCAGTGGCTCACACCTGTAATCCTAGCACTTTGGGAAGCTGAGGTAGGCAGATCATGAGGTCAAGAGATAGAGACCATTCTGGCCAACGTGGTGAAACCCCGTCTCTACTAAAAATACAAAAAAGTTACCTGGGTGTGGTGGCACACACCTGTAGTCCCAGCTACTTGGGAGGCTGAGGCAGGAGAATTGCTTGAACCCGGGAGGCGGAGGTTGCAGTGAGCCAAGATTGCGCCACTCCTCTCCAGCCTGGCAACAGAGTGAGACTCCGTCTCAAAAAAAATACTAATTTTTATATATATATACTAATATATATACTATATAAAAATATAGTTTTTATTTATTTTATATATACTATATAAAAATACTAATTTATATATATATGTGTGTGTGTGTGTGTGTGTATATATATATAGAGAGAGAGATTTTGATATGTTTTTGTGTATTTTATTCTTTGAGTTCTTTAGTTTTAAATATGAAGAACATAAAGTCAGTTGTTATCCTTTCTTAATCCAAGTTAAGAGTCATTTTGGGGAAATGTTTTTATTTCATTTATATAATAGCTCTTATAAGTTAACTTTTGGTCTTATTTTTGCGTCTTATTTTTTTCTGCAAATCCAACATCTGGGTTATCTCAGGGTCTGTTTCCTTTTTTTCTTGACCTGGGGTGACTTTTTTTTTTCTATTTCTTCACATGTCTAGCAATTGTTGGTTGTATATAGTACACAGACTCTGGTTTCTGTAGTTTTCTTTCTTCTAAAGAGTATTGAGTTTTCTTTTTTAAGGCAGTTAAATCATCTTCACTTTATGGAGCTTCATTTTACGTTTTGTTAGAACAGAGCTCTTTCAGGTTTTGTCTTTAGACTTACAGTGAATATCTTAATCCTGGGACATAGTCTGTACTCATAAAATGTGGTTCTTCTCTGGTTTCATAGGAAAGCTTGAGATATTTATTAAGACACTCCAACTTGTTGGGTCTCAACTCCACACTATTCTTTCCTGTGAAGGGCAGCAGCTGAAATCTCTGCTCAGATTTTTCACTGTTCACTGGCCTCCTTGGCATCTCTCCCCCACACAGGTCTGGGGTCAGACAAGGATTTGAAGGGAATTTGTAGGTAGATTCCTTAGCTCTTCTTTGCGACTCCTTTCTTTCTGGGTCCCCAATACCACCTCAATTTCCAGCCACCCTGGCAACCCTGAACTCTATTCTCTGAGACTTCATGACTTCTAGCCACACAGACTGGTGACTGTTTTCGTTGGAGAAGCCTTATAAATATGGATTTTACCCAGTGCATATGGTTCCCCTTTTTTAAGTGTCAAATTCCTCAAACATCTGTCTTCTTTTGGCTTCTCTCTAGTGCCTTCAATTACTTGTTTTATATTTCTCCATAGTTTATAATTGTTATCTGCAGAAGGGCTAATATATGCAATCTACTTTTCTATTACTGGAACTCACTTGGAACAACTCAGTTTTAAAGCTGCATTTGAAACTTTGTTGATGTATAAAAATGATAAAAGCTGCGTAATTATCTAAGGAGTAGGCATTCTCAAATTTATTCAGCCATTTCTTCATTGAGGAAAAATTTGACTTTGTTTTTATATTTGTTTCCAGTAAAAACAGTGCTGATGCTAAGAGGCCTCCCTGGAACCAGACAGCTTGGTTCATTTCATATTACTGTCTCCTACTTCATAAATGTGTTAGCTTTAACAAGTTACTTGGCCTTTTTGCTTCCATTTACTCATCTGCAAATAATAATTGTTTCTAGCTCCTTAGGTCTGTGACAATTAAATGAATCAATACACATAAATATTTAAGCAGTTCTTTACCCATACAATGCAATAAATGGTATCACATTTTGTTGTTATGATTTATCCCAGGTGTTCTGAAATTTTCTTTGATATATTTTGATGTCATATTTCATTCATTGTGTTGGAGACTCAGTGGGTCCTTTTAATCTGGAAATTAGCATTTCCCAGTTTGAGGAATTTTTGCATAATTTTAAAAATAATTCATTCTTTTCAATCTTCTCTGTTGTCTCTTTCTATCTCTTTTAACTTTCTTCTTTTAACTGTCTATTTTCTCTTTGTTTTGGGGAAGTTGCCTCAATTTTATCTTCCAAGGTTTCTATTGCATTATTTATTGTCATTATGTTTTCAACTTCCATAAGTTTATTCTTGTTCACTAACTAATTTTTTTTTTAATTTAGCATCCTGTTTCTTTTTCATGGATAAAATCAGTATCTTCTGACACATCTAGATATCATAGGGTTTTTTAAGGTTTTCTTCAACTCTGAGCATTATACCCTTTTCTTCTGTTATCCTGTTTATTAGTTTTGTTCTTTGTCTTTCAAGTTGGAGGTTTCCTCAAATATCTGACATTCTTGGGCTGTTCACTCATATTTAAAAATATGCAATAAAATGCTGATTGGAGGCACCTTAACGAGTGGGGAGGTTGGGGTTCACCATAGAATAAAGCAAGCTATTTCCTTGCTGCTCCCCAGTTGGGAAAATTTCCAGTTAGTAGTATCTCCAGGGCTTTCATTTAAACGTATCAGTTTTTTCCTCAAAGAAATGTTTTTGTCTGCTGCTCAGGTATAACCTAAGTGCCGCTATCTTGGGAAACAAGTATGGGCAGTGAGTCAGAGGCCTCAGTGTTCTTGATGTCGATTTTTAATGAATCTTCCTATTTTTAGTGTAACATTACACTGCTCAGCTATGCCTAGTGTCTTAAAATCCAGAGCCTCTCTAGCCTAGTCTCTCCTGAGAGGAAGTTACCTTTCTACTTCACCCTTTATCTTCATTTTTGGAGGACCCTGGTGACTCCTGATTTTTTTTTTAAACCTCGTTAGCTCTTATGGAACAAATAGCCATTATTTTGTTGCCTTTCTACTCTGCAGGCTTAGATTTCAGTTTTTTTCACCCTACCAAGTCAGTTTTCCTTCTTATATACTTCCATCTTTTAAAAAATTGTTGACATTCTTCTTCTTCTTGTCTTTTTCTCTCTCGTTTCTTTGTCCCCGAGGATTTTTTTAAATGACTTTTGAGGGTTTTTTTTTTCGTCTTTTTTGTAGAGTTTTGAGAGACAGCATAGGAAATGAGTGTTTTAGTCCAATACATTTTACTGGAAGTATTTTTGTTAAAATTAATCCTTAGTATTTTATAATATTTAATCTGATTTATGAGCATTAAACCTGATATCTGAATATGCTCCGTTTTTTCTTGTTAGCTTTTTTTTAGTGAGCTGTAGTATCATGAGTGATGCACTGAAGTCATCCTTTGAGATTTGAAGATCCATAGGTTTATGCTCATGAAAGGTGGAAGTGTTTTGCATGTTAATTCTTTTCCCTGTGGCCTAGTTTCAGTTTAGATGCTCAGAGCAGATTTGATCCTATCCAAAATATCCTTCCGTTTTGCATCTCATCAAAGGATATATTAGGCTTGTATGTTGGGCAACTTTGCATGTCCAGCTGGATACAAATCTTATCACCAGTCTTAAGAGAGTTTGCAAAGGTGGGTATAAAAATAGAGATTTAGAACCCATAAATGACATTTAAAATTATTTTAAATATTATTTTAATTTTTCTATTTTAGTTAGAACACAATTATGCATCATTTCTGGCTGGCTGATTAATATAATTTTGAGTAATTTTAACTAGGCCCAGTTTTCCTTAATGGTTAAGAGCATGGTCTTTGGAGGCAGTTAAGCTGAATGATCTTGGGCATGTTTTTTACTTTCTCATGGCTTCAATTTTGTTCTTTGTAAAAGAAGGTTAATAATACTACCTGCTTCCTAATGTTATGAGGAATACATTAGTTAAATATGCAATGTGCTTAAAACAGTGTGTAACTTCTAATAAATATGGTATGTTTGCTATTATATACTTTGAATTAGGAATACAGGGTTGGACAATCCAAGGACCATAATCATATAACCCTCCCCACTCCACCTGCCCCCCCATTAATATAGCAGAACAGTATGTCTGTTAGTGGCAGATCAGACAATTGGATGTCCTGCCACTGAGGACATCTATAAAAACTGAATAAAATATGAGAGAAAAATAATAAAATATGTCTCTTTAAAGCCATTATAGAGATAAAAAGATACTGAAGAGTCATTGGACCAGAGCCCATTATGGGGCACAATGGTCCAAGAAGGTGAGAACAGCATTTGAGGCCAGTTTTTCCTGGGGCACTTGCCAATTTGTGAAGCTGAACAGCACTTTTGACAGTTCCTGTCAAATATAGGGAGATAGGGAGATAGGAATTAGAGGCTTGGCAAGGGGAGGGATCCTATTGACAAATTCTCACTTTGGGTTGAAATCTCAAAAAGTCTTACCTATTAAGATACCTGATGTAAATGACGAGTTGATGGGTGCTGACGAGTTGATGGGTGCAGCACACCAACATGGCACAAGTATACATATGTAACAAACCTGCAC
>NW_012102754.1:3257273-3288716 GCF_000951045.1 Mandrillus leucophaeus | reverse complement strand
ATGGGAACATCACACACCGGGGTCTATCATGGGGAGGGGGGAGGGGGGAGGGATTGCATTGGGAGTTATACCTGAAGTAAATGACGAGTTGATGGGTGCTGATGACTTGATGGGTGCAGCACACCAACATGGCACAAGTATACATATGTAACAAACCTGCACGTTATGCACATGTACCCTAGAACTTAAAGTAAAATAATAATAATAATAATAATAAAAGAATGATTACAGAGGAAAAAAACCAAAAAAACAAAAAACAAAAAACAAACAAACAAACAAAAAGAGTGAATTGGATGTAGAAGACCTGTGTAGGAACTGCAGCTTAGCTTCAAATTGTCCCAATCCTGAAACTGCTAATGCATGCAAGCTTGCTGGTACTGTAGGCACCTGACAGAAACAAACATACATCCTCTCTAGAGGAAAATAACTGCATACAAGTGTAGATGAGAAGAAATAAACATAAAGGAACAGAAGAAATGGAAAATATAAACAGACCTACAGAGTCCCCAGATACTGAGTTATCATTCACAGGTTTAAAAATAACTATATGTTACTACATTTAAGGAGATAAAGGAAAAGATTAGGAATATAGGCAGAAAAACCAGTACCAGTAAAAAATAATAAAGCAGAAATTTTATCATATAATAAACCTGCACATCTACACCCTGAATCTAAAAGTTGAAATTATATAAAAAAAAGAAAATTTAGAATTGAAAAATGCAAAAAAACCCTGAAATATATGTTTAATGGCAGATTTAATATACATGAAGAGAAAATAAATAAATAAAGAATTTCTGATCTAGGTCAGAAAAATATCCAGAATGAAGTATGAGAAAACAAAAGGATATAAAACCAGAAGAGAGAATATCTGACTTGAACAATACAGTAAGAAAGTCCAAGTAATGTGTGTGATTGGAGCCACAGAAAGAAAAACAGGTTCAAAAAGAGATATTATTCGAAGAGAAGGTACCTGAGAATTTTCCAAATTCCAAAACTGATGAAAGTTTATGAAATCTACGGATACAAAATGCTTTCTCTATGAACTCTCTACAAATCAGGACAAAAATATAAGACAAAATGAATTCTAGTCACATTATATTAAAACTGAAAATCAAAGCAGAATCCTTAAAAGCAACCAGGGAACAAAAGGCATGCAATAGATTGTAGTTGATATCTGACTAGAAACCAGTAGAATATCTGGAAGAGCATGGAATACTATCCTAAAATGCTAAAACGAAACAGCATCTATTTAGAATTTCAGAACAAGCAAGACCACCCTTAAGAAATGAGAGGGAGAGACCACAATTCAGACAAGATGGCATGGACTTGTCCCTCTCTGGTCCTCCCTGCTGCGTAAAGTTATAAACCCAAGAAAGAAAACACAATTGTGATGGTTAATGTTTTGTGTTAAGTTGACTGGGCCACAGTGCTCGGATATGTGGCTGGACATTTTTTTGGATATTCTATGAGGGTGATTTTTGGGTAAGATTAACATTTAATGGTTGGACTTTGAGTAAAGTAGATTACCCTCCACAATGTGGGTGGGCTCCCATCCAGTTAGTTGAGGGCTTTAATATAAAACACTGACCTCACACAAGCAAGAAATTCTGCCAGATTACTGCTTTTGAACTCAAACTGCAAGGTGTGTGTATATAATAGAAACATGTATTTTGTTTCTCCTGTTTTATCCAAATGATAACATACTATACCTACTTTTCTGCATCTTGCTTTTTGTACTTAACCCTTTAAATACGTAAGTTATTGAAGAACTTTCCATATTCGCTCATAAATAATTTTTCTTCCTTTTTTCCTTAACAGCTACATATTTTTCCATTGTATGGCTATACAATCATCATTTTTTCTGCATGAATGTAAGTGCATTGTCTTTGTAGGATAAATTCCTAGAGGTAGAACCACTAAAAATCAAAGAAAATCAATCAATCTCTCTCTTTCTCTCCACCTCACCTCCCTCTCCTTCTCCCCTTCTCCCGCCCTCCCTCCCTGTCATATTGATAAATATTGACAACTTGCCCTCTATAGAAGTGGTATAAATTTACATTTCTAACAGCAATGTATGAAAGTGCCTATTTCCTCATAGACTTAACAGCACAATATGATACAAGCTTTTCAATCTTTTCAAAGCCAATAGGTTAAATAACAAAAAGTCCTTCAGTCTGCACTTATCTTTTTATATATTTGATAGATTTATGAGCCGTTTATAGCTCTTTTTGTAAACTCTATTTCCTTTGCTATTTTTCTCTTTGTCTATTTTTATATTGGGTTTTTGCTCTTTTTTAAAAAAACTCCAGTTGTTGAAATTTTTATATTGGGGGAAGTCATTCTTTTGTCTTTGATGTGAAAAGACAATTTTTTCTGCATTTGACTTTGCTTATAATGTTGTTTATTATGCAGACATTTAAAATTTATGTTGAATCTCTTCAGTGTTTTTATGACTTCTGAATTTTGTGTCATATTGAGAAAGGCATTTCCTACTCTGAAATTATAAAAGAATCATCTAATGTTTTCTTTTATTACCTTTATGGTTTCACTTTTTAGTCTTTGGCACTATAACCATGCCTTATAATCCACACCAAGATAATTCCAAAACTGAATCAATGACTTAAAGATTGTTTCTATAGTTGTAAAAAATCTAAATTTTTTTTTAAAATCAGTTTTCCTTGAGATTCATTCTTCTCTACTCTTCCCAGATAATCTCGAATTTTTCAATTTTGTTTGTTTATTTCATCATTTATTTGTTTCATATCTCCATTTCCTTCTTAAGGGGGTTCTCTTCTATTTTTCTTCCATATCTAAAATATTCTTCCAACCTTTTTGTCACCTGGCAAAACTTTAAAGGGACACATCCCCTTTGTGTTTTAAGAGGTTCGTGCAAGCCAAGTATGATAAGAGTTTGTTTTGGTTCCTATGTCAGCTGATGTTATCAAACTTGACCAAGTGGGTTGTATGGCCTTCTAAATAAAATCCAAAACTCTTTTATAGATGGTTTTATGTCTTCCAGATTTTTGTAAATTGTACAGTTTAAATAAGGCCTGAGGCTGTACTATATGTTTTTATTTTTTGGCCTTTTTGGATTGGAAAGATTTACTCACCTTGCATTAATTACACTAAGATCTGCAATTATCCTGTGCTCATCCCCAGGTTTTTTGAAAGTTTTCCAAGTTTTTAAATACAATTTTCTTTTTGATTCTTGAAGTATAATAGGAACCTGAGTAATTGTTAGTTTGTTCACCAGTTGATGCTAATGGAGTAGCCATTAAGCATTATTTCAAGCACTTTATATAAAATGGAAGTTTTTAGTAGCTGGTGTTGTACCACCTCTTGTTTTATGGTCTCTGCAGCTATAAATTAATATGAAATCAATTATAATTCAATAGGGACCAGTTTTCAGGCTGTTTCCTATAACATGATAGTAACATTTATTTTCATTAAGAAAGCAATGCATGTTCATTGTGAGAAAATTGGAAAATATAAGTGAACAAGAACAATCAGTCACTAAAAATCATAAGAAATCCTATTGCCCAGAGATTAGCACTGTGAACATTTCACATGATTTGTTAATTATTTTCAATGGAATTCACACACACACACACACGCACACACACACGCACACATGCACACACATTTTTTAGAAAAATAAAAAATTGAGACAATTTAATATAGTTTTTTAATCTATAATTTTTATTTATAAATATGTTTTGAACATTTTTATGTCAATGCTGTATCCATTTCATAGCAGTATGGTATTCTATCTTAGAGCTATATAAAAGCAAATTTAATCAATGTTTTATCATTAGACATTTTAGTAATTTGAACAATTTTGCTATTGTAAATAACACTAAAATGAATATCCTCATACATATCCTTGATAATTTGTTTATTCAAATAACATTTATTGTAAAAGGAAGAGAAAATATCTGCAAAAGCAAATTTTTAAAAATGTCATTGTACGAAATTTTATCACTTGGTAACTGTTGGTAATTTTTTTGTGATTTTTCTTTCAGTATATTTCTATCTTATTTATACAAGATTATACTATTCATACTATATTATTTTACTTCTTATTGAGCCATGACATACATGTAAATGCACAAATCATAAGCATATAGCTAAATTAATTTTCACAAATTGAACCCATCAATGTAACCAGCACCCAGATTGAGAAACGTCACCACTTCCCCAGCCTGGCCCCATGTAACCACTATCTTCCTTCCAAAGAGTAACCATTATCCTGCTTCTAACATTCCAAAAGAGTTTTGCCTGATTTTGAACTTTATGTAATTGGGATCATCAGTCTAACTTACTTTGCTCAATACAATATACCTATACCGTTAATATGTTGTTGAAGTTTGTCTGTGTTTATTGCTGTATAGTGTTCCAGTGGGTGAATATACCACAGTTTGTTTTTCTGTTGATGGACACTTGCATAGACAAGTTCATCTGGGTCTATTTTAATAGTGTTACTGTATACTTTCTTGTATTGACATATTATTTTGGTAAACTATATGCTGTAGTTTTCATCTGACTTTTTACCTTAATATGTCATAAATGCCTTTCCTTTAAATACATTTTATTGACATAAAATATTGTATTGTGTGATTGTACCACAACTTAACCTGTCCTACTTTTGGACTTTCAGTTTATTTACAGTATTTTTCTGTAATAGACAACACTGAGATGAACATCCTGGTACATATGTCTTGGCACATTTTTTCAACTCTTGAAGAAAATTCTTATGCAGATTGAAATGGCTGGGTCAGTATTTAAGGACGTTTGATAATTACTGCCAGTTTGCCATCTAAACATTTATACTTACTTATAGTCCCTCTACTAATGTATATGAGTAC
Organism: Mandrillus leucophaeus; assembly: GCF_000951045.1. Taxonomy (NCBI): domain Eukaryota; kingdom Metazoa; phylum Chordata; class Mammalia; order Primates; family Cercopithecidae; genus Mandrillus; species Mandrillus leucophaeus. Next base: position 3,283,851 of record NW_012102754.1, on the reverse strand, counting down.
CTGTGTTCCCAGAATCTTATTAAATGAAAACTTGCAACTTACTATAATTAGCAGCATTTCATTATTAATGATATGTGATATTTTATTAAACTATGTGTTGGACATAGTTGGTAAATTGCTTTTTCTCTTGAACTTTGTCATTTTATCTTTTAGAGAGTTCTATATTTTTCTTGTATTTTATGAGGGTGCTTAATATATTAGGTTAATTATCTTCCATGGTTTTCTCTAGATTGTTGCTTGCATTTTTTTTTTTTTTTTTTGAGACGGAGTCTCGCTCTGTTGCCCAGGCTGGAGTGCAGTGGCACGATCTCGGCTCACTGAAACCTTCACCTCCTGGGTTCAAGCGATTCTCCTGCCTCAGCATCCTGAGTAGCTGAGACTACAGGTGCCTGCCACCACTCTTGGCTAATTTTTGCATTTTTATTAGAGATGGGGTTTCACCATATGGGCCAGGCTGGTCTCGAACTCCTGACCTCAAGTGATCCACCCACCTCGGCCTCCCAAAGTGCTGGGATTACAAGCATGAGCCACTGCACCTGGCCGATTGTTGCTTGCCTTTTAATTTTATCTATATTGTGTTTTTTGGTTTTTTGGGTTTTTTTGCTATGCGACCTTTTTTTCACAGTAAAAATTTGGGTGTTATTTTTAGTTTATTTCTAAACTTCTACTGAATCTCAATTCCTTTATGAGAAGAACTAATATTGTAAAGATGGCTGTTCTTTCCCATCAACTGACAAATTAATAAATTCATTTGGATTTTTAATTCTACCTTAATAAAATGATTTTAAAGTTCATCTGGGGACATAAATGGGCAATGTCAAAAAGTCAGACAGTTTTGAAAAATAAAAATGATGAGAGACGATTTGCAATACTAGGTTTTAAAGTGTGTTGCTTGCCTGAGATCAACTACTAAGTCACCAGCTTAGAACAGGTCAGGCCAGAAAGTCCTAAGAAAAACGCGTGTGTGTGTGTGCATGCCAATCTATCCCGTCCATGGATCATCTAAATCAGATAGAGTGGTTAATAAATGGTGTTAGGACAGTTGGCCAACCACGGCCAGCTCTGTGAGAATTCTAAGGAGCATTTGTTAGTGATTTAAAGAAACTAAAGTGATAAATGGAAACAAAAAACAAAATGGAAAATGTATTTCAGTAATAAAAGGATATTTGGTGCCATTCTCAGGCTGGAGAGAAATAGAACACCAAGACTAACATCTACTCACTGAATATCAAATATCAAATTGCCAGGACAGAGACTCTGACATTTTGCATAAGTCAGGTGGCATGCCTGGTCCAATCAGCTGTGCCCCAGTGGTGTGACCCTGTCTGCTCTGGGCCCACTGCTGTGCATAGGTCAGGTGTGAATTTCAGAGAAGGGGCCAGTTCATGGTAGGGTAACACCCTTGAACGTGAAAGAATGAAGATCAGTGAGTGATACAGCTCAAGCACCACTTGCTCCAAAGAACAGACACAGTGAAAGCACATCTCTCATTATTAGTGTTGTTGTTTTTGTCCTTTGTAGGCCAAGTTCATTTTATCCCCTGTGCCTTAAACGTGAGAGTCTTAACATTTAGGTTGCTCTATAGTTGTAAGAAATTTCTTTTCAGTTGTAACCCAAACCCACCATGGTCAAAGGGCAAAGCCCCAGCAATAATTACCCTTTATCACTCTTAGGACTTTATAGTTTTACTTTTCTCTTTATATTAGGTGCATTATCACACACACAAAAATGTACTGTGGGTTTGTGAAAATCCCATTTAAGCATTTGTCCTTGACGCTTCTATTCTAGGTACTTTAATAGAATGTCACTTATGTAGACATTGACCTTTTATAATGAATCTTCCATTATGTACTAAGTATTCTTGTAATTTCTCTTTGGGTTTTTTTTTTTTTTTTTCATTTGCAAAGGTTGTATTAACCAGTGCCTGTAGACACATCTGTGTCCTTCCTCATGTTAGTTATTTTAGCCAAGAATAGCGTAGACAATTCTGCCTTTGTTTTTGGTCTCCTAGCTTTAAAGTTGCATCCATCATCAGCTTCTTCTAAAGTTCATCTAACTCTGTTGCTTCTTATGATAATTAAATTTGAAAAACAGCTAAATCAATTCAGTAATTATGTTGGAATAGCTACTGGAGTTTGTCATCACTGCTTTGACTTAGTGTAGAGCTTACCAGATAGTCATTTCTTTGGATGTGAAAAGGTAGATGTTACCAAAGAAAGAGGTTTCTGCAGACATATATGTTTGAGAAACACAGAGTTAAGCAAAAGCAAACTGATTCTGACAGACTTCTTAGAAGCTCTGATAAGCTAATATGGCTTGTGTAAGCCTCACGAAGGCAATATAATTAGAAGCATTTCTTGTATTTATTTCACCTCAGAGTCCCTTTCTCAAACTGCTTGTGGGAACAATAACCTGAGAAACACACTTTAGGGAAGTGGTGATATAATTAAATGTTGACATATTAATTTTCTCATTAGTAAATTTAAAAACATATCCTCTCTGTTGTCATGTTGGTTGGCTATAAACCAGAGAAATCAAGGGGTGGGGGCATGGGTCTGGAAGTCAGGAGCATCTGAACTGGCTATGTGTCTTTGGGAGACTGCTTCTCTCTCCTGGGACTGATTGCATTTTCTCATCCTTAAATGAGATTGTCATACCTATGTGTCCTCTTATTCATGGACACGAGCCTTCTCCAGCTCTAGGATACTATTTCATTTGTTGCACAGGGACTCTGATTGTGTTTGTTGTAGAAAAAGGAAGAAGCTTCTACCAATTTACAGAAAGTGTTCTCAGTCTCTGACTTGTCCATTTAGAGCTATTTTATTTATTTCTTTACAAAAACAAGTCCTGATCATTTTTTTTTCTTTTTCTTTTTAGAGTTGATATGATCAAAGCTGCCACTTCAGTCTTTCACTAACTGGGCATCTTAGAGTCTCATTTAGAATTCTCAGAAACCAAAGCCAGTGAAACAAAGTTAAAGGAACAGAAATGTCACCTTCCAGGAAACTCCAAAATGCCATTAACACATTTAATGAGGCTTTTTAAAGGAAGAATCAGTCTGCATTTTCAGTGTGCCCTCTAGTCTGTTTCTTTTTGCTCATCAGGAAGCTAGAAGACGGCAGCCCATGAGCTTCTTCCCTTGCCTTTGCAGCCTGTGGATGGGATGTTACTTCTAATTGACTTAATTGAAACCTAGTGCAAGTACACTAGGTTTCTTCCTGCCCTCAGCCCTAACACCACACGGCAAAGTGAACTGGCAATTTATTTTTGACAGATAGCATTAATGGAGTGAAAAATAAAATTTAAAAAAATAGTTGGAGTTCCTGTTGTGATTTGTTGGTTAAATCTTGAGATTAGTTCGCATTATGCAGTCATAAGGTTTTAAATCGTCTAGCAAAAGATTTCTGGGGATTGAGCCGTTCCCTTCTCTATGTTTACTACCATTATTTGAAAATGAAAAGGACAGATAACCTTCTTTTAAATAGCAACCATGCTTGGGGTCTCCTATTCTTAATCATTACATGCTAGAAAAAGGGGGAAGGGAACTCTGGACATCAGATTTTAAAACCTGAGGTCCAGAATTTCCTCTGCCTCTTACAGAAAGCATTTACATGACATTAAGGCAGGTACTCTGAGTCAGACCAAGACACAGTCAAATCCCAGGTTGCCATTGTCTTAGACATCATGTATAATTGACCTGTTTTCTCATTTGTAAATGGTAGTGGTAGTGACTGTCAATAGGATTTTATGGGAATGTATAAATTTACTAAATATATTTATATGTACGTATAAACTAGAGCATCTGGAACATAGTAGATAACCAATCAAATAGTGATCTATTATAATCATTATTATTTTTATTGTAAATAATAAGCATATTCCTTGAACAATGCTGCAAGTATTTGCTTTAGTTATGATTTTTATAGATTATATTATTTCTATTTAGTTTTAGGTTGATTTTATGCTAATGGAAGATACCTTAAAGACAATAGTATACATGACTTCAACCCTTTAATAACAAGATGAAGCAGTAGCAGCAATACTCTGTCTTTCTAATGAGATAGAATATTACTGATAGCTCTGAAGCCCCTATGTGATTATTCCCAATGAACTCCTCTCTCCTCTCCTTAGAAGTACCACATTCCACTTTGGTTTTACCACACTTATTCCTAGAAAATGGTTTTTTGACTTTCTATGTTTTTGACCCTTATGATTAAAAAAATCATACTTGTATGCATGCTGTACATGTATTCTGTATATGTGGTGTGCTTCTCTGTCTCAACATTATGTTAAGATTTATCCCTGTTGATGAATATACCTATTGTTTGTTCTTTGCCACTGTAGTAGAATATTCTATTGTAGAAAACAAATATGCCCTATTTTTTAAATCCTTCCTCCTATTTATGGATGTTTAGTGTTTTTCCAGTTTTATTTATTTATTTATTTATTTATTTTGCTATTTTGAATGTGACTTTTGTTACTATTCTTCTGTTAGGTTAACTATGTGAAATTGTCATTTTTATAGGTCAATGATCCCAACTAAAAATTTCATATGATTCAACCCAGTTGATGTCGTGCATATTTTTAAGATTATATCTGAAGCATATGCCTAAGCATGGCAGAAATGCTGGTTTATAGGGTATATAAATTTTCAACTTTTAAAATGAAACCTGATTGTATTACAAAGAGATTGTACAATTTATACCCCCAAATGAAAATTGTCATTGTCCTACTTCCCACCAACATTGGATATAATTTTTATTTTGGTGGATGTGAAATATAGTTTTAATTTGTAGTTGTGTAATTGCCATTGAAATTAAGCATTATTCTGTATACTTATTTGCCAGTTCTATTTTTTGAGACGGAGGCTTGCTTTGTAACCCAGGCTGGAGTGCACTGACGCGATCTCGGCTTACTGCAACCTCTGCCTCCCAGGTTCCAACGATTCTCCTGCCTCAGCCTCCCAAGTAGCTGGGACTACAGGTGCCCCTCACCATGCCCAGCTAATTTTTGGATTTGTAGTAGAGATACGGTTTCACCATGTTGGCCAGGCTGGTCTTGAACTCCTGACGTCAGGTGATCTGCCCACTTTGGCCTCCGAAAATGCTGGGATTACAGGCTTGAGCCACTGCGTCCAACCAACAATTATTTTTAAAAATAGAGTTTCCCATAATTTTTAGGTATGTACTGCTTAGACGTGTTTCCCTACAATATCATCTTTGCTGCTGCTGAGAAAATGGCAAAATAAGATTATTTAGCTATGTTTTTATCCTTTTGAAGAAGATAATTTATTGATTTTTAGTTTGTATTTCATAGTCATGTGGTTAAAACTTTAAGGGATATAGTATACACAGGATTTTTTTTAAAGTATTAGAATTATTTTCTTTTTATAGATTAACATATTTTTATTTTATAAAATAATTATTTTATTTGTATTATTTTATTTTGCAGTTACATATAATACTTAACATTTAGAACTTCAAAGCACAGAAGTTTAGAACTTTCAGATACTGCCTTTTGGTATTTTGTGGAAATCCATACTGAGTCTTATGTATGGTTCATTTTGTTATAAAGAATATTTTTTTTTCTTAATTTAAGACTTGGGATGATGAAACTGGCAGATGATCCATTATTTTCTCTGTGGCCTTGCTGAGGTCATTTGTAAATATTTGCTGAGTCTGAGTCCAGAGAAAGATAGTACCTTACATAAACACTTATATATAAAAGCTATATTTAACTTTATTTTAATAACAAAATAGGTTGATTTTGTCCATGTAGAGCTTTTATCTTGCTTGTATCATTTTGGTTTCCCAGGTCTTGTTTCACCTGTGTTGAGTAACCATGGGGAGGAAGCTGGACCTGTCTGGTTTGACTGATGATGAAACAGAGCATGTTCTTCAGGTGGTTCAGAGAGACTTCAATCTTCGCAAAAAAGAAGAAGAACGACTAAGGTGAGATGCCTGTATTGCCCAACAGGGTACAGCAAACCACATGTGGACAAGCAAAACAGGTTTCCTGAGGGTATTGCCTCCTGCTAGCCCTGAGTTTGGACACACACTTAGGGTTGTCAGAAGAATGTCCCGTCCTTTATAGAAAGGTTTGCCAGTTTCAGAAATGTCAGTTCAGAAATGTGCTGCTCACAGTCCCAATCAGGGTTTTGTTGGGACTTCTGACCCTGTACGTCATTATCAGCTATAGAATGAGTGGAGCTTTTGGTGAACACGCTGTCTTGAGCTTCCTCTTGGCCTTAGTTTTTTTGTCGGAAGGTCATATTGAAGGATAACCAAAGTGTTAAGTGAACAGTTCTTGTGAGAATTAGTCTCATATATGTACAATGTTCTGTTTAAACTCTCAGCTACTGTGGCACAGGAAAAGAGCTTTGAAGATCAGATACAAGGAAACTTGTATCCCACCAGGCTGGGATGGGATCACCTGGCTTAGCACCACTTCCCTCATTTTATAGAAGAGGAAACTGAAGCCTAAAGAGGTAGTCTCCTGACTCCTCTGCAGTTGATATTTCCCCATGAAATGCTCTTGGAAATACTATGGCAGGTCAGTTGGGAAATACTATGGCAGGTAAGTTCCAACTATGCCTAAGTTGGAAGAAGTCAGAGATATAGAAATGAGGTCATGTATTAGGCCTGATGTATTGAAACCTGATGGTAGGTCAGTATTAATCTCCCTCATTTATAAACCTATTATTCCTTGGGATTCCATGGGTTTATTCACACCACCAACTTCTTCCTTAGACACTAAGCAAAAACCTGTTTTGCTCACTTTGATTATCCAACAGCTAGAACAGTGCCTAGCACAGTTTTTAAAAATCAATTAATTATTAACAGATTTCTTGTCTTTCATCAAACAAGTATATATTTAATATATACTATGTGAGACCAAAATATGGTGGAAATAAAGATGATTACACTAAGGTGCTTATAGCCTAGCAAGGGAGATAACATTGCCAAGAAGTGTAAAGTCTGAGGTACTCCAAGGTAGAAGGAAAACAATCCCTTTTTGGTGGTAGGAAAGATTTACCAGTTTTAAGCTGAGTGAGAAAGGGCATGAGTAGAGCTTTGGCATAATCCTGAATTTCCGTATTTACATATGCAATATAAAAGAGAACAGAGTCAAGGACGTCCCCAAGGTTTTTTGGCATAGGAACTGGAATAATGAAGTTGTCATTCACTGAATATGAAGACAGAGGAGCAGGATATTTGGTAGCCAGGTAAAGTTGAGAGCTCTGTCTCAGGCATCTTCAATTTGAGATGAATATTGGACATCCAAAGGAGATGCCAACTTGGCATTTATGTATTTGCAACTAGGAATCAAGTGGGAGGTCCAAGTTGGAAATTAAAATGTCATGGAAAAGGTCACCAGAACAATAGGAGAGTAGATGGAGCAGGGAAACTAGTACACTTGCTTGGCAGCACTAAGACCTACTTGTAGTTTGTGGTCACCGTTTTACATTGAGACCAGTTTCTACAGGGTAGTGTTTTCCCTGTATCTTTCAGCCTCTTTCCTCCACTGGACCATTGGAAAGAACCATGTCTCAATCAGTTTTGTGCCCCAATCTCTGGGCACAGGGCCTGGCACACAGTGAGTGTGCCCAGAAGCTCTGTGGAATGGATGGATACATGTCAATCATGTATTGATTGACATAGTCATATTGATTGTCAATCCATATGACTAACATCATATTTGGCTTGAAGAATCCATCTTAATATTTACTTTAAATCATAAAGACCATGTGTGTGTCAAGCTTTATCTCCTGGAAACTCACATATAGGTAAGCCAGGACCTTGTTTAACATCCTTTTCTGACTGTGGAGACTTGCCTTAGCTCCACTGCAGACTCAGGTGCCAGTCCATGTGGAAGAGCAGCTTTAGGGCTTGATTTGAGGAGAATTTTAAAGAAAGAGCGGCTGTCACTGTAGCAGACCCAACAAAATGGGCACTATCTTTCTCATGAGGACAGGTAGTCTTAGTGGACAGCAGTCAGTAGCCTACTGCAATTCTGTGAAAATGCATGGTCATGGGAACCTGCTTGTATTGGAGAAAATGATGCTTGAAATCACCAGTGGCCAAAGAGGAATGACTGCTTGCCATGGCAGCTCTTGTGGCACTGGAACTGGACATTTTTTCTCTGAAGACAGTTGTTACTATTGTCTTCTGCCCATGACCAGTGATGTGCCTCGATAGGTACCTAGCAAACCGGGGTGACACTCTGAATGATTTCAGCAAAGAATCTTACTATTGAAGAAAAAGAGATTATGACACTGCAAAATCACTGAAATTGCCAAACATTTGCCTCACTTTTTTATATTGCTTGAATTTTGGGTATGTGAAAGAATCCAGGAGGTAATATTATTGAACTGAACTTTGAATATATTTTAGAATTATAGAAAATATTTTCCTTTAATGAATGTATAACTCGTAATAGATGATTTTTAAAAATTTTACAGTCTTGAATTAGTTTCCTGACAGTAAATAAAGCTGTTCTTTATTTACCTAGTTTCTCTGGCTAGGTCTTGTGAGGGTAGGTCTTGAGTGTAGTAGAGCTTATCCAGTGTTTATAATGGTCTGTTCTTCAATGCAGACATTAAGTGTAATAGTAAATAGGAGGTGGAAGTGTGAATTAAGTGTCCTCAAAACATATCATGGTAATATAAAGAGGGATAATGGATGAAGAATTCATGGAAAGAGAACTAACAGGTATAAAGCAGTCAGTGTGAACTGGCATTGCTCTGGGTACTGCACAGTTTATCTTATTGATTCCTCACTGAAGTCACTATAATGTTAGCAACAGCTTACATGGAGGCACCCAAAAACAGAGAGATTACAAAACTTGCTCAGAATCACACAGTTAATCAGGGTAGGCCCAGTTCCTTAAAATAATTCCCTAGTATCATCTAATGTCCAGTAAATTTATCCAACTGTCTTATTTTTACAGTGTGTCCAAATCAGAATCCAAACAAGGTCCACTCACTAGTCTTGTTATTTTGAATCTTAAACCTCTTAATTTTGTCATTATTTCTGAGATAATTCAGAAGGCAAGCATGGCATTGGGTATCTCTGAGAATATTTTACTTTTTTAATTTGTCATTTTATGGTTAGGCTGATTAGAGTTGGAGCTTAGTTTTGTTGTAATTTTCTTCCCCTTTAATAAGGTCCTTTTATAATAAGTTAGGTCTTTTCCAAATTCTGCTACTTAAAATTTTTTAAAAATCCATAGCTAAGTGTTTTTGTTTTTTGTTTGTTTGTTTTGTTTTGTTTTGTTTTTTGGAGATGGAGTCTCACTGTGTTGCCCAGGCTGGAATGCAGTGGCACGATGCAACCTTTGTCTCCTGGGTTCAAGCCATTCTCCTGCCTCAGCCTCCTGAGTAGCTGGGATTACAGGTGCAAGCTGCCACACCTGGCTGATTTTTTGTATTTTAGTAGAGATGAGGTTTCACCATGTTGCCTAGGTGGGTCTCGAACTCCTGAGCTCAGGCAATCTGCCCACCTTAGCCTCTCCAAGTGCTGGGATTATAGGCGTGAGCCACTGTGCCTGGTCGTGTTTTTTTTTAATTTCCCAAAAGCATGTATTTAGAATGGATGTGATATTGTTACCCATACGGAAGGGGCAGTGTGACTGTCCTGGCTCTGGCAGGTGAATGGAGAAGGACACTGTGGGGAAAGTTACAGCCTTCATTCTTTGTAGGACTCCTACTGTCCCCCACTCCCTGCTACAGCTCACAGTGAGTAGAGGCACATCATGGCTGGTGTGTAGATATCAGCTGCTGTGTGTAGGCAATCATAGGCCTCACTATGTAAAGTGATTCTGTCAACCCCGTGTCAGTAAGATGAGGCACTTTCTCAGCACTGGCGATGTGATGCATTGAATTTTTAGTGCCATTAAAGCTATATGTTTATAGCAGGACTGTTGGGGGAAGATGGAGAATTGATAGACCTGAGAATAGCAGACATGCAGTACTGGATACTGGAGGCGAGGACTTATTTACAAATTCAGTAGAATACGTGTTGATTCCATTTCTCCAAGACACACAACAGGATTAACACTATGAATGGAGGATGCTGGGAATAAAAGGCATGGTGACACCTGCTCCCACCTCCAGGTGCTTTGGGTTTTATCTAGATTACTCAGGTAAATGTGTCAAAAAGTTCATATCATACTTGGTTAATTTTAGTTTTTGTTTTTCTTTTTTATCAGATGATTTCAGGTGAATAGTAAAATTATGCAAATGGTAAAGAAGACCTTATAATGAAAAGCCTAAGTCCTCTGCTCCATATTTAGTTCTTTGTCCTTTAGGGCTCCTGGCATGACCTTCATTAATCTAAACATGTGCTTCTGTTGCTATATTTCAATGTATTAGTATTAGACATTCTTTCAGTTTTCTGCTCTGAAATTGAGGACTTAGCTCACTTACTTATATTACCCTTGTCTTTTGTTTCTTGATGATGATATTATTATTTTTGGCTTCGTTTTCTACTGGTCATCTTTCAAACTTAAATAATAGATGGAAACCTCTGAGTCTTGTTCTGTCAACGTTTGCCATTCTTTTTCAGTTCTGACAGTGCAACATTCAAATAGTGTCCCTGCCTTTACCTCCTTCTGCCCTGTGCCCCAGCTTTCCCTATGATAGCTTTACTCTCACATTTACAAAGTTGGAGCATTCACCTGCTGTTCCAAAAACACATTTGAGTCTCCTGTTTTGTTCATAGGATGATTTTAACTGTTGTAGCCCCTGTATAGTTATGATTGAAAATATTAACATTGTTTACTGCTGCCTCTCCCTCTTTTTCACAGCTTTATTGAAGTCAGCAGGTGTCTGATTGTTCTCTTCCTTTTCTCTTTACTATTATGAATTAATCATGCTTTTATTTCTTTGCTGTCATTGGAAAGGGGTCTTGAGAGGGAGCAGAGGCCATTAAGTGTTTGCTTTGTCTGTCATCTGGAATCTAAATTCCACAGTAACTTGCTTACTAGTCAAGGTCATGTGAGGATCCTGGGGAGCGTGAAGATGGGGAAAGCACTCCCAGTGTGTAGTATATGTGCAGAGCATGCTTTGGGGTCAAACAGATATGGGTATGAGTCCTTCTATCATGATTATCATGATTATGTTGGGCTGTTTGACCTCTGAGCCTCAGAGGTCAAAATGAATCCAGGAAAGGCTGGGTCATTGCTGCACATTAGCCATGTCCCATTTGTAGGAAAGTTGACATTTCTGGAAACTTCACCCTGACTTTTCCTTCATCTCTGTTGATAGAGCCTTTAGGGGTGAGGCACCCCATGCAATGGGCTCTGTTCTCTCTCTAACAGCTCTATCCCCAGGTTCTATGATTCCAGGCATTGGTCTTGTGCACTGAGAACATATCTTTTCATGAACTTTCAGATTTCTACACTTTGCTTGGATTGCCCTCTCTGCTTCTAGTGTTCCTCCCTCTAGGAGAATATGGCTAAACATATTGAGTGCCAAAACAGAATTCAATGGAAATAATAAACTAGTATAACAACACAGTATCTTCAACTTTGTCTGTAGCAGTTATGCTTTCCCAGTAATGAAATATATCATCTATATCATATGACTTTTTCCATGTCTTTATTCTCTCAATTATGTAACTCTTGATAAATTTTCAAATAGTAGAAAAAAAGAACCGGGCACCTATGCCACATTTAAGTCCATGATGTTCAAAAGTCTTACCCAACTACTAGATTTCTACTAGAATTTGAGTGGTAAGTATGGGACCCTCAGCTGGGATCAGTGTGGTCTTTATACCTGCACCAAGTACTGTTGGACAGCTTTTGGACAAGCATGTTTTTGATGACATTGTTCATGGCAGAAATAAAGTCTTGGAGAAGAGAAGAGGCCCCACTGGAGGAAGAAATGCAAATACAGCTTCCTAGGCTATCAACAGACTAGCAGGCAGACCATCGAGGTTCAGTGTGATTAGTGGTGGGAGAGGTTAAGACTTGTTTCCCTCTGTTGGACCCCTGTGCTTCCTGTGTGACTCAGATAGAGGAGGCCTGGCATCAAATCGAGTGCATTGGTCTCCCCATGGTAACTCCTGAGTACCCAACTCCTGAGTACCCCATGGACTGTGTCTGCTTGGGTGTTGGGCATTTGGTTTAGTGTTCATCATCAAAGGCCATGTTCCCTCCTCTCCATCTGCCTTTCTGTGTATCTGGCAAACATAATTTTAAGAACTTTTTCTTCACATCTACAGTGTAGCATATCATGATGTTTTGTTAATATAAATATATAGATAGATTAAATTATTAAAATAAGTAAATAGAATGTCACCTGTGTGGCAGAGATAAATAATGCTCACCAAATATCTTATGTGCACATGCATACTCCTGCAGTTAGATTGCAGTCATGTGACTAGGTCTGGATAATCGACAGTGAGAGGAAGGGCCTGTATTACTTCCAGGTCGGGGCACTTAAGAGTTGATGTGACTCTACAACCTCTCCCTTCGCCTTCTGTAGTGTCCTTGGAGGCCTTGTGTGGAAACATGGCACCACATGACAGAGAGAGCCTGATCCCTTTGACACTGGATGGAAGAGAGTTTCTGATGATCAGCAGGAGACTTTGTGTGGGTTTATTGGGTTAAGTCATTGAGGCCTTGGGGTTTATTTCTTACAGTGACATAGCCTAGTATTACTCTAAGTAATACTAAGTAATACTCTAAGAGCTAAAAGAGAGCCAAATATTTATTATGCCCCAACCTTTGACTTGTAGATGAAGAAGCATGCTCAGAGGGTGCATAGGCAGTTAGTGGAAGAGTCTGGATGCGACCTGAGTTTCCTGATGCCAGGGCTCCATGTCTTCTGCCATTGGGCCTCTCAGGTAGTAGAAGACACCTGTAGCAAGATATCCAGACCTAAACTGGAATCACAGTTTATGCTCTATGATTTTATATCATCAGGAACATTTACAAGGCGGTTTTAAAAATGACTGTTAATTGCACAATCCTCTGGTGTTCAAATTGAGTCTTGGAGTCATTGATGAGATAGCCACAGGCTTTAAAATTTCTCGTTTACTATGTGCTTGCCAAAAGCTAGTTAGCATTTGGATAACTTCCAAAGGTTGCTGGTGCTCCAATGGACTTGGTCTGTGGAGTAGCAGGGGTTACATTGGATGAAATTGTTTTCCGCAGCTGCAACTGGCGCCTAGGCTGGGCCAGGGGAAGGAAGGGAGGGGAGAGGGCAGTGAGTGTGAGATAGCACTTCCTGCTGTGTCTGTCTCAGGCGTAGCTGCCACAGCCCAGCAGCTATGATGTGTCAGCTCCTGCTCTGGGCTGTGTTAAGGAAGGGGAAATAAATGCTTTTGAGACCTGTTTCTGTTGCCCATAATGGTAGCATTACTCACTTGCAGATGTGGCCCACATCTTCCTTGCCACCTCCAGGGGTAATCTTCCATCCCCCATTGATCAGGTCTAAGTGTTGTGAGAAAATAAATAAGAGCTGCCAGGGTGTATTGGAGACCCATTCTGAGGAAGCATAGCCTTTCTCAAAATCTAGAAATAATTTGTGTTTTTAGTCAGTTACACAGAGACTCCTTTGAGGATTAATCACCATTTTTTAAAGTAGAAAGAACATGGTGCTTTAATAAAATGAGTTAGTGATCTTTCTTCATTCAAGATTTATTTTCATTTTAAACAAAAATTTTATCATAAGAACTTAATAGAAACTCAAAAAGTTTCTATTTCAAACAGTAACATTCCTTTGTTTTTACTGTCTTTTGTTCTGGACACTTAAATTGAGCTAATGAATTAGCAAATACTTCTGGTTATATCCTTCTTTGAAGCTGGAAGACAGATCACCTTGTCTTTAGAATAAATATGCCTTATGGTTTGTGAAATAACTGTGTATGCACAGAGTGCATTTGCCTGAGGTCTCCTCAGGGCCTTTTGTAGCTCTTTGATATTCTGCACTAACACTGTGGCATTAACCTGCCCAGTTAATGAATCTGCTGTCTCAGTGGGGACGCTCCAAGGTAGTTCCCTCAGTGGGATTGGTAGATCAGATCACCTGGCAGGACCCTGAAAAATCAGAGTTGAGAGCAGATGCATTTAATGGTGCAGTGGGAAGTAGCACACAGCTCAGGTTGAGATCACTTTGTGATGGGAGAAGGCCCAGGAGGAGACTGAACTGGGAGACCCGGGAAGAGGGCCTGCATACTCATGGAGGGCAGGTGTGCAGGCTGCAGAAAGTAGAGTGGAGAGGATTGATCTTAAAGCTAGAAGATATCTCACAAGATTTTTTTAAAAAACTCTGTCTTAGTATTGGTATTTTTGTCAATAATGGAAGGCCAATATTAATCCAGAGCTGTTGGGTATTTATTAATTTGCTTCAAAATTATATTTTGAATGTCAGGAGCCTTCTGGGCAAATGTGAAGGGGGTGAAAGGGCAGTAGGGGACTCACAAATTTAGTAAGGTTATTAGCCCTTGAAGAAGAGCCCAAAAGATGAGCTAAGTCCTATATGAATAATTAGGATGCTGTAGACAATGACAAATAAAGATATTAAGGCAGACCCATGGGAACACATCTGTCTTGGAGGAGGGGGCTAGGAAAAGGAAAAGACTTCCTGAAGGAGGGTGTTTTTGATTTGACCCGTGAAGATGGACTGGATTTTTTAGTGGATTGACACATCGGTCTGGGCAACAGGGAGCATCCTGGGTAAAGTAATATGGACAGAAAAGGAAACATATTTTCACAACCCCAAATCAGGACCTGTGGTGGGATAGGGGAGGAAGAGACTGTTTTGCAGATAACTCTACTTCACTGTTGCTAATAGCATTGAACAGAGTGTGGGGTTCCAGGAATATCATCTCCCTTTACCCCAACAATCCTGGGAAAAGCACATTCTTTTTTTTTTTTTTTTTTTTTGAGACAGAGTCTCACTCTGTCACCTAGGGTGGAGTGCAGTGGTGGATTTCGGCTCACTGCAACCTCTGCCTCCTGGGTTCAAGCGATTCTCCTGCCTCAGCCTCCTGAGTAGCTGGGATTACAGGCACACACTACCACACCTGGCTAATTTTTGTATTTTTAGTAGAGATGGGGTTTCGTCGTGTTGGTCAGTCTGGTCTCGAATTCCTGACCTCGTGATCCACCTGCCTCAGCCTCCCAAAGTGCTAGGATTACAGGCATGAGCCACTGTGCCCGGCCACACATTCTTATCTGTTTACAAAATGGGAGAACCGAGGCTCTAAAATGGTGTTAAATAATTTGCTCAGTTGTACAGAGTAAGAAGTGAATTCAAACTCAGGCAGAGCAGCCCTAGAGTGAGACCAGTACCAGGGCAGTACACTGCCCTTGGTACTGAAAACAAGGACATCCAGGTGCCATGGGATAGAATAGATGAAATTAGGACCATCTTGGAAAATCTGGCACCTGTGCTTGCTAAAATTGGGGTGTGTTCAGGGGTGGGAAAGTAGTAGGGTTTAAATCAGTATATGAGAAGTGTGCAGTTGGGACAATACAGTAGCCAACTAGCTACATGTGGAATTAAGCACTTTGAATATGTCGTGTCCAAATTGGGGTGTAGTCTAAGTGTAAAATAAATGCTAGATTTCAAAGATCAAGTATAAAAAATGTAAAATAGCGCAATAATTTTTATATTGATTACACATTGAAATGTTTCTAAAATTACATCTTAAATAGGTTTTTAAGTTAATTTCACTTTTTTTTTTTTACTTTTTAAAATGTGACTACTAGAAAGTTGTAAGTTATGTATATGGCTCACATTATATTTTTATTGGACAGTGCTGGTCTGAAATGCAAGATTAAGCAGTTTGGAATTTATAAAACCAAAAAGTAAGCTTTCTTTCCCAATTTTGTTTAGGATAACTCCTTTTTTATATGTGGTGTTTAGGTATCTGTAAGAGCCAGCTAAAGTTTTAGCTAATTAGTCAGATATTGGTCTTTGCTATCAAATATTGTTGTCTCTGTCACGTGAAGGTGGTCTCTGAGTCATGCCTCAGTGTTGGTTTTATTACACAGTTTAAAAAAAAAGCATACTGTGTCCATGCCATATTCATGACAAAGAGTTTATGCATCTCAGGACAGAATGAACTCTTTCATGTTTCCCTGAAGTTAATGGTTGACCAAATACATCATGACCTTTGAAATAACACCTGGCTTTAGAATGGCCCACTATTCAAAATTTATCACATCTTTGGCACCATAAAGTTATCAGACATTCACCTGTGGGGTCTGCCTTTAGAAATGGTCAGGACAGTTTGATGTTACAACTGTGCTTGTAATGTAGAAAAAAAGGAATGATGCTGATGCTGTTATTTGCTTTTCAACTTGTGGCCCTTCAAAGATGTACAGTTACTCATTTGGAGATTCGAATATGTTTTCCCCATAATCCCACTTTATTTAATAACAATTTTGTACTAGGTTGCTTTTATGGCTCCAAGTTCCTGATCTTATTTACTTTTCCACTGCAAATGTCAGAGGCTCAACTTCTGGGCCCTGATAAAGCTTTTGTGGCATTAATCTTGGCCTGACCTTCATTTCTTAGACCTCTGGCTGCGGAAAGCATTTATTTGGCATTACATGTACGTAGAATTCAGGACTTGAAAGGGAGCAAGGAGGAAAGTTTCCACAGCAATTTGAAAAAGTAGCTTTCCTCACTTATAGTAATTCAGATCTGTACAAAATCCTTTAGCCAGAAATGACCTGAAAATGCAGAGGAGGTAAGCACAGATGAACAGCCTGGAAATCAGAGTTTCTTCCTCTCTCTGTGCTGTGCTGGTGGAGTGACAACTTACTTATTCTCATGGGCTCCTTCAGTGCCTGGGGACAGTTTCCTGCCTTGGGGTTAAAGGGCTGCCTTCTCCTCCTTACTCAGCCTCTGAAGCCAACAGGTCCACCTCCTGGTCCATTTCTGAACCTGATACCTCCAGAAGGAAATTCATCAACAACCTCTCCCTGACTGTCAGGGTGATTTATAATGAGCTTCTTCTCCCAGATGGGGAGATTCCTGTCCTAGCCCAGACACTTTTTGGCTGGCAACCAGGCTGAGACCTTAAATCGCCAGGAGAGCCAGCCTCCCTGGCCTGGTCCCAGCCCTCTGTGCTCACCTTCCCCCTGCTGGTCTGACTTACAGGCTCCCATTTTGTGTCAGCTTCTCCTCTATCAGTGGGTGTGGGCCTAAGACTTAGGACCCCTTCCCTGACTAATTCTTATACCTCAGGCTGGAAGAGACTAGCTCCTGCATACCCAGCTGCATCTGGCTCTCCAGATATGGTGATGTGCCCGGTAGGTTGGCAGGTTCTTCGGTTCTGACCGCCTCTGGAATTAGTACTAGAATGATATGAAAACAGAAGACACCAAATAATTCAGTGATAAAAAGTTACAAAAACTGCTAAATGCAGTACCTAATCAGTTATGGTCAAAGTCTTCCACTGATGTTGGAAAAATTATCTTAGCTGCTCCAATCAAAATTCAAATATATCCATCAAAACCTCTTCCAAATCTTAATACCCTTTAAAACCAGAAACTTCAGAAGGAATAAGACCTATAGTTTTAGACTATATAAAAGAGGCTTGATTATTCCCTGTACAACCCCATATAACACTTCAAATCCTTCCTATAAGAAAACCAAATGATAGAGGATAGAGGTTTGTGTGAGAACTTAGAGAAATTAATGATATTCCTCACCATCTGGTAGTGCCAAACCCCCATACGTTGTTGACTATAGTATCAACCAAAGGTAAATTCTTGGCCGGGCATAGTAGCTCACGCCTGTGATCCCAGCACCTTGGGAGGCCGAGGCAGGCAGATCATCTGAGGTCAGGAGTTCGAGACCAGCCTGGCCAACATGGTGAAACCCCGTCTCTACTAAAAATACAAAAATTAACTAGGTGTGGTGGCATGTACCTGTAATTCCAGCTACTTGGGAGGCTGAGACAGGAGAGTCACTTGAACCCAGGAGGCGGAGGTTGCAGTGAGCTGAGGTCGCACCACTGCACTCCAGCCTGGGTGACAGAGCAAGACTCCATCTTAAAAAAAAAATTATTTACTGTGATAAATTTATATAATACATTCTTCAATTTTCCTGTAGATAAAGATGATTTCTCTTTTCTTTCACTTGGGAAGACAGAAAATACATATGGAGAGTCATGCCTCAGGGATACACTGAGAGCCACACTTACTTTTCACAAATATTAAAAGGTCTCTCAGATGTTGACTTCTGTAAGAAATCTATTTTAATATAATACATAGGTGATTTGCTTCTCTGCTTAGAGGATAGGCAAACCTCTACAGAGGATGAGATTCACTTGTTATAACCATTAGCCCTAAAGGGACACAAGACCTCAATAAAAACAAAAACAAAAACATTAGTTTTGTCACACAAAGATATTTGGGTAATTTAATATCAAAGGTCTTTTCATCCACCTAAACAGTATACTGGCCTTCCCTACCCCCAAAACTATAAAACAACTAAAAAGATTTCTGGGGGTGACAGGATACTATCAGAATTAAATTTCAAATTCTCCCTAAAAACTCAGCCTTTATATACTCTTCTAAACAAGACAAACTAGACCCCCTGAAATGGACTAAGAAAAATCATTTAACATTGAAAGAAGTTTTTTTAAAAAAAGCTTTATAATTGCCCAAGCTTTGAGACACCCATGTTATGATATTCCATTTTCATCGTTCATGAAATCATAAAAATGCCTTAGGGAAGTCTAACACAAAAACGTGGAGACTTAAACAGACCAGAAGGATACAAGACTCTGTGGCTAAAAAATGGCCACCTTGCACAAGGACAAAAACTGCCACTGCTCTATTAGTAAGAACAACCGAAGAAATAGTGATGGGTTTTCCCATCACTGTCTTTGTTCCACATTCTGTGGAAGCACTTGTGAATTCACACCACACTCAACATTGTTCTGTCAGCAGATTAACTTCTTATGAACTTCCTCTTCTTTCTATACCTCACATTACAATGTCTAGGTGCAGTCATCTGCACCCTGCCACTCTTCTGCCTCTACCTTCAGATGAGATGCTTCATGGTTGCATAATCTTAAGCAACCAGCTTTGCTCTTCTAGAACAGACCTACAAGAGATTCCTCTTACTAACACTGATGTTACGTGGATTATAGATAGATCCTACTTAAAATTAAATCTGGAACTTATTGCACAGGTTACAGTACTTATCTTTAACTGAAAAAATAAAGCCAGAAGTCACCTTGGCTCAACAAATAAGATGGATGACATTAATTAGGGCCTGTTAACTGACCAAAAAACTCTGCTAATATGCATATAGACAGCAGAGATGCTTTCAGAATAGCTCAAACAAAGAGGGGTTTTAACCTCTTCTGATCAATACATTTAAAAAGATACCCTATTATACGATTGTTAAAAGCCATATTGTTACCAAAATGTCTGGTCATTATTAAAATCCCAGTTCATTCCAAATCAGATACTCCAAAAAACAAACAAAACATCGCTAGCCAATAATATAGCAAAAAAAAAAAAAAAAGCTGCTCTAAATACATCTACATCTAAACAATAAAATAAACCATCTACATTAACTTCAATCTATATTAACTTCTAACATCAATGACCTAAAGAACACCAAATTTGACATGAAACTTTTTAAGTCTAGAACTCCAAAATCCAAGCAAACAAACAAGCAAAAAATTAAACAAAAGGAGGAACATATTCTCCCAAAGATGAGATATGACATGGGCCAATGTGCCTATACTTCCTGCTACATTTCAGTCATCGTTTGTAAACCTACATATATGACTTAATTCCCTGGTGTCCTGATAAAATAGTTGAGAAAAAAGGTATTTCTAAAACCCTCTCCAGCCACAGATCATAAGATATGTAATGACTATCACATTTGCCCAAAATGTAATTAAAAAATTTATACAGTTCCCAAAGACATTTCCCACTTCCTAAAGGCCCCTTTGGAGCATAACACTTAGATTTTATTCAGCTACTACCATCACAAGAATGTGAATGTGCTCTAATGGTAATTTACATATTTTGTCATTGAATCGTAATATTTCTACACGGAAGAACAAAGCCCTTAGCAGTAAGTAACATTATCTTTAAAAAAATGTTCTAACTTAAGGAATTCCCCCGGAACTTCTTAACAACAGAGGCACTTGCTTTGCTAGACAGACAATTCAATCAGTACAATCAGTATATAAAATCTGGCTCATCCTCCAACATATCCATTATACTTATTATCCCCAGTCATCTGGTTAGGAAAAAACACAAACTAAATAATAAAACTTAATTGACAAAATTAACTGAGGCTTTAAAATTTCCTTGGCCAAAAGCTCTTCCATTGATTTTGTATAACCTAAGATCAACCCCTTTTAATAGACATCCGTTGTCTCCATTTAAAATTATAACAAATATATATAAACCTATAAAATTCACTCAAAAAATTATACATCTCTGATATTCAATGAAGACATATTCAACTATTACAATGGCAGCTAATTAATTATATATATTAATAAAAAATTATTTTCATGGTGAACTTTTGGGAGACAAAAATTTAAAGACTACGAATTTCAACCAAGAGATTTCATTTACTAAAAGCAGTATATTTTAAAAGACACTCTCCAACCAAAGTAAAAGGGATCTTATCAGGTAATTCTTACTAGTAACCCTTGCACTGCAAAATTAGAAGACATAGACCCTTAAATTCATATATCTTATCTCCTAAATAGATGATTTCACCAGAAGGTAGTCTTCACTATTAGATAGGTCAATGTCAGGCCGAAAAAAAAAAAAAATGACATCTGAGACAGTCAACCTTCCCAAGACACTAGACCAGGCCCAAATCTAAACAAATCCTTGATATTAATAATTGTTAATAGATGAAAAATATTTTCTTTTATAAGTTTCCATTTAATTTATTTCTTTTCACCCCTCCCCTAATTTTTATATTTTAATGCTACTATTATCAACTGCTACCCATAACACAATCTCTTCTTACAATAGGCCCAAGACTATGTTAATAGCCAGAAAAAAGACACTTGCTGGGTATGTGGCCTCACGCCCTTTCTAGGGATTCTGTCCTATCATGATAGATATCTCCTCTCCAAAGACTAAGTAAAATATCAAAAATATATCTTTGTTTTTCAAGAATAGTCACCAGTACTTAGCACTAATATGTCTAAAGATAATATATATCACTAATCTATTAATGAAACCTTACAAAATAAAAGTCATTAAAAATTTTTCAATAAAAACCCCAATTCATTAGCTTTAACAGTGGCACTGCTCCAACTAAGAGGTAAGACAGTAACACTGTCTCAACTAAAAGATAAGACAGCTCAATTCAAGATGATATAACAAATTATGGACAATTTTATCTGATTTACCTGCTTCTCTGGTCAGCTTAGTCAGCTTGCCCCTTTGCATTGAGAACAACAACAAAAAATCACACCAAAGATACCTGGCCAAATAACACTAAGAAAATAAAATAGATACCCCCAAAACAGTATATTCATGCCATTATATTATAAAGTACTGATTGACATGCCACTAAATAGACACAATGACTAAGCATTTATTGGCTAGCTCCGAAAAGAACACCTTGGCTGTGTGATACCAATCTATGGCCATAGTTACCATGTTCTTTGGGTTATATTTGGACATAAGCATACCAAAGCATACCATTTCAAACCTCACAAACCTTCCTCATTTGTAATCTTATTGGGTTTATTCTAAACTCAGTTGATTGAATCATTTAGTTTTCATATAAAAAATGCCATTTAACATATAGAGGCCCTAACCAAATATAAAAAGGACCTAAATGATAACCACATAGATATCTTATTATTAAACAATAAAGTAACTCATATATTTAAAAAAAAGGCTATATTACAGAACCATATGACTTTAGACATACTACAGCCCAAGGGAAAACATGTACTATCATGAATGTCAATACCTCAAATCAAATAACATCACTAAATTAACTGCTGATATAAAAACCAAAATAACTAACCATTTAAAGCCAAAACTCTCCCTGAGCTATTGACTAAGCAACTGGTTTAAGTCTTGGGAAACCTGGTGACAAAAGTTATTGCTTATTCTAAAATTATAATCATATACTATATTTTATCCTGTTTTTGTCTTCACTTCTACTACAACACACATTTACAATACAGTCAACATACATATGACTAAAAAGAATAAAATAATGGTTAGTCAAAAAGATTACATTAATTAAAGATACAGCCACTTAGTCTGACTCACATAACAAAGTCACTTCCTTCACATTACTTTAAATTCAGCCTGTACTCCATCAACTTTATAACTTGTCCAATTATTCATTACCAGGAACGTGACATTCTAGAAATGAGCCTTCATAGCAAAGTGAAACTAAACTCAAACATAAAAAGAATCAAAACTATTGGGTTCACCTAGGTTGCTTTCTTTGAAAGATCTTGATGAAAAGCGGGAATAGGAAAATTTTAAAAAAAAAGCCATTGAAACTCCCAAAACACTTTAAGCCTTGAGAGAGATGTGACTGTGATCTGAGTCACATAACATGTAGTTGCAACTTCTGCTTCTTAGATTATGAATTAACTCTCTTATTGTTTTCATTCTGTAAATGACTAAGAGAGATTAGAGACTAGACCTCCTTCCCTTCAAATCACTGCCCTTTGTTGTAGATTCACTGCCTTCTTTATTGTCGTATACCTAACTCAGACCAGATGATGCCCAAGACCCCAAGTCTGTTACATCTGTAGCATAAAATGCTAAATATACCTTTCTCACAAAAAGATCTTCATGACCAATCGAATCATTATAACTTAATGTTAAGCCTAATATTAAAAAGTGTTAAGATTCTATTAAACTTTCCAAACTTTATCTATATAAATAACCTCCAAAAATTCTCCACTTTGGATTACTGACTTCCATTCTTTAAAAATCTATATTCCCAAGGAGGCCAGCATCAAATTTTGTGCTCAAATAAACTCTAAATTTAATCATATTTTCTAAATCTCATTATTTAAAGTTAGCAATGGCATAGTGTTATAAATCCATGCCTTAGCCTCTGCCAGAGGCCCTCTCCCCTGAATGTTCATATGTGGTCAGCCCCTGAAGCTGTGAGAGTTACCCCTAGTCATCCATTTTGCAGTGCCTAACTTGTCTTTTATATCTTCAAGGCTGAGCATCCTGTAACCACCTGGGCCTCATTTCCCATCCTGCCTAATGAGGCCTGAGCTGTGCCATTGCTTCTTTCTATGTGTAGGGGCTCAGGGAAAACTTCCCCTTCACCCTCTGAAGATTTGCTGAAAATCAGCTAACAAAGGACAGATTAACAGGGGAAATGGCATACAAATTTATTAATGTGCGCGAAAGTCTTACGAAGATCTCAAGGAAAGATAAGATGGTTGATGCTTTTATATCATCTTGGGATTACAGAAAGAATGGGGACTCAGAGCATGACCAAAAAACAGGTTACGGTGGTAAATGAGGTCATGGTGTCAAGATAGGTTATAGGAGGGAGAGAAGAGGAGGGCTGGCTAGCAAAGGTGGTCTTGTTATGCAGACTAAACTGCAGCTGTAGCAGCCCTCGGGGAGACTAGATGGTAAATGTTTCTTTCAGACTTTTAAAGTGTCAGACTCTCAGTTAATCTTTCTTAGACTTGGACAGGGGAGGGCCTCAGAGAAAGCATGGCTACATCAATGCAGATTTTCTCTACAGATGCAAATCCCCCCCCCACAAAAGATAGCTTTTTAGCTATGCCTGTATTTCCAGCCCTTCTGAAAAACAATCTCTAAATGGATCAAAGACATGTATTTTTAGGTGAAATATTTTGGTTTTCTTCACATGCCAGAAATGTACCTGGAGTAGGGGCTTCTCCATTTCCCAGGCTGGTCTCAGTCCTGGTTTGAGGGACATGGTTTTGATTGCTTCAGAATTCCATCTACTCCCTACCTGCTGCCTTATGTATCAGGCTGGAGACTACTTGAGTGCCCCTGCCAGATTTCCCTCTCCTGCTCTAAAGCCCAAGGCTCAGGCAAGGTGCTAGGTCAGACTGCAAGGTCCTAGCCACAGGCCAAAGGCTTTGGCTTGTCTCCCTTCTTGTGCAGTATCTCTAAGCGCTGAGAGGAGGTGGTAGGTGCCAGCAATCTGCATTTCTCCAGGCTTGGCCTTTTGCCATGTGGCCTTGCCTTGCCCTGTCCATCTGCCACTCCCACTTCCCTTCCTGCCTTCTTTTTTGTCACCTCCTGGGTTAGCCCCTCTGGTACCAGTTTTATCCAATTGTGTGGGTCTGTAATCACATCTAAGAGCTTATATTGCTGTGACAATATAAACAGATTCATGTGATCCTGAAGTAGGCCTGTAATGGCCCACACTCTCTGCCATGTGTGGGGGTATATGTGGTGTGTGTGTGTGTGAGAGAGAGAGAGAAATTCATTGATGACTATATTTTTAATCCTCCTTCCTTTGTACACTATTTATTCATTTTACATGAACCTCAAAGCAGAGGCACAGCTGGTATTGAATGCCAGATCCTTGATCGCACTATCTATCTTACTGAAAATGTAAGAGCTGAGGGGTTCATTGATGCTAGTTTGTTTTGTAGCTAGAGGATCCTTACCTGACTTGTGACCTTGGGCATGTACCTTCATCTTTTTGTACCTTCACCTTTCTCACCATACAAGGAAGATGATGCGGCACCTGACTGGAAAGTTATAAGGATTAAATGTCTTCATCCTCATTTAAAATGAAAGCTCTTTGGGCAAACCCTGGAACACAGTAAATGCTCATAAGAACCTGAGGAAAGAACTCTTACTGGCTTAATCCTGACTGGTTGATCTAGTCCATGAATTCCATAATTACAGATACCTTTACATTTTTATATCTGTTTAGTAAATTCAAATGTTTTTTTATGGTTTGGCTTTTCCTAAGGGAAAGTATATTGTCTTATCAGATGTCTTATTAGATGATTCTCTACAAGCAGAAAGAAATGCTAGTGTTTGTTTTACAACTGATGTTTAGTTGTTTAGACCTTAGATGTTCCTCTTTATTTTGTATATTCACTAACATACTGACTTGTGGCTAGAGAAGATTCTTAACTGCCAAGACATTTTGTTTTTCATTTGTATTAGAGTCTCAGATGTCTTTTATTTAGGGAGGGTTTTTTTTCATACATTTTCTGTTTCCCTGCATACCTTCTGCAGGAACTCTACAGTGACTTCTGCTTTTTTTTCTGACTAAAGAAACAAAGCATTTCTATATAGAGAATGGATCAGTGGGCAAATGAAGAGTGAATTTCTGAGAAAACAATAGTTTCTGCTTTGATAGCTTAAATACACAGGGGAAGCTTTTTCAATATGAAGTGGAAGCTTTGCAGCTACTGAGGATGTTTTTTCTCTCCTGGAGAAACATTTCTGTCTTAAAGGTGGTTCCAAAGCAGTGTGCATCCTAGCCCCATAGTGAGGGAGAGTCTCCCTCCTGGGCTGCTTCTTCATGAGTCACAAGGGCTAGTTCTCCTACACCAGCCCCTTCACTCTGAAGGCATTTCTGCTCTACTGTGTCATTAAAGGGTTCGGTATTGTTGATGTGCTCAAAAGATCACTGGACACAGAGATGATTCTGGTCAACTGTTGCCGTTTTGGGGAATGACAAAGGATCCCTCTGGCAGTAAAACTCTACTTGAATTTTATGCTTCCCCTTTAGCTGTGGGAAGCCTGTCACTGAAATTAACATTATCAGACCTTAGTTTCCTCTGTGAAGTGGAGAGAATATTCAAGAATAAATGATGGTCCAGTCTCCAGCTCCCAGCGTGAGCGACACAGAAGACAGGTGATTTCTGCATTATCAACTGAGGTACTGGGTTCATCTCACTGGGGAGTGCCGGACAATCAGTGCTGGTCAGCTGTTGCAGCCCGACCAGCGAAAGCTGAAGCAGGGCGAGGCATCGCCTCACCTGGGAAGCACAAGGGGGAAGGGAATCCCTTTTCCTAGCCAGGGGAACAGAGACACACAACACCTGGAAAATCAGGTAACTCCCACCCCAATACTGCGCTTTAAGCAAACGGGCACACCAGGAGATTATATCCCACACCTGGCCAGCAGGGTCCCATGCCCACGGAGCCTTCTTCATTGCTAGCACAGCAGTCTGCGATCTAACCGCAAGGCAGCAGCCAGGCTGGGGGAGGGGCACCTGCCATTGCTGAGGCTTAAGTAGGTAAACAAAGCCCTGGGAAGATGGAACTGGGTGGAGCTCACAGCAGCTCAGGGAGGCCTGCCAGTCTCTGTAGACTCCACCTCTGGGGACAGGGCACAGCTAAACAACAACAACAAGAAAACAAAACAAACAAACAAAAAGCAGCAGAAACCACTGCAGACGCAAGCAACTCTGTCTGACAACTTTGAAGAGAGCGGTGGATCTCCCAACACGGAGGCTGAGATCTGAGAATGGACAGACTGCCTGCTCAAGTGGGTCCCTGACCCCTGAGTAACCTAACTGGGAGACATCCTCCACTAGGGGCAGACCGACACCCCACACCTCACACGGTGGAGTACACCCCTGAGAGGAAGTTTCCAAAGCAAGAATCAGACAGG
>NW_012102754.1:3218772-3253988 GCF_000951045.1 Mandrillus leucophaeus | reverse complement strand
AGTTGATGGGTGTAGCACAGCAACGTGGCACAAGTATACATATGTAACAAACCTGCACGTTATGCACATGTACCCTAGAACTTAAAGTATAATAAAAATAAATAAATAAAAATAAATAAAGAATAAATGATGGAATTTTGGGGCTAAAGTGGAATTTAGAAATCAATCTTGAATTTAGGTAAAAATAACCTGCTCATTTTCTAAATGTAGATTCTTAGTCCCCAGGAATTAAGCATGTTGCAAAAATCAACCAGCAAGTGAGCACTGGCGAACTCTTCCTGTTTCCGCAATTGTGACAGTAGACCTTTTGCTAAGTTGTTGTCTTCCAGTGTACATAGTAGACAGTTAAGTGACAGGAGCTCTACTCCACTCCCCTAACTGTTTTCAAGGGAATATTTAAACTCACTGTGTGGCCTAAATACAAACAGCATTTAAATCATTTGTTTTTTGGAGGAGGGGGTTGAATCTTGAAAACTGAGAGATGAATTTGCAGCCTGTGTTACAAAATTTGCACATATTCCGGTGGGAAATTATACCCTAACTCCAGGTACTTTGTAAAGATGTTGACAGCTGGCTGGGTGGGGTGGCTTACCCCTGTAATCCCAGCACTTTGGGAGGCCGAGGTGGGTGGATCACTGGAGGTCAAGAGCTCAAGACCAGCCTGGCCAACATCGTGAAACCCTGTCTCTACTAAAAATACAAAAATTAACCGGGTGTGGTGGCACGTGCCTGCAGTCCCAGCTACTCAGGAGGCTGAGACAGGAGAACTGCTTGAACCTGGGAGGTGGAGGTTGCAGTGAGCCGAGATCGTGTCACTGCACTCCAGCCTGGGCTACAGAGCAAGACTCTGTCTCAAAGAAAAAAATATATATATTGACAGCTGTCTGACTTCCCCTTCTGGGAAGATGGAATAGATGTACTTTTTTCCATTCTTCTCATTAAGTATAACTAAAAACTCTGGGGGCTCACCATATCTAAGATAAACATAAGAAGACTATGAACAGTGGACAGAAGGCAGACTGTGTTCCCTGGGTACTGAGGAGTGGCATGGTGTTGAGTTCTCTTAGGTTTTTTTGTTTTGTTTTGTTTTGTTTGCCTCATATATTTGAGTCTCGAAGGTGAAAAAGTTGGCAACCTGGAAATACCAATTGTCACAGATGAAAATGTTCCCATCTCCAAAACCAACAAAAGTCAAAGGACTAGGAAAAGGGCACCCAAACAAGACAGACAATTTTTACATGATAACTGCTCTACTGCATCCAAACAACACAGAAAAAGTCTGTGGCCTCCACCCCTACCTGGAAAAAGTTAAGCAGGAAGCTGAGACTTTTATCCTTAATGGCCAGTAATGAGCCCTTCACCTCTCTTGTGGTGTAAGTGGGGCCACTTGGAGAGCCAGACCAACAAGCACCTGCAAGAAACAAGAAAGCTCCCCCCCAGCCAGTGTAGTGTCAGAGGAGGCCTAGTGGAGAGTAAAAATATTCACCACTGCCCAGTAGCAATGAGGCCACCTCCACTGCAGAGTCAGCAGAGATCTTGTGGGGAGCTGGAATTTCTACCAGGCAGCAACAAGGAACTCCCTCCTCAGGTATCAACAGAGGTCAAATGCCTCTCTTTGGCAGCAATAAATCCAGAGTGTTACCAGAGAGAGCCAGCTAAAACAGAGGTTTAAATAAGATTCAGAGTCTCAGAACATAATACAATAATACACAAGTATCAATACAAATTTGCTCATCATACCAAGAACCTGGAACACCTCAAACTGAATGAAAAAGGCAATCAATATATGCCAAGACTGAGAGGGCAGAGGTGATGGAATTATCAGGCAAATATTTTAAAGCAGCCATGATTAAAAAATATATTTCAATGAGCAATTTCAAACATACTAGAAACAAATAATAATAATAAAAAACCCTTAATGAGGAAGTAAAAAGTCTCTGCAAAGAAATAAAGGATATAAAGAAGAACCAAGTAGACATTTTAGATGTGACAAATGTAATAACTGAAGCTCAATAGCAGGACAGAAGGAAAAAAAATCAGTGAGCTGGCAGATAAAACAATAGAAATTACCTAGTGTGAACAACAGAGAGAAAGTAGAGTGGACTGAAAGTGAATAGAGCCTCAGGAAGCTATGGGACTATAATACAGGATCTAAATTTATATTGTTAAAGTTACAGAAGGAAAGGAGAAAGAGAGTTGAAAAAGTACTTGAAGAAATAATGGCTGAAAACTCCCCAAATTTGACAATAGACACAAACAAACAAAAACCTCAGTGAATACCAAACAGGATAAACCCAAAGAAATCCACACCAAGACGCATCCTAACTAAAGTCTTGAAAACAAAGGAAAATGATACTATACCTGCAGAGGGAAAACAATAAGAATGACAGATTTCTCAACAGAAATTATGCAGGTGAGAACAAAAAATAGCATGTATTTTTTTAGGTGCTGAAAGGGAAAAACTGTCAACTCAGAATCCTATGTTTTGTGAAAATAGTCTTTAGGAATGAAGGAGAAATCAAGACATTCTCATATGAAGGAAAATTAAGAATCTGTTGCCAGGAGACCTTTGCTAAAGGAAGTGATAATAGAAGAAATCTTAGAACATCAAGAAGGAAGAAAGAACATGGCAAGCAAAAATATTCATAAATACAACAGGCTTTCTTTATCCTTTTCTAAATATATTTTTAAAATTATGTTTCACAGTTGAAGCAAAAATTATAATACGTTTGATGTTTTAAATGCATGTAGAGGAAATATTTAAGACAACTATATTGTGAATGGGATAAAGGAAGGTAAGTTTACTATACTTCACTTGAACTGGTAAAATGATTATACCAGTAGAGTATGATAAATGTTGTGACTGTAAAATGTCATACCTACCAACCACTAGAAAAAGCTATACAAAGAGATATATTCTAAAACACTCTACATAAATCAAAATGAAATTCTAAAAAATGTTCAAGTAATCTACAGGAAAGTAGGACCAATAATCTATAGGAAGTAAACACAGAAATAAAAAATAGTAAAAAATTTCATATTTAAGCCCTAACACATCAATGACATTAAATGTAAATGGCCTAAATACACCAATTGAAGATACAAATTAGCAAAGTGGATTAAAAAACATATGCTAGTCATATGCTATTTACAAGAAACTCGCCTCAAATATAATGATACAGATAGGTTGAAAGTAAAAGTATAGAACTATATATATCATGTGAAAATTAATTTTAAAAATCAGGATTAGCTATATGAATATCAGATAAGCTAGATTTCAGAGCAAAGAAAATCACCATAATCGGAGAGAGGCATTACATAATGATAAACAGGTCGATCAACAAAGAAGGCATAGTGATTCTAAATGTGTATGCAGCAAACAACAGAGCTTGGAAATATGTAAATTTTAAATTGGTAAAACTAACATTGAAAACAGAGAAGCCAACAATTAGAGATGGAGACTTCAACAACCTCTCCCAACAACCAATAGAACAGCTAGGAAGATAATCAACA
This sequence comes from Mandrillus leucophaeus, assembly GCF_000951045.1. Taxonomy (NCBI): domain Eukaryota; kingdom Metazoa; phylum Chordata; class Mammalia; order Primates; family Cercopithecidae; genus Mandrillus; species Mandrillus leucophaeus. The sequence goes on along the minus strand of NW_012102754.1, from coordinate 3,250,475 downwards.
ATGATGTAGAAAAAATCATCACCACAGTCAAACAACAAGATTTAATGGACATTTATAGAACACTTCGCCCAACAACAGCAGAACTCAAATGGCAACAGAATATATATTGAGACCATATTCTGGGCTATATAACAAACCTTAACAAATTTAAAAGTTGTGAAATTAAAGAGTGTGTTCTCTACAATGTAATCAAACTAGAAATCAATTAAAAGAAAAATAAACAAGAAAAATCTACAAACACGCTGAAACTAAATGGCACACTTCTAAATAATCCAGACGTCAAGGAGGAAGTCTGAAAGGAAATAAAAATTCATTGAACTGAATTAAAATGAAAATACAATATTTCAAAATTTATGGGAAACTGCTAAAGTAGTAAATAGAAGAAAATTTATAGTACTAAATGCATACATTGGAAAAGAGGAATAGTCTCAGACCAATAATCTAAGTTCCCACCGTAAGAACTCAGAAAAAAAGCAAAATAAACCCAAAGCAAGCAGAAGGAAGGAAATAATAAGGATCAGAACCGAAATCAATTAGGTTGTAAACAGAAAAACAATAAAAATAAATGAAACAAAGTCTGGTTCCTCAAAATGATTTAGAAAATGAATCTTCAGAACTTAAAGTATAATTAAAAAAAAAAAAAGAAAATGAATCTTCAGCAAGACTGACAAGGGAAAGAAAAAAGAAAACACAAATTGTCAGTATCACCAAATACACAGACAATATCAATATAGACCTTGTCTACATCAAAAGAACAATAAAGTGAATACGATGAATATTTATTTTTTCATTATTTCAACTTTTATTTTAGATTCAGAGGGTACATGTGCAGATTTGTTATGGGGGTATATTGTGTGATGCTGAGTTTGGGGTAGAAATGATCCCATCACCCAGGTAGTGAGCATAGTACTCAATAGGGAATTTTCCTGCCATTGCTCCCTCCTCCTTTTCTCCAATACTCCCCAGTGTCTATTGTTCCCATCTTTATGTCCATGTATACCCAGTGCTTAGCTCCTACTTATAAGTGAGAACATGTGGTATTTGATTTTCTGTTCCTGTGTTAATTCACTTAGGATAATGCCCTCTAGCTGTGTCCATGTTGCTGCAACAGACATAATATCATTCTTTTCAATGGCTGTGTAGTATTCAGTGATGTATATGTACCACGTTTTCTTGATTCACTTCACCATTGATGGGTGCCTAGGTTGATTCCATGTCCTTGCTATTGTGAATAGTGCTGTAATGAACATATGAGTGCATGTGTCTTTTTTGCAGAACAATTCATTTTCCTTAGGGTATGTACCCAGTAATGGGATGGCTGGGTGGAATGGCAGTTCCGTTTTCAGTTCTTTGAGAAATCTCCAAACTATTTTCCACAGTGACTGAACTAATTTACATTCTCACCAATAGTGTATAAGTGATCTCTTTGCTCCACAACCTCACCAACACCTGTTATTTTCTGTCTTTTTAATAATAGCCATTCTGATTGATGTGAGATGGTATCTCATAGTGGTTTGATTTGTACTTCTCTGATGGTGAGTAACATTGAGGATTTTTTTATATGCTTGTTGGTTGCTTGTATGTCTTCTTTTGAAAAGTGTCTATTCATGTCCTTAGCCCACCTTTTGATGGGGTTATTTGTTTTATGCTTGTTGAATTGTTTAAGATTCTGGATATTACACCTTTGTCAGATGCATAGTTTACAAATATTTTCTCCCATTCTGTGGGTCGGTTGTTTACTCTGTTGATGGTTTCTTTTGCTGTACAAAAACTCTTTAGTTTAATTAGGTTCTACTTGTCAATTTTTGTTTTTGTTGCAATTGCTTTTGAGGACATAGTCATAAATTTCTTGCCAAGGTCGATGTCCAGAATGGTGTTTCCCAGGTTTTCTTCTAGGACTTTCATAGTTTGAGGTCTTACATTTAAATATATAATCCATCTTGAGTTAATTTTTATATATGGTTAAAGGTAGGGATCCAGTTTCATTCTTCTGCATATGGCCAGGCAGCTATTCCAGCAACATGTATTAAATAGGGAGTCCTGTCCTCATTGCTTATTTTTGCCAACTTTATCAGAGATCAGATGGTTTTAGGTGTGAGGCTGTATGTCTGAGTTTTCTATTCTGTTCTGTTGGTCTTATGTGTCTGTTTTTGTACCAGCACCATGCTGTTTTGGTTATTGTTGCCTAGCTGTATAGTTCAAAATTGGGTAATGTGATGCCTTTGTTCTTTTTGCTTAGGAACACTTTGGCTATTTGGGCTCTTTTTGGTTCCATAATAATTTTATAATACTTTTTTCTAATTCTGTTAAAACTGATGTTGGTAGTTTGATAGGAGTAGTGTTGAGTCTGTAGATTGCTTTCAGCAGTATGGCCATTTTAACAATGTTAATTCTTCCAGTCTATGAACATGGAATGTTGTTTCATTTGTTTATGTTATCTGTAGTTTCTTTCAGCAGGGTTGTGTAGTTCTCCTTGAGATATCTTTCACCTCCTTGGTTGGAAATATTCCTAGGTGTGTGTTTGTGTGTCTCTATTGTAAATGTGATTGCTTTCTTGATTTGGCTCCCAACTTTAACAATATTGGTGTGCAGAAATGCTACTGATTTTTGTGCATTGATTTTGTATCCTGAAACTTTACTGAAATTATTTATCAGGTCTAGGATCCTTTTGGCAGATATTTTAGGATTTTTTACGTATAGAATCATTGTGAGTGAAGAAAGATAATTTGGCTTTGTCTTTTCCTATGTGGATACCTTGTATTTCTTTCTCTTGCCTGATTGCTCTGGCTAGGGCTTCTAGTACTATGTTGAATAGGACTGATGAGAGAATGGGCATCGTTGCTTGTTCCTATTCTTAAGGGGAATGCATCCAGCTTTTTTCTCTTCAGTATGATGTTGACTGTGTTGGATAAATTCCTGGAAATGCACAACCTCCCAAAATGGAATCAGGGAAGAAATTGAAACTCTGAACAGAGCAATATCAAGTTCCAAAATTGAATCAATCATAAAATCCTACCAACCAAAAAAATCCCTGAAACAGATGAATTCACAGTCAAATTCTACCAGACATACAGAGAAGAGCTGGTACCATACTGAAACTATTCCAAAAAACCAAGGAGGAGGAACTTCTCCCTAACTCATTCTACAAAGTCAGAATCACCCTGATATCAAAACCTGGCAAAGACACAGCAAAAAAAGAAAACTACAGGCCAATCTCCCTGATGTACATAGATGTGAACATCCTCAACAGAATACTATTAAACCAGCAGCGCATCAAAAATTTAATTTACCACAATCATGTAGGCTTTATTTATGGAATGCACGGTTGATTCAACATACATAAATCAATAAATGTGATTCAACACATAAACAGAATTAAAAACAAAAACCATACGATCATCTCAGTAGACGTAGAGAAAGCATTCGATAAAATCCAACATCTCTTTATGAGAAAAACCCTCAACAAATTAGGCATTGAAGGCACATACCTAAAAATAATAAGACCTGTATACACATATAAATTTGACAACTTAGATAAATTTAGAGAATTTCAGTTTCTTGAAAGTATAAGGTACCATAGCTCACTCAATATAAAATAGATCATTTAAATAGCCTTATAACTATTAAAGAAATTGAAAAATTAGCCACTGTCCCCAAAAATAAATCTCCAGATCCAGTGGCTTCACTGGAAAATTCTAACAAATGGATAAAGAAGAATTAAAACCAATTTACATAATCCTGCAGAAAATTTAGGAGGAGGGACTACTTCTCAATTTATTTGATAAAGCTAGTATTACCCTGATGCCAGAGAAACAAAGACAGTACAAAAAAAGATAAAGGGAGAAAATTACAAACCAACATGTCTCCTGAGTATAGTTGCAAAAATCTTGTATAAAATATTAACAAAATCTAGCAATATATAAAAAGAGTTACACACTATGTGCAAGTGAGGTTTATTTCAGGGATGCAAAGCTGGTTCAGTTTTAAAAAAACAATCAATGTAATTCACCTTATTGAAAGAGTAAAAAAGAAAAATTACATAATCATATCAACCAATGAAGAAAAAGCATTTGACAAAATTCAACATACGTTCCTAATAAAAATTATCAAAAAAATAGGAATAGAGGTAACTTCCTCAACTTGACAAAGAGCATGTACAAAAAACCTACAGCTACCACTGTACTTATTGGTGGAGGACTGAATGCTTCCCCTTTAAGATCAGGAACATGCCAAGGATGTCGCTCTCTCCACTCTTAATCAGCTTGATACTAGAAGTTCTAGATTATGCAATAGATGAGAAAAGGAAATAAAATGCATATAGTTTGGAAAGTGCGATGCAAACTACTCTTATTTGCAGAACTACTCTTATTTGCAGAAGTCATGATAGTCTACATGGAAAATCCCAAGGAATCACCAGAAAACCTCCAGAATTAAAAGCAAATTTAGTTTTAGATCCAAGATAAACCTACAAAAATTAATTTGTGTGTGTGTGGTCTCTCTCTGTGTGTGTGTGTGTGTGTGTGTGTGTGTACACACTAGAAACAAACATGGACAAGTACGGATCCTGTGATAAATTGTATCAAGTTAAAATATATGGACACACGGATACTGTGATAAATTGTGTCAAATTAAAATATGATATTGCTTAGAGTCACTCAAAAACAAATAAAATATTTAGATGTAAATCTGGCAAAACAGATACCAGACTTGTAAGCTCTAAATAAATGGAGAAACATACAGTGTTCATGGATTGAAAGACTCAATATATGAAAGATCTCAATTCTACCCAAATTGATATGTAAAATATAATGCAATTCCTATCAAAATCCTAGCAAGAAATCTTAGATATCAACAAGATTGTTCTAAAATTTTTAGCAAGAAGTAAAGGAATTAGATAGCTAAAACAATTTTGAAAAAGAGTAAAGTGCAACCAATTTTGAAAAAGAATAAAGTGCAAAGAATAAACTGTACTGGGTCTAGTACATTTCAAGACATTGTATAGCTACAGTAATCACAACTGTGGTATTGGCCGAGTGATAGATACATAAATCAATGGAACATAATAGAATCCAGAAATAGGCCCATACAAATATTCCAAAATATATTTTCAATTGAACTATAATTTACATAGCACAAAAGTCACCCTTTTAAAGTGTAAAATTCAGTGGTTTTTAGTATATTCACAAGGTTGTGCAACTATCACCTCTGTCTAATTTTAGAGAAGTTTCATCGCTTCAAAAAGAAGCCCCATTCTCTCAACCTCTAGCAATCACTAATAAACTTTTTTCCCCTATGGATTTGACTATTCTGGACACTTTATGTGTCCAGATGGAATCATGCAATGTGTTGCCTTTTGTGTTGAGCTTTTTCAACTTGGCATGTTTTCAAGGTTCATCCATGTTAAGCGTGTATCAGTATTTCATCCACTTTTATGGAAGAATAATATTTTCATGTTTTTGTTTGTTTACCCATTCATCAGTTGATGACCTGAGTTGTTTCCACTTTGGCTATTATAAATAATGCTGTTGTGAACATTCATTAACAAGTTTTTGTGCAGAAATATGTTTCACCTCTCTTGGGTATATACCTAAGAGTGGAATTGCTAGTTCATGTAGTACTTCTGTTTAACCTTTTGAGAAATTGCCGAACTGTTTTCTAAAAAGGCTGTATCATTTTACATTCCCACCAGCAATGTATGAGGGTTCCAGTTTCTTCACATCCTCATCAATACTCATTATTACCTGTCTTTTTTAGCATAGCCATCCTAGCCATCCACAAATATCATTGTGGTTTTGATTTTTATTTTCTTGATGGTTAATGATGTTGAACGTCTTTCCACAGGCTTATTGGCCATTTGTGTATCTTCTTTAGAGAAATGTCTATTCAAATCCTCTACCCATTTTTATTTGGGTTACTTATCTTTTTACTACGAAGTTGTAAGCATTCCTTATATATTATGAATATAGTTCACTTACTATATATATGATTTGTGAATATTTTCTCCCATTCTCTGGATCGTGTTTTTACTTTATTAATAATATCCTTTGAAGCAGAAAAATATTTAATTTTAATTTATCTATTTTTGTCTGGTTGCTTATACTTGAGTTATCATTTCTAAGAAACCATTGCCTAATCCAAGGTTGTAAAGATTTACACCTATATTTTCCTCTAGGAATTTGATACATTTATCTCTTAAATTGAAGTCTTTGGTGAATTTTGATTTAATTGTTGTATATGAAGTAAAATAGGACTCCAACTTCATTCTTTTGCATGTGGATGTCCAGTTGTCTCAGCACCATTTATTGAAAAGACTACTGTTTCCTCATTTAATTGTCTTGGTATCCTTGCCTGTAACCAATTTGCAATAAACTTAATGGCTTATTTCTGGATTTCATTCCATTACATTGAGCTATGTTTATCCTAAGGCAGTACAAGAATGTTTTGGTTATTCTAACCTTGTAGTAAGTTTTGAAATTGTGATGTGGGGTCCTCTAGCTTAGTTTTCATCTTTTAAGATTATTTTGGCCATTCTTGCCTTTGTATTTCCTTATGAATTTTAGGATAAGCTTATACATTTATGCAAAAATCATTAACAAAAGAACAAAAACAGCTGGAATTTTGATGGGGATTGTATTGAATCTGTAGATCAGTTTGGAGAGTACTGCCATTTTATTATTGACTAATAAGTCATTTAATCCACAAACATGGGATATCTTTCCATTTATCTGCATCTTTAGTTTATTTCAATAATGTTTGTAGTTTTCCATGTACAAATCTTGTAATTTTTTGTTAAATTTATACTCAAGTATTTTTTTCTTTCAATGATATTGTAAATATAATTTTTAAAGTTTCCATTTTGGATTGTTCATTGTTAGTATATATAAAGACAATTGTTTTTTATATTGATCTTTTACTGCAAACTTCCTGAATTCATTTATTCTAATAATTTTTTATGGACTCCTTAGGATTTTCAGTATACTAGATCATGTCATCTTTGCATAGAGATAGTTTTACTTCTTCTCTTAATTCCTTTTTTTCCTTCTTCTTGCCTGTCTAGAATCTCCAGTACAATACTGAATAGAAATGATGAGAGATCCTTGTATTGTTTTTGATCTTAGGGGGAAAGCATTCAGTCTTTATTCATGAACTGTGATTTTAACAGTGAGTTTTTCATATATAACTTCTATCAGGTTGAGAAAGTTCCTTTGTAGTCTTAGTTTGTGCTTTTATTATGAAAGGGTGTTGGATTTTGTCAAATAATTTGTCTGCATTTATTAACATGACTACATGGTTTTTCTTTAGTCCATTAATATAGTGTACAATTCAGATAGACTTTTAGATGTTATACCAATTTTGCATTCCTGGAATAAATCCTAACTGGTTATGGTATTTGATCATTTTTATATGTTGCTGTATTTGATTTTCTAATATTCTGTTGAGGATTTTTGCATCTATACTCATAAGGAATATTGGTCTGTACTTTTCTTGTGATATCTTTATCTGGTTTTGGTATCAGGTTACTGCTGCCCCATAGAATTAGTTATAACTTATGTCCCTGAGTTGCATAGTCCTGTAATATTTACTAGGTTGTGTTTCATAGCCTTTATTCTGTTTATGGCCCCATGCTGGTCCTCATTAGCCCTCCATTGAAAGCCAGGCATTCCAGAAGAATGTGTCACAAGATAGGATTGTGGTTTCTAGCCCTGGAATAACCATTCCAAAACTCTTGTCTCACCTGCTGATGGAGAGAGCAGTAGGATACTGTATAAGGAGGCTTGCACCAATGTTTAAAGAGCCATCATAGAAAAGGACAAGAGTTTGGAAGATGCCTCCAAAATGGAAACTGGTCACTCTATCAGTCAGTCCTGCACCCACAAAATGAGTCTTTTTTTTTTTTTTTTTTTTTTTTTTTTGAAATGGAGTCTCACTCTGTCACCCAGGCTGGAGTGCAGTGGTGCGATCTCGGCTCACTACAAGCTCCGCCTCCCAGGTTCACGCCATTCTTCTGCCTCAACCTCCCGAGTAGCTGGGACTACAGGTGCCTGCCGCTATGCCCGGCTAAATTTTTGTTTTTGTTTTTGTTTTAGTACAGACAGGGTTTCACTGTGTTAGCCAGGATGGTCTTGATCTCCTGACCTCATGATCTGCCCGCCTAGGCCTCCCAACACAAAATGAGTCTTATCTCTCCCTTTCAGTGTTCATTGACCTGGTCTGTGCTGAGCCAGAAGTGGTCAGAGAGATCCATCGTCAAGAATTTTGAGAGTTCATTCAGTCTTACCTGCACTCTTGTAGCCTAATAGCATTGAGGCTGCTCTCCACCTTTAGGGTATATGTCTTAGACCTTGGTAGTGCCTAGTGTCAGAGGCCAGGAGCCTCACTTCTCAGAGATGTGCTTAAACTTTTCTTGGAGCACTGGCACACCCTCCGAATTAGATATTTTAAAGTAATCATAATTTTCATATAATGTTTAAAGTTATATTTGCATTAAGTATTGTTAATTCTAATAATAAGCCAGAATTTAAATAATAACAGAATACATAGCATTTCTAGGACTGCTCTAGAATAAGGGGTCCTCTGACAATCTAGACGAATTTAGATGCAGCAAAATGGGCAAAAGTCTCATGCATTCTGATCTTTCTGATTTCATTTTTTTTTTTTTTTTGAGACGGAGTCTCACGCTGTCGCCCAGGCTGGAGTACAGTGGCATGATCTCGGCTCACTGTAAGCTCCACCTCCCGGATTCACACCATTCTCCTGCCTCAGCCTCCTGAGTAGCTGGGACTACAGGCGCCCGCCACCGCACCCGGCTAATTTTTTGTATTTTTAGTAGAGACGGGGTTTCACCGTGGTCTCAATCTCCTGACCTTGTGATCCGCCCACCTCGGCCTCCCAAAGTGCTGGGATTACAGGTGTGAGCCACCGCGCCCGGCCTCCTTCTGATTTCTTATTTATTAACCCATCATTGCAAAGTTTGTAGCTAAGCATTAAGAACCTTTTCGTGCAGGGATTGGCAAGATATATACTCATGGGCCAAATCTGGACCACAACCTGTTTTTGTAAATAAACATTTATTGGAACACAGCCGCTCCACTTCTTTATGTTTTATCTATGGCTGCTTCAGTGCTACAAAAGCAGAGTTGAGTAGTTATGATAGAGACTGGCCCAAAAAGCCAAAATATTTACTATCTGGAATTTTACAGAAAATGTTTGCCAACATCTGTTTTAGAATCACAAAATCACTCAAAATATTTCTTTGCTAAATCACATTTCAAAAGTTGCCCTGTAGGTTTATGCTTTCATATGTCCTTGTCACTGGAAAATTCCTCATCACATGGTTATGTTCTGCATTTCACTGTCTAAAACTTTGAGGAGAAACTCTGAGAAGAAGCCACCCAATTCCGAATCTCATTCTATAGCAAAAGCTGTTATATAAAACTCCCATATGTCTTTACCTTTATGAATTTTAAAATGACATCTCATAAACTTGACCTTCAAGAAATATATTCAAGGTTTCAGGCAAGAAAATACCAAAGTTTGCAAAATATTATTTAACTTGTTTTAATATTAGGGAAACGGATAAGATACTATTTTGAGAACTGCTGTGTACCAGGCATTGTGCTAGAGACTTTACAGTCATTTATTGTTGTTCTCCTTTTATATCATTTATATATTTTATAGATAAAGAAACTGAGGTTCAAGATTAAATGACTTGCCCAAAGTTACACCACTGGGTCTGTCTGGTTCTCAAAAGTAGGCTTCTTTTATTACCTCAGTTGTTCTTAAAGGAAGGCTCCTAGAAAACAACATTAGCACTGCCTGGAACTTGTTAGAAATGTGAATTCTCATGCTTTAGACCTGTTGAATCAGAAACTCTGGAGGTGGCATTCTGCAATGTGTGCTTGAGTGAGGCCTCCATAAAAGTCTGAGAAAACCTGGATTATACCATCCTATCATGCACCAGCTAATGTTGTGGTATGACAGTATTTAGTTCCTTTGTCTTCTCTGGGGAATTTTGGATGCAGTTCAACCAACATAACTTGATGCTGTGCCCATGTACTGAGTCCTTGCTGCGCCTAAAAGTACAGGCTGTGGTGTTTCAGGACATCAGCACTGTCTGCAAGCCTGGAGCTAAGGAGGGCAGAAGAAGCAGATGTGATAGGCTTTGTTTTTCATGTCTACTCTCAGGACCTTTTTCTTTAAGGAGGACCCAAGATCACACTTGAGATACGGGCTTCAGAAAGCAAGATGAACAAATGCCATCCCCAGGTGACAGAGACGAGTCTGGGACCCAGGCTGGGAGCTGGAGGAGAACCCAAACCAGCATGCTATGCAAGCAGAATCTTGGCAAAACAGGCAAGAACAACCAGCTCAGGAAAGGAGAAGAACAAGGTCCAAAGGGAACAAATAAGGGTTACCTTCCTTCTTTAGTTTTGCATGCCTTAGTATGCTGGGCTTCAGGATCTGATGAGAAACTTTAGGATGTGCACAATCTGGCTTTGGAGTCCAGCTGGGGAAGAAACAGACAGCAGCAGTGACTGAGTTATTCTTTCTAAAAATTAATGTTCTCATAGATGAGAAATGCTATCAGTATAGAGCGAGGCATCCTGACAGGAATTGAGGGTGACAGGAAAGGTTAGAATAATCTGTTTTTCAAGTGTGTTTGAAGGCTTCATCTCTTAGACTGTGGACAGATATAATTTGAAGGCAGATGGGAAGTGGACAGAGCAGATGGAAACTGCTTCCCCTCTAGCCCCACACTTTGTTTCCCTCTCGCTGATCCTATGTCTTCCTCCCATGACCTGGTGACAACTTGTTTCATTCTGTTGCCTTACATGTCAGTGACAGCTTCTCTGTCTTCACTGGAGTTGCTTTCTCAGGAATTAGCTCATATAAGAGTCCTGGGGCTGATCTGCCCCTGGCATTCAGCTTCCTCCCTGGAAACCACATACCTTGAGTTCAGGTGATGACTTTTTTGCCTCGGTGTAAACATGGACTGCACTATTGGTTTAAAATTCTTTACATGTACATCTACAGGGTTCAGGGATGGGGTAGATAAAGATAAAGTGAAAGTTGTGGGACTGGAAAGTCTCAGGTGTGGGTGTGTTCAGGTGGGGAGGGTGACTGTCAGTTTTGAAGGTCATGGAAACACTGGGGCACAAGGCAGGCAGGGGTTCTGTAAATCACGACAGTTGGTGCTCAAGGAACAATAGAATTGAAGAGTCAAGTATGTTCATGAACTGGGTGGGTTATCAAAAGACAGATCAGCAATTACAAAGTCAGGAACCCTATAGCTTCAAGGAGAAGTGGATCAGGAAGTAAGGGCCATCGTTCTACAGGAAGCAACAGGGAAGCTAGAGGTCTGGCATTCCAACTGAGGACCTTGGCTCGTGTTTCCATGTGGGAATTTCTTCCCATCATTACTTTGGAAATTTGCACACTCCCCCAAATCCTAAATCCCAAGAAAAATCAGTAGAAACATCATGAAAATAAGGAAAAGTATTATAACTTTTCTGTGAGCGATATGCTTTACAGTCAATGTAGAAATATTACTGGTTTAAAGGAAATCACCAATGTGAAGGACAAGCAGAAACAGGAAATGCTGATGCATGGAGTTGAAGGTGAAAGTCAACATTTCTAGCAATCAGGACAGGAGCACTTGGGAGAGAAATGGCCACTATTGCCATGTTATAAGTATGTGTTTCTAGCCTCCTTTGCTGCTAACATGAGTCACTTGTGCAAAAATCTACAAATATAGGCATGATATACTTTATACAAATCTTATGAGTGATGTTTTGACATACTAAAAATTTCAGAAACAAAATAAGTTCTTAATGTGGCAGTTTCAACACCTACATCTGTGTAATATTGTTAACCTTCCTAAGAGATTCAAATATTATGTTATTCAGATTCTATCGAATAATGTTCATCCCCATTTTCCTGTGTTTGAATATTCACTATAGGCTGAAGTTCTTTGTAAATACTACTAAACCAGTATTTGTTAAAGACATTTTTAGGTATTTGTAATAATGAGTGAAGAGTATACAGATTGTTGAAAGTGTTTAAGAAATTTATGACTTTGGGATTTCCCAAGAATTCTCAGGAATTCTGATTTCTTTCTGAATCCTCAAGATTAATATTTGTGGAGAATCTGGAAACACTAGCCTTGGCTCTAGTCCCTTCAACAGAGGAGTCAGAACCATTGTGGGTAGTGCAGCCTCCACAGAGGAGTGATGGATTTATGTGGCTGGAAGAAACAGGAATGGGAGAAGAGACCATGAAGGCCAACTCCATGGCTCACATGTGCACTCACAACTTGACAGCCCCAGTATCTCTAAGCAGCAAACAAGATGTGGTAGGGTGGACTTCCAGTTCTGGAATAATGATGTCTCTCTGAGAACGTTCGCCTTGGCATGTGCTGAGTTGCACAGCCACATGAGCTGCAGTGAGACTCAGGGAGACACTGTCACAGAAAGAATCAGAAGGCAGAGCATGCAACTGCAGCATACAGAAATATGCTTACACTGTAATACGCGAAGACTCCCCAACACGGAGCTTGCAGTTCTGGGTTCCTTCAACCTGGCAGATTCCTCCCAGGGCTCTAATTACTCTCTTGAGAACTTGTGACTTATATTTAATTTTAAAATGTATGTGTGTGTATCTCTGTTGCACTGAAGCCAAGTTGTCATTCTCCAGGTCCTTAAATGTGAAACTCATCTGTCTTTGTGGTCTGGCTTGGTTTAGTGTTTTATGGAACTTGGTTTAACTTAGTCTTCACATTAATTGTTATCCCCAATAACAGTTAATTATTTCCATTGAAACAAAGGTTCCATGAGGTAGGTCACTGATCCAAAGTCACCCAGCTTGGCAGTGACAGCAGGCGTCCATGCCCAGATCTGCCTACCCCCCATACACTTGGCCATCATGCTCCAACCCAGGTTAAATCATTTAGTGCTTCCAGTCCAGGTCTTTTGCTGGAAGGGCCTTCAAGTGACTATGGATGGCCCATCCCCTGCCTTCCTATAGTCAGGGTGTTGTAATCTCCCTACTAGAGATGAGCTGTCTGAGACATTAACATTATGCATGTGCCTCACACAAGGTCAAATAGTAAAATGTGAAAGAGAAAGCAGAGTCATAAGGTTTTTTTCTGTCAAACCATGTTGTTCTGTTTTTTGACTTTTAACTTTCATCATTAAGAATGGATAGTTTAGCTTAAGCGATCAATAAATTTTGGACCAGGACATTCTGAACATCTCAGGCTGGGGAAAGCCTCTGGACATGGGTGCAGACACAGTCCTGCTCTTTACTCTGACCAGTCTCTGTGATGTGGCTACCTGGTCCTTGTATATTTGAGCCTGTCATCCATCAGAGAAACTGGAATTTGCCCAATAACATACAATGTGGCCTTTGTTTGGGCTTGGCCTTCATTTATTGGCCCAAATAAGAAGGGAGCTTATGAAAGGGACTCAAAGAAGAGCTACAAAATGACCAGAGGCCCAAAAGATATAATTTAATAAGAAAAATAGAAACACTAATGACAGATTAACTGCTAAATTATGAGTCCTGCTGACTTTAACTTTCATAACAATAGTGAACTTGTTTAGTGGCACTAAGAGCTTTTAGTTTCCTTGACTTCTAACCAGGGAAGAATTAACACTCCATTGATACATACCATATATGATAGGTATATGCTTTTGTGGAGGAAGGATAATTTAGAACTATAGTGAATTAAATTATAGGTAGAATTATAAAGAGAGAGAAAGTAAAATTCAAATGAAAAGGAGGAGGAGAGAGAAGTAGGGATGAGAGTCCAGAGAAGCAGCTTTCAACCAGCTTTGGCTAAACTGTGATCTCCCAGGAGAAAGCAGGAAGCTTGGCATCTCCCATGAAACTAAAACTGAACATGCCTGTGTAACCAGCACACAGATCAAGAAGCAGGAACTGTCTGAGTTTCATAAGCCACCCTGTGCAGCCTTTTAATCACTATCCACCAAGGATAATGCCAATCTTGAATTCTAGTGATGTAAATTAATTTTGCCTATTTTTGAACTTTATATAAATAGAATCATATGATATATCCTCTTTTGAGTCTAGTTTCCTTTGTTCAATCATGTTCAAAAGATTCACCCACATGTTGCATGTTGTACAGATTATTTTCTTTGCTCTATAGTATTCAATTTATTTATCTGTTCTACTGTCTGTGGGCATTTGGGTAGTTTCTAGTTTGGGTCTCTTATAGATACTTCTGCTGTAAGCATTCTATCTTCTTGTGACCCTATGGCTGCATTTCTGCTATGTATTTACCCAAAGATTGGATTGCTGAGTCACAGAGAATGCATGTATTAGGGCGGATATTGCCAAATAGTTTTCCTAAGCAGTTGTACCAGTTTACACTCCCACCAGTAGCATATGAGGGTTCTGATTATTCCATATGCTCATGAAAACTTGGTATTATCTGTTTTAATTTTATCTTTCTATTTTTTTAAATATTTTAAAACTTTTTGTAGAGACGAGGTCTCACTGTGTTGCCCAGGCTAGTCTCAAACTCCTAGCCTCAAGAGATCCTCCTGCCTCAGACTCCCAGAGTGCTGGAATTATAGGCATGCTCCACCATGCCCGGCCCTTCTGTTTTCATTTTAGCCATTCTGGTGGTTAATAGATGCTAATATGAGATGCTAAGGCATGGATGAGAAAGCTAAGGCATGGAGAGTTGCCTAACATTCTCCATCTCACAAGTGGCAAAGCAGGAGTTTGAGCCCTCTTGGCCTGGCACCAGGGCAGTGCTCTTCCCACCTTGTTATCCTCCCTTCCTCATAGAAGATGCTTCATTTCCTGAGTGATGACCCACACCGTCCAGCCCTGGCGAGTCCTCTGTCCACCAGAGTGATGGTGCAGTCAGCCTTTGTGGGTCCTTGTGTTGAGCCAACTTTAGAATGTCATTTCTGGACTTTGGGAAACCACAGGCTGCCCCTAAATCTCACTTTGGCTTCAAATTTAAACTTTGCAATCCTGTTAATGAATTTCCTAATGAGCCACAAACTCAGCTCACTTTTGGTTTATGTCCTTGTCTTCTCCAGCCAGCCTCTAAGGAATTTTGACATGAAGCAGCTCTAGAAAGAGCAGCCAGTTCAAAGCAGAGCCTTTCAGCAGGAAAACAGCCAGAGTGGGCAACACTCTTGAGTGATCTGGCCCTTTCTGTAGCTCTTGAAAAGGCTGCACATGAAGACAATGTAGCTACATGGAAAAAAAAGCGATGTAGTTAAAAAAATAAAGCAGGACATAAAATATCATGATCACTGAAACTATATCTAGTAAAACACACGCATGTGCCTACCTGCATGTGTGTGTAAGTTAGAAGGCAAAAACAAAGACCTAATAGTGATTGTCTTAGGTTGGTAGGATAGTGGGTGGGATTTGCAGAATTTTTGTATTTGCAGAATTTTTGCAAAGTGTCCATTAGTTTTGTAAAGAAGAAAACCTAAATGTATAACTTCTAAAGAGATAATTTTTTCTTCATGTTTTTGCTGCCTATATCTAGAAAAATAACTTAGAATTGTAATTATTTTGAAGCTCTGGAATTATGTTCAAAAATTACAGAAGCAAAATGTAAAGATTAATGGCAGGATAATCTGATGAAGTGAGTAGCAGCAGCCAATGTTCCAATGAGGAAGTGATTCTGAATCAATAAAATAGAATCTGTTCCAGAAGTAGAATTTAGGAGAGTATAATTTCTGGGTGTGTATAATATGTATACATCAATGAGTATGTATATGTGCATATGTATGTGTAGATGTACGCATATGTTATTTATCTGTCTATCCTAATTCTTATTAGATATGTGTTTGTAAGATGAGTAGAGGTGCTAAAAAACTGCAAAGTAATATATGCTTAATGTTTGTATAATAGTAGATATGTTAAAGTACATATTTTTATATATGTGTGTATGTTTTAACAAACTTGAATCATACATACATACACAAATCTGCATGCAAATACACAAAATGATATCATTAGCTATTTTTGGTGCATGCATTTTGAATCATTTTTCTTTATACTTTATTGTATTTGGAGAATTTTTAATGATGAACATACGTTTGTGTTTAAATGAAAAATATCAAATGGTGCCAGGTAATTTCTGAAACTTTAAGGCCCCCTGTAAGGTGGGTAAAGATACTGGAAAGGAAAAGGAAGTGTTGTAGAAAGATAGTGCTATTTTCTATTTTCCAAAGGGACATTGGATTATATTATTCAAACCTCAATTCTTTTTGCTCTTAAGTAGCTAGTGTAGTGAAAGAATTTTGAACAGGTGCTGGAGAGGATGTGGAGAAATAGGAACACTTTTACACTGTTGGTGGGATTGTAAACTAGTTCAACCATTATGGAAAACAGTATGGCGATTCCTCAAGGATCTAGAACTAGATGTACCATATGACCCAGCCATCCCATTACTGGGTATATACCCAAAGGATTATAAATCATGCTGCTATAAAGACACATGTACACGTATGTTTATTGCGACACTATTCACAATAGCAAAGACTTGGAATCAACCCAAATGTCCATCAGTGACAGACTGGATTAAGAAAATGTGGCACATATACACCATGGAATACTATACAGCCATAAAAAAGGATGAGTTTGTGTCCTTTGTAGGGACATGGATGCAGCTGGAAACCATCATTCTTAGCAAACTATCGCAAGAACAGAAAACCAAACACCGCATGTTCTCACTCATAGGTGGTAACTGAACAATGAGATCACTTGGACTCGGGAAGGGGAACATCACACACCGGGGTCTACACTGGGGAGTGGGGAGTGGGGAGGGATTGCATTGGGAGTTATACCTGATGTAAATGACGAGTTGATGGGTGCTGACGAGTTGATGGGTGCAGCACAGCAACATGGCACAAGTATACATATGTAACAAACCTGCACGTTATGCACATGTACCCTAGAACTTAAAGTATAATAATAATAATAAAAAAAACTGAACAAGAAACCTCGAACCAAGATAAATTAATATTGTCAAGTGTGAAAATATGTATTATTTCTAAATTAATTCTTCAAAGTTGTAAATCAGAAAAAAAAAAGAATTTTGAATGTTATACTAGATCTTTGGCTAATAATGAGAGTATGTTCTTAGCTTTGTTCTCTTTTCAATGGTATGTTTTATTTTCGTAAAATTTATGGATTTAATAGCTTCTATTTCTTAACAGAGAAAAATTATTTTATTTTTTAATGGTACATGATTTCTTATTGCTCAAATATTTCACTGTACTAGGTGAGACATTATTCATTGTTTGCACTTAATATTTATTAAAGCAAACAATAGAATAAAAGTGCATATGAAAGCAAATAAGCATAATTTGGTTTATTGAGATTAATTTCTTTAAAAATGCTTTCTGGTTATAAGTTTATGATGATATAGAAAACTAGGAAAAGGACATAGAAGTTTAAAGAAAATAAAAATTATATCTAATTTCACACCTTAGAAATAACCACTGTAAAACATTGGTAAGTTGCCTTCTTACATATTCAGCATTTTATTACCAGTTACTACTTTTAATGGATATTTATTGAGCCCCATGGTATGCATTGCTGTACTTTGGAAAAAAGCAAATGAAAAAGGTAAATAAAATCCTGCCCCACATCATTTACTGTCTGGCTGGGGTCACTATATGTGTATGTGAGGGAGTGTACAACAGGAAGGGGAGAGAATGGAAGGTAAAATAGAAGTACCTGGGTAATTTAAAAAGAAAAGAGGCTTATTTGGCTCATGGTTCTTCAGACTGTACAAGCATCTGCTCAGCTTCTGGTAACACCTCAGGAAGCTTTTACTAGTGAGTGAGTCAGGGAGAGAGATGTCAGGCTCTTTTAGGAACCAGCTCTTGTATGAACTAATAGAGTGAAAATTCACTCATTACTGTGGGGAGGGCACTAAGCCATTCATGAAAGAACCACCTCCATGACCCAAACACTGCCTTCTGGGCCCTACCTCCAACACTGGTACTGGGCCCTACCTCCAACACTGGGAATCACATTTCAACATGAGGTTTGGAGAGAACAAATATCCAAACTATATCAGGAGGAAATATAATATTTTTAAAATGTATATATATTATATATATACACACACACATATATACACACACATTTTTTTACAGTAGACTGACTTTTTAAAGCAAATTGGCATTCTATATATTCTATACAGTTTTCCCTCACTTAACATTAAACAGTATCCTCTATCATTAGATATGGCAGCATTAGATTATATTATAAAATCATGTCACAGCATACATTACATCACATCACATTATGCCATATCATATAGATACATATCAGTTATTCCTTGATTGCTGGATATTTGGGTTATGATTTTTGTATCACACATAATGCTACAGTGAACATCCTCATATATTATAAAATTTTATCTTCTCCAATTGATTTTCTTAAAATTTATTTCTGAAAGTAGAATTACTAGCTTACATATGAAAAATAAAACTTTTCCAGGCTACTGAGACACAGCACCAAGTTGGTTTTTACAGAGTCATGTTGGTTACCCATTCAATATTTGCTCACTGGAGAAACATTTCATGTTTGATCCTTTTGAAACTTGCTTTGACAAAATTTGTGGACAGCATCCAAGAACACACCCTGTGTTGCGTTCTTTATGGCAAGTGCTGTCTGGCAAGGGCTCTTTATTAGTTATTGTAAATTAAGCAAATAGAGCTGAGTTTTATGTACACCATAACAATGTTAGCAACTCTGTGGACTTAGTACCTCTCTGTGCATTCAGAGTTGGAAATGGGTGTTCAATGCAGGTAGGGCCACGTCACTACAGTTTCCTTTGATCCCATTGTATGTAAGGCATGGAAGGCAGACAAGGCCACCAATAACCATCTAAGAAACAATAAGCTCTTGAGACTTTGTGCCAAAATAAAAATGTTATATGAACCTTGCTGCAACCAGTATTTTATATATCTCCTAGGAAAGCATTGATCCTTCAGGTCTGACAGGTCTGATCTTTGGATTTTATAGAAACAGGAATTAGCAAATTCTCCTTCTGTTTTAGGTATGTTAATCAACAAAGACACCTAGGTTTTTTCCTTTTCTTAAACTTCATCTTTTATTGATACACAATAGATGTGTATATTTTGGGGGTACATGTGATATTTTGATACATTCATACAATGTGTAATGATCAAATCAGGGTAACTGGGATATCTGTCTCCTTAAATATTTATCTTTTATTTATGCTGGGAACATTCAATTTATTTTCTTCTCACTATTTTGAAATATGCAATAGATTATTGTTAACTATAGTCACCTTATTGATCTATAGAAGACTAGATCTGTCTTTTTCTGTCTAACTATATATTTGTACCCATTAATCAACCTCTGTTCATCTCTCCCTCCACCGTCTCCTTCCCAGTTCTAGTAATTACCAGTCTATTCTCTATCTTTATGAAATTCACTTTTTAAACTCCCACGTATGATATGAGTGAGTGCATGCGACATTTATTTTCCTGTGTGTGATTTATTTCATGTAACATAATGACATCCACTTTTAAAAAATTAAATGAGATAGTTGTTTTCTCTGGAGTAGCTTCCAGTGTGGACGTGGTAATGATAAAGTAATCACATGAGCACACTTTTAATTCTGATGACCTTGACTCTTGCGTTCTCTAGACTCATCTGAGGCACCCATGACTGAGACCGGTTTCAAGAATATGAAGTGATCTTAATGATCTACAAATTTCATCTTTCTGATTTGGAAGAGCTGCATGCAGCGCATTAAACTTTTAAACCTAAGTGCTTTGATGTCTAACCATAATTTATGACAACACTCTCTTTTGTTCTGTATTTTTTAAATCCTATTTAATACTATTTAGTTCTATTTAATATTAAAATTTTATGATGACCCCATCCAATGAGGAAAAACAAATGGAAAACAACTTGCTGTTGTTCCATGTCGTTATTCTCATGCAGTGGTCCTGGTTTTAGAGCAGGTTCTTAGGATTAAAGTGGAAGTGAACTTCCCTGTGCTTTGGGAGAGGACTCTGAGCTGATGATAGCTGACCCAGGGTGGGCTTGGGATATCATGACTCTGTATGTTGTGATGCCTCTGCCCTGTGCTTGAGTTTTGATTGCTTTCCTGTCTCTTTTCCGTAAGTTATCCAGTAGAGGAACACTGTCCTATGAGATCAGTAAATCCCCCTCTTAATTAAATTTTCTGGTGCTTAGTCATCAAAAGTCCTATTTAATATTTAGGCTTGTGTGAAAAAGAGCTGGAAGGGATCTCTTTTATTAGCAATAAGATACAGACCCTTGGAGCCCTATTAAATCAACTCTCATTAGACATTGATTCATAGCGCCAAGAGTTCATTAGCTTTCTGCTGCTGTTATGTTGCAGTTTGTATTTAAGCGGGCTTTGTAGAGACACTCAAACTTAATGGATTATGGACCCTGATCAATTCAATATGTCCTAAATTTGTGAAACTTTATAGCAGTAGGGTGTGCTTTGCAGTAGTCATGTGGTCTGGGAAAGAGAGAGAAACCAAGATAGTGTGAGGCATAAAACAGGGCCCATTTGACTCTTCACACTCTCATTCCACACAGGTCCACAAAACCAATCAAAAAAGAAAATCAGGATAGGAATTTGAAAGTACCATGTGGTATACTTTGGAACTATTAAAAAATAATACTATTGTAGGCTCATATATTACTGGTTGGGTGTTTAAGCCGTTATTCCTTCTATGGAGAGCAATGTGGCTATAACTCAAAATTACAAGTGTGTGTAGCATATAACCTAGCAATTTCATCCGCAGGAATTATCCTACAGATGTACTTAACAGATTTGAAATGGTATATATTTGAGGTTATAATTGTAACATGGTTTAAAATATACACCAATACAATATTAGGAAAACATACTACAGTATATCTAGATAATGGAATACCATGTTGTTATAAAAAAAAAGAATAAGGAAGTACTCTATACTGATATACAAATATCTCCAAGATATGGCAAGTGAAAATCAAGGTTCAGGACAGTTTTGTCTGTTTTGAGAGGAAAAAAGAGGAGGAGCGGGAGAAGGGGAGGGAGGGAAGGAGAGATATTCTGTATATGCACAAAATACCTCTAGAAGCATATATGTGAAACACACAACTTTGACTATGGGGAAGGAAATTGGGTAGCTGGAGGACAGAATTTAAGAGGAAAACTTTTTGTTGTAAAACTTTTAATACTTTTCTGAATTTTGAACTATGTCATCATAAACTCTAGCCAAAACATTTGCAAATGGAAGCTACGAAACACATGCTTGTGTGATATTGTTAGATGAAACTATGGGTTCATCAAAAGTTTATTTTTTTCTTAGACTTTAAAATAACACAACTGTATATACAATTGCAAGAAGTATTGTTGATGAGTTTCTACTTTTAATTCTAAGCAAGGTACCAAGAGAAATATTCATTTTTACACTTTCTGTCTATCACTATATGACCCTGAAACTATATATATATATATATATATATAGATATGTAGACTTCATTAAAACATTACTAGAATTTAATCCTTCTGCTTTTGTGGGATAGAATGTTGATAAAATATTGATTTTTGCATTAGTTTCCTAAGATCTTGACTGGGAGATGTCGAAAGAGTGTCAGAGATGATTTTGTTGAGCCCTGTTTCACCCAAGAGGAAGGACAGCCCAGGGAAATTAAGCCACATGCTTAAGGTTCACAGATAGTCAGGTGTGCTCAGCTGGTTTTATGTTTTATTTGGTTACCTTAAGAATATATCTTTGGCTGGGCACAGTGGGTCATGACTGTAATCCCAACACTTTGGGAGGCCGAGGTGGGCAGATCACTTGAGCCCAAGAGTTCAAGACTAGCCTGGCCAGCATGGTGAAACACCGTCTCTACTAAAAATACAAAAAAAAAAAAAAAAAAAAAAGAAAAGAAAAGCAAAAAGCTGTGCATGATGGCGTATGCCTGTAATCTCATGAGGAGTCTAAGACAGGAGAATCACTTGAACCTAGGAGGCAGAGGTTGCACTGAGCTGAGATCACACCACTGCACTGCAGCCTGGATGACAGAGCAAGACTCCATCTCAAAAAAAAAAAGAATATATCTTTGACATAAGAGATCACAATTGAATTTAACTTCACCCCAAATGCCTCTTAATAATAGGAATGTTATCAAGCCAGAAGCAGTCGGGAAAGTGCCTTCCAGTCTGTAACCCAAAGGAATTCTCAGATCTTCAAGAACTTAGAGTTACTTAAAATATTTAGTCAATTAAAAAGTTAATCAAAAGAGAGATAGCAGGTTAAAGGAAAATGAAATTAAAATAAGTGGTAAGTAATGAAAGCTTTAAAATTTGAGTTAATTTTTAAAAATGTTAATTGTTCTTATGATTGTATAACTTAATATGATGTCAAAAATAGTTCTTAAATTATAAAAAGTACTAATATTCTGAGTATAAAGGCTATGATTCTTTATTTGGTAGGGGAGAAGAGGAAAAGGAAAAATTCCATAGGCATATCTTTAGATACTGTTTTATTCTCTATGGTGATTGAGAAAATAGGATTAAGTGGTTTAAAAATATGCAGGTAATTGCCAAAAAAAAAAAAAAAAAAAGTCGAGACTACATATTACTTCTGAATAACCAAAAAAAATAGAACAAAGATCTAAGAAAGCTTTGATCCCTAGAAGGTCAAGGGAACAACAATAAAGCACAAAATAAAATGACACAGAAAGATCAAATACTATATATTGTCCCAGTAAATGTGAATTTGTTCAACTTCTTAAAAAATAAAGACCCTCAAATTTAATAGAAAAGCAAAGTCAATGTGATTACCAGAGACCCACCTAAACAAAGTGACATAGGAAAGATAAAAATAAAGAAATGAACATTGTGGTGGGCAGAATGTTACAATGGGCCTGAGGTCCTACCCTATCCAACCCTCTAACCTGGTGTATGCATCTTACATAATTCTCCTGGGATTATGTGGTGTGATATGATGCAGTGGACTTTAAGAAGGGAAAATTATCCAGATGGGCCTGACCTAATCACACAAGCCCTTTAAGAACAGAGTGTTCTCTGACCGCTAGGAAGGGGAGGTCAGAGAGAGAGAAGTGTGAGAGGTTATTAACTGGGGGTTCTCCAGTGCTAAGACGGAGGAGCCACATGTCCAGGACCTCAGAACAGTCCCCAGCTGACAGCTGGAAGACAGCAGGGACCTCAGTCCTACTACTGTAAGGAAACATGCTCTGCCAACAACCTGATGGAGCTTGGAAGCAGATCTTTGCCTAGTTGGGCCTCCCACATGAGGACACAGCTAAGCAACACCTTCCTTTCAGCCTTATGAGAGCCTGAGCAGACGATCCAGCTACATTGTACTGGGCTTCTGACCCATGGAAACTGAGGGATAGTCAATTCAGTGGCAAATTGGTATTATCACTGAGTTTGTAGTGATTTGTTACATCACAAGAGAAAACTAATACAGATATATCACCCACTAGTAAATTCTAAACAAGAAGGCTGGAGTGGTGCTATTAATGCCAAAAAAGTTGGAATTCGCTAAAGGCAAAAAGCATTAAGTGGGACAAAGTAGGATTTTAATTTAAAAGGAATAACTCATAAGTATATAAAAGTAAACAATATCATATGGTTAAGATAGCCTTAGATTCAGCTTTTAATATAACAGTTTTAATACTAAGAGAAATAGAGGCTCAGCTGGAGATAATAGAACATTTGCAACAGTACAACAGGTCAAACAGACAAAAAGCAAGTGAAGTTGTGGTATATTTTAGGATGAGATTAAGCATAGCAATCATTAAACTAGGGATTTAAATGTTGGAAGATGAAACGAGTAATAAAAGAAAACTTGGGGTAATAAAGAAATTAAGAAAAGTAAAAGCAGAAATTAACAATTTAAAGAAAAAGTAGAATTAACAAATTAAAATTCAGCTGGCTTGTTTCCTGAAAAAAATGAATAAAATACAAAAAGGAATAAAAATGAATAAAAAAAAAAAAGCCCTCCCAATAGTACTGTTCAAGGAAAGAAAGAGAAATGAATAACTTTAGAACATCAGGAATGAGAAGGGAGATATAAGCACTGGTACAAACAAGATTTACATTTACAAGAGAAAGCTAGTCTAAATTCTTGGTACTCAAATTGTGGTCTACAGACCAGCAGCCATGGTTTCACCTGGGAGCTTGTTAGAAATACAAACTCACTGAGTGTGGTGGTGCATGCCTATAGTCCCAGCTACTCAGGAGGCTGAGGTGGGAGCATCACTTGAACCTGGTAATTTGAGGCTACAGTGAGCTATGATTGCACCACCGCACTCCAGCCTGGCCTTGGCAAAAGAGAGAGAGACCCTGTCTCAGAAATAAAAATGAAAATAAAAATAAACACAGACTTTCAGGCACTACCCTAGGCGTACTGAATCAGAATCTGCATTTTAGCAAGATCCCCAGGTGATTCATCTGTACTTCAATTTCTGTAAATCAGTGATTGTCAACTTTGGCTCCATACAGTAATCACTTTCAGAGCTACAAGAAAATGCTCTCAAAGATTCTTATTTCACTGGCCTGGACAGCAAGACTTTTGAAGACTACCAAGATGACACTAATGTAAAGCCAGAGCTGAGAATCACTGCTCTAAATTATTCTTTGCAAATAAATTTTAAAATCTCAATCTAGTGACTGACTTTTCAAAAAAATATAGTTTCTGGGGAGAGGGGTAATTACATTAAAATGTGATACATCATCTGAATAAACCACCAGTCACAGAACAACCTAAAAATGTGTCAAATAGCCTCTCAAAAGACAATGGAGTCCTCTGGCTCCACTGCACATTCTTTCTGGAAGGAACATACCCTCATCCTGGGACTCAAAAAATTTTTAAAGAGAAAGTTTTTATTATGAGCAGTTTATAATTTAAAATTACTAATCACTTAAGGAAACAAAGCAATGTAGGTAAAAGCCAGAGACAGAAGAACCAGGACTGTAAAATATATAGCCATTAGAATCAACAGCTACAGAGTAATAAGAAAATGTTTACAGTGTTAAGTCAGACAAATATGAAAATATGAATAAAGAACAAGCAAATTTAAAAACAAAGAACTCATTAAAATAAGTAATAATTTAAATAAAACTTAAACATTACATAGCAGATTAAACATTGGTGAAGATTAAACACTGTAAGGTGAATTTTTAAAAATCTAGAATTAAGAAGTAAGAAACAGATGATAATATGAAAGGCAGGTGAAGAGTCAAAGAGAGGATTGAGTGAGGAAGGCTAGCCAGAGTTCTAGAAGGAAAAAAAGAGAAAGAATGGATTAGAGCAATATTTGAAGAGATATTGGTTGAGAATTTCCAACAGTTGAAAGGTTCTGATCAAGATTTTCATGAAGCCCAGAAATTCCAAAGCAGGATAATAAAAATAAATCTACATCTAGACTACTCTTAGTGAAGCTGTGGAACACTGAACACAAACAGAAGGTCTCAAAAGCAGCTAGAGAAAAAAGATTTGCTTCTAAGGAGTAACAACCAGATAAATACTTGATTGTCAGCAACACAGGAATAATACCTTACATGTGCTGACAGGTATTTTAGTGTAAAATTTGTAGGCTTTAGTGATGGATTGGGTATCAGATAATGAAGGAAGCATGTCAAGAATATCTGTCAAGTTCTGGAATACAAAAGATGCCTTCATTGAAATGCAAAAATACTGAAAGAGATCCAGGCTTGAGGGAGAAGTTTATGAATTTGCTTTTGGACAAGTTGAATATGTGGTGCTTTTCAGATATCCAAAAGAAGATGAGGTTCCTTTTCCATGCCATCATCTATCTCAGTTTCTAGCTTGTCTAAAAGCATATTACAGGCAACTTGGTCAAATGTCTTGCTGAAATGGACTCAGTACTCTGCAACAATCCCTTGTCCTGTTAGAAATGAAGTTCGGTGTAAATTTTGAGTTGTAATATGGCTCTTACTGTGTAACTTTGAACATAATATACTCAATGTTGAAGCACCTCAATTTTTTCATCTGTATCATGGTAATAAAATTATATATTAATGACTTACTGAGGTATCATGAGGACTAAAAAAAAGGTGTGAGAAACATTTGCTACATAAAATGCCACACAAATCATTATCTGTCAGTGATTTCTAACTTCTCAGAATCTTTTTCTCTCCAAGTGCTCATTCATCACCTGTTTTATAAACTGTCTTTCCAGAATGTTACTGGCATTGATTTTAAGCAGAATCTACTTCCTTTTCACTTTTGAAATGTGTAATGACATGGATCTGACTTTGAGCTCTTAAGGCCAGCTTCAGTTTGCTATCATATTTGCAAGTTATTTCTGGGCCCTGGATATGATTTGGCTCAACTGGCAACTTGAAGTCAGTACAAAGCGCCTGTGTGCTCTTTTGTTTTAATTTTATCTATCTCCTGTCTTGAGTTCCAGTGTCTTATTTTAACTGGAAAATAGTCTCTTCCTTAGAAAAGGTGGAAGAAAAAAGATGTCAAAGAGGTCTGATTTTTCCACTAGCATCTGTTATCTAGCATTATACCATCTGCCCCAAGCAATGTTGTTGTTCCTTATTTATATTGCCCTGGAACATAATTTCAGACAACATTTAGTTTGAATGTCTTATATAATTATGAGCTTTTCTGTATATGTTCTTAATAGATCTCTGCCATTTAATTTTTATGTTCTTTTATCTTTAGGGTATGCTTTTCAAGAATATGAATTCTTCCATCTTGAGTTTGTTGTTTGTATGTTTATATGAATGAATGCACAGATGAATGAAACAGAATTTTCCCTATATCTATATTGGTGGGTTAAGATGTCTTTCCTTTTCCCTTCTGTCGAGGTCATTCACAATTATATTATCAATTGCTTTCCATTTATACAGTCTATTCCTTTTGAAGTTGTATTCCATCATGAATTTGACCTTTTGATGATGTATACATTTTTTCATATGTTTTAGAATCATACACTTTCCTGAAATCCTTTTCTGCATCTGATTATGCCCAACTTTTCATTCCTTCAGTTTTATGAATTCTGCGATGATTGCTTTCTCTAAAGGTTTCTGTCACTTCAGTGTCAAAGTGACTTTTTTATTTTTGATGTCTGATCTCAGCTGGGCCAGCTAGGATGACTGGTTCTCTCTTTCCATTTGTTATTTTATCCTGAGCTTCTTCACAGCATGACGGCCTCCGGATTCCAAGAAGAACATGAGTAGAAGCTGCAAGGACTGTTGAGGTCAAGGCTCAGGGTTAGGCTGATAGACTCCAGCTTGATAAGGGATGCTACAAAGAGCTGGTGGCCACATTTAATCTATAATATATGCTATTTGTCATTTATTTTCACTTACTTTTTAAATAGTTGTTGATTGTACTGGGCTATGTGATCTAGAAACCTAAAATAAGTGAGAGCAGTGAAATCATCAAAATCTTGGCACTCTTTTATTTTCTGTTATACCTTTTTGTGTTCAGGTTTAGTGCTCTTAGCAGAAATCCTCCTTCTGGCAGTGGTTTGGCACCGAGAAACTGGTTATTAGTGATAAACTCAGCTAATATATTTTGGAAACACTGATTGAGAAACAGTGGCCATATGGGTCCCTTCTCTTCAGGAGACAGAACAACAAAGTAGTTTTGTCACAGATAAGCTAATTACATCTGCCAGTGGTTTAGATAACTGCTCCAAATTTGTTTTACTTACTAATTTTCAAACTTTGATGCGATATCAGTGTATTAAACTAAAACTCAAACCCTCCCTGGCTTTAGCTCCATGTATGATCTAGAGCAGGGATCCCTAATCCTGGCTGGACACTGAAACCACCTAGAGAGCTTTTTAAAAACTACACTGTCCCAAGATTGTCATGTAGTTGGATGGGTGAAGGGGAAGGAGGTTGGTGGAATTCAGTTGGGAGTATTTTTTTCAAGGTTCCAAGTAAATCTAAAGTACATTCAGAATAGAGAAGCACTACTTTAAACAGGGGTCTCAGAGTTTTTTCTGTAAAGGGCCAGATTGTAAATATCACAGACATTGCAGATCATAAGCTCTCTGTTGGAAGTATTCAACTTTTTAGTACAAAAGCAGCCATTGGTCTTAGGTCAAACTAATGAGCATGGCTATCTTTCAATAAACTTTGTTTATGAACATTAAATTTGAGTTTATACATGTAATTTTCACATTATAAAATATTATTCTTTTGGGTTGTTTTCCAACCATTAAAGTATGTAAAAACCATTCCCAGCTAATGGACTGTACAAAAACAGGTGTGGGGCCTGATTTGGCCCACAGGTCATAGTTTGCTGACCCCTGTTCTAGAGGATTCTGGCAAAAGTTCTCTACTTTCACTAAAATGCTTCTCTCAAAGACAGGGAAGGTTTTCATCATCTTTATAAAACTGTCACTTTTCAGTCACTATGATGTTTTTCTTTTTAAACAGCTTTATTATGGTATAATGTACATGCCATAGATTTAACCTATTTTAAGTGTACGATTTAATGATTTCTAGTAAATTTATAGAGTTATGTAATCATCGCCACAATGAAATTTAGAATATTTTCACTATCCTCAAAAGTTCCCTTTTGACCATTTGCATTCAGCCTCTTACCACCCTGGCCCCAGGTATCCACTACTCTACTTATTTTCTCTGTAGATTTGCCTTATCTGGACATTTCATATGTATAGGATATACATCATCTTTTGCACATGGCTTCTTTCAATTAGCATACTGTTTTTTAGTTTCTCCATGTTGTAGCATGCATGAGTCATTTATTCCCTTTCATTGTCACATAGTATTCTATCACATGGATATACCTCATTTTGCTTATCCATTCACTTAATGGATTGTTTTCAGTCCCTAGCCATTATTTAATGATGCTGCTGTGACGAAAGTCCTTTCCATTCCATTTGTTGAGAGTTTTTATCATGAAGGCATGTAGGATTTTGTGACATGCTTTTTCTCTCTCTATTAAAATGATGATGTGGTTTCTGCCCTTTTTTCACTAATATGATATATTACATTGATTTGCAAATGTTATAAATCTCACTTAATCATGGTGTATAATTTGTATGTATTTCTGGATTTGTTTTGAAAATATTACAAATATTACAAATATTCCTGACAGTCTCTAATTTTCTTTAATTGTGACATCTTTGTTTAGCTTTTTATCACACTAATATTGCCTAATAGAATGAAGTAGGAAGTGTTTTTTTCCTAAACTCTGTTTCCTCAGTGAGGTTATGAAGGATTGGTAGTAATGAATTTTCCCCTTCTTTATCTGGGAATGCCTTTGTTTTGCCCTCATTTTTGAAAGATAATTTTGCTGGAGAGTAAATAATCGGTTGATAGGAAAGTAGGAATAGATAGGGACTTTGCAGTTGCTGCTGAGTATGTGTGCAGCCTCCCACATATGTACAGCCTCCCAGACCACCAGGGATATATATATAGGAGCTTATCAGGGTTCACTACAGCTGTCTCATTACCCAAATCCTCTTGTTAAATTTCTGTCTTGTCTTCATGTTGGTTGTCCCAAATAGGATCACAGCTTCATTGTCTTCTCCCATTCTTCTGCTTCTGGAATTGCTGCTGTTTCTGACAATGCCCTGGGGCATGAGGTTTTACTGTTCTCTGTTCCAAATCAATCTGGCTTCTTTCTGCAGCAAAAACTGCAGGTTTTCATGGCTTGTCTCACCCTGGTAGAACTACCAGTTGGCAGGTGTTGGGGATGTGTTGGAGATAATAAGGTAATGGGAGCAGTCCCAAGCTAAAATTCCACGGACTCCCACTGAGGTTCAATAGTTTTACTTGATTAAGTGCTTCTCAAGTTGTTATGTGCCTTCAGTCTGTTTCCAGGGTCCTGAAATAGTTATTGTTCACAATGTTTTCTAGTTTTAAAAATCGTTCTTTTTTGGAGAGAATTTTTGGAGAGAATTTTGCTGAGTTTTTTCCTCTCTCATTTCAGATATCCTGCATTACAGTGTTTTTAATTCATTGATTAATGCTTTCATTGTTGGGCAAATTATGGAAAACCAATTTTTCTTCTGTTGCTATTAGCAAAATCTGTAGCAGGTTTATCCGCTTAAGAAAACTTACTGAATCTTGGAGGGTGGTTCTAAGATGGCCAAATAGGAACAGCTCTAGTCTATAGCTCCCAGCGTGAGTGACACAGAAGACAGGTGATTTCTGCATTTTGAACTGAGGTACCGGGTTCATCTCACTGGGGCTTGTTGGACAGTGGGTGCAGCCCACAGAGTATGAGCCAAAGCAGGGTGGTGTAGCACCTCACCTGGCAAGTGCAAGGGGTCAGGGAATTCCCTTTCCTAGCCAAAGGAAGCCGTGACAGATGGTACCTGGAAAACTGGGACTATCCCACACTAATACTGTGCTTTTCCAAATGGCTTACCAGGAGATTATATCCCATGCCTGACTCGGAGGGTCCCACACCCACAGAGCCTTGCTCACTGCCAGCACAGCAGTCTGAGATCGAACGGCAAGGTGGCAGGGAGGTTGGGGGAGGGGGTCTGCCGTTACTGAGGCTTGAGTAGGAAAACAAAGCTGCCAGGAAGCTGGAACTGGGTGGAGCACACTGCAGCTCAAGGAGGCCTATCTGCCTGTGTAGACTCCAACTCTGGGGGCAGGGCATAGCTGAACAAAAGATGGCAGAAACTTCTGCAGACTTAAACGTCCCTGTCTGACAGCTTCAAAGAGAGTAGTGGTTCTCCCAGCATGGAGTTTGAGATCTGAGAATAGATAGACTGCCTCCGCAAGTGGGTCCCTGACCCCTGAGTAGCCTAACTGGGAGGCACCTCCCACTAGGCGCTGACTGACACCTCATACAGGCGGGTGCTCCTCTGAAATGAAGCTTCCAGAGGAAGGAGCAGGAGCAACATTTGCCGTTCTGCAACTTGCTGTTCTGCAGCCTCCGCTGGTGATACCCAGGCAAACAGGGTCTGGAGTGGACCTCTAGCAAACTCCAACAGACCTGCAGCTGAGGGTCCTGACTTTTAGAAGGAAAACTAACAAACAGAAAGGACATCCACACCAAAACCCCATCTGTATGTCACCACCATCAAAGACCAAAGGTAGATAAAACCATAAACATGGGGAAGAAACAGAGCAGAAAAGCTGAAAATTCTAAAAATCAGAGTGCCTCTTCTCCTCCAAAGGAACACAGCTCCTTGCCAGCAACAGAGCAAAGCTGGATGGAGAATGACTTTGACAAGTTGACAGAAGTAGACCTCAGACGATTGGTAATAAAAAACTTCTCCAAGCTGAAGGAGGATGTTCGAACCCATCGCAAAAAAGCTAAAAACCTTGAAAAAAGATTAGATGAATGGCTAACTAGAATAAACAGCATAGAGAAGACCTTAAATGACCTGAGGGAGCTGAAAGCCATGGCACAAGAACTACGTGACACATGCACAAGCTTCAGTAGCTGATTCGATCAAATGGAAGAAAGGGTATCAGTGATTGAAGATCAAATTCATGAAATGAAGCAAGAAGAGAAGTTCAGAGAAAAAAGAGTAAAAAGAAATGAACAAAGCCTCCAACAAATATGGGACTATGTGAAAAGACCAAATCTACTTGAAAGTGATGGGGAGAATGGAACCAAGATGGAAAATGGAAAACACTCTTCAGGATATTATCCAGGAGAACTTCTCCAACCTAGCAAGGC
>NW_012102754.1:3154154-3214817 GCF_000951045.1 Mandrillus leucophaeus | reverse complement strand
AGTTAGAATGGCGATCATTAAAAAGTTAGGAAACAACAGGTGCTGGAGAGGATGTGGAGAAATAGGAACACATCTACACTGTTGGTGGGACTGTAAACTAGTTCAACCATTGTGGAAGACAGTGTGGCGATTCCTCAAGAATCTAGAACTAGAAATACCATTTGACCCAGCCTTCCCATTACTGGGTATATAGAGGATTATAAATCATGCTGCTGTAAAGACACATGCACATGTATGTTTATTGCGGCACTATTCACAATAGCAAAGACTTGGAACCAACTCATATGTCCATCAATGATAGACTGGATTAAGAAAATGTCACACATACACATCATGGAATACTATGCAGCCGTAAAAACGGATGAGTTCATGTCCTTTGTAGGGACACGGATGAAGCTGGAAACCATCATTCTGAACAAACTATCACAAGGACAGAAAACCAAACACTGCATGTTCTCACTCATAGGTGGGAATTGAACAATGAGAACACTTGGACACAGGATGGGGAACATCATACACCAGGGCCTGTCATGGGGTGTGGGGAGTGGGGAGAGATAGCATTAGGAGATATATCTAATGTAAATGGTGAGTTAATGGGTGCAGCACACCAACATGGCACGTGTATACATATGTAACAAACCTGCATGTTGTGCACATGCACTGTAGAACTTGAAGTATAATTAAAAAAACAAAAGAAAACTTACTGAATCTTAGTTTATAATTAAAAGCAACACTAAAACAGCAAGTGGATTGTATAGAAGTATGAAAGTTTTAAGTATTAATTCAATATAATTAAATATTGTATAACATAGGTTGAATAACTGAGAGCAGAGTTCAACAGATTTATATCTGAAACGTTTTTCTTCTGAGTGGCAGTGCTCCTGTCTAGCACCATGGTGTTCGTGATTCCTTATCAACTTAGTGCCCCCCATGTGAGCAGGCTGAATTGAGCACTTGTGATGCCAGGTACAAAACAGGTAGGAAAAAGACTTTGTTGTGTATAGCAAAGAAGGAACTGGCATCAGCTTCCTGAGCCTTCATGCATCTCCCATTCCCAATCTTTAGGAAGGCCTTTCTCTTGGTTCTGGCATTATCCCTGGGAATGAGTGGGATCAGCAGTGGATGTGACCGTGACTTGTTCCTCCAGTCCCCGTCACTGGCTTAGGGAACATCATAAGAGCCAGTGGGTTTGGCTCTTAGAAATACGTGACCAGTGAAACTCACTAGTCCCATCTCTTGCACCTAGTTCAGTCTGTTCATAGTGTCACTCCCTTTCCCCCATTCTTTCCTGCATCTCCCCAAAGCGCATCATATACAAAGTAGGAATCAATTCTTACTGAACATTTATTCCTGAGACTTTCTTGTAAAAAGCACATGAGTCCTATTAATAAACAATTGTTTAATTTTACTTAGGAAGGCAAAGTTTAAGAATAGCATGCAGCAAACTTTTTGTTAATGATTATGATTGTTCTTTTTCCTTCTTTTCCCTAATCATGGGGGAAAATGTAGTTCATTAGCAAGTTGACCTGCTCTCTTGTTTTCATTCACCAAGCAGAACTCTAAAGAATTGATTCAGCTTTGCAGAGGAACAATATTATATTAAGACAGCACTATTTCTACAGTTAAACTAGCATGACTAGCTTATAAATCAAAGCAGTGCTATTGGCGCCACATATATGTGTTGTGTATTTCTTTTGGCAAAGTTACAACTTTAAAGAATTGACATTTTGGATCACCATGTGGTAGTTTAGCCATAACCGGTTGCTAATGAGGGAATCAAGACAGAGGCAGATGTTTCCTTAAATGTGAGCTTACATAAGCCACTTTAGTCGGTTCTGGTTTTAAACAATTGCATTTCTTGGGGAGCAAGTTGTACACTGGATCTTCCTTCTGAAAATTGATGCCTCCCCCTCATGAGTGTTGTGCTGTGCAGACAGGAACCTCATGGTGAGGAAAAGTGTAACTTTGATTGTTGCTGCTCTTTTAATGTCATGCTAAATGGAATGGCACTTCACAATCTCTCAACCACAGCAGTTTCCTCTTCTCATTCAAATCTAAGATACAAGCATTTCCCTAACTACTGTTTGAATCCAAAATGTTTATTTGGCAGACTGGTGCAAGTTGAATTCTGGAAGGAAATCTAGTTTTAAAAAATGTCTTAGAACATTATGTTCAGGGTTAAAGTCAAGGACCATATTTCCTACACATGTTGTTTTTCAGGCAATTTACCTTGAGTTTTTTGTGGAAGAAGCCAGAATGGTGCTTACAGGTGGAAGGGAAATGGTAGCAGTAGACCCAGAGAGCAAAGAGATCCACATGCATTTCCCTGATAATTATTTTATTCATTTATACTTCTGTCTTACTTCAGAAAGGATTTGAAGTGGCTTGCTGATGTAATCACAGTTCTGCTGGAAGAGATAAGGCCAAAGGAAATAAGAGGGGAGAAACAAGAAGAGATCAACCCACGTTACTCTAAACTGAATCACTTGCAGTTCCCACGATTTGCGAGTCCCATTTTCCTCTCATGTTCTGGAAGTTCAACCAGGAAAGGAACGTGTTGAGTCTGGATTGTTGAGGCCCGAGAGTAAGGCACTGGGTTTGAAGGACAAAATCAGCCACACTGGCCTTACTTCTGGAAGACCCCAGATTTGGATTTTGGAATAACCTGTTACTAGTCAAGATATCTAATGTCAGAAGACCACATAACTGCATCTTTTAGTCCTATTCCATTATGTCTACTCTTGAAATTAGCTCCAACAAGATACATTTTCCTATTTTGTTTTGAGATATCTGCTTCTCATTAGAGCATCAGCCAGCCACACATCTTGCATTAGGACCTTTAAGTCAACAAGTAGGAGATTAAAGGGAATTAAATGCAAGCATTTCAGGTAGGCCCAGGGAATAAGGGCATTAGGTGGCAGATTACCTGGATGGTGCAACAGGGTTAAAATTATCCCTATATGATCCTGTTTCACGAACAGAAGATGAATGGACTCTCTTAAAAGACTTTACAAGACCAGTTAAGAGCAGGATAGTATAGCATGGTAATCGACACTCTTAATGTCTAATTCATCTGGGTTCAAACTGGAGATGAGCCATTTTTTTAGCTGTATGACCTTGAACAAGTGGCTCAACTTCTCAGAGCCTGTTTGCCCATCTGCAGGATGGTTATAATAATACCACCCATCTCCAGATTGTTATGAAGGTCAAGTAAAATTATGTACATAAAAATTTAGGCATCACGTGACACGTGGTAATCCCTCAGTAAGTGTCAGTGGTTATTGTGTCTAAACCCCTGACATGTTGTTATTGTAAGTCTACATCTTCATTGCTTAAGGAACTGAGTGACTATTAGGAGGAATTAAATTCCCTGTCAGTCTGCTGGGAAATAATTTGGAGATGGATAAGGACCCCAAAGCACTAATGGCTACATGTTGTCTGGGTTAGTTTTTTGTTTTTGTTTGTTTTTTTTTTTTTTGCTTGTTCAATGAAGGTATGGGAATTGAGGACCTATAAAGTTCATTCTCATGTGAAAATTATCTCTGGGTGAAAGGGTGCTTCTTTGCTTGCCCAGAGATACACGTTTCCTCTGAGAAGGGCCTAAATTGCATTGCAAAATGAAGAGTTTCAAGGGCTGTAGTGCAGTTACTTCTTCACAAAACATTAGCCCAGATTGTCCTCCCACCCAGGGCTTTTCAATCCTTGGACAAGGGTGTAAAGGCATCCCTAGGTCTTAGAGAATCAGGGTCTCATGTTTTAGAGCCCTAAGTTGCTGAGTGTGGGCTGTGACTTAGAATCACTGTGTAGGAAGGTGAAAGAAAATCTGCCAGCCCATTCTTGGCCAAGATGCTAGATTTGGAAGCCAAGATTCACTTGATTTGCAAACAGTTTCTGTGTTACAGAGTGGTAGAATTATGGATGATTGATTTTTTTCAATTTAGTTTTATATTTTCAAGTTTTCATACATCAGTATTATGAAAGAACGTACACATAGGACAAACAAAGTAACAGTAAATTAATAAAGTTATATGCAAATAATTCAATAAGCTCATGTATTAGAAGGGGCTCATATCACCTAGATGTTATAGAAATGTAAACAGAAAAGGCACACACTTTGGATTACAAAGGGTCTGGATTTGGATCCGGTATCTGCACTTTCTGGGTGACCCAGTACCAGGGCATGTGGTCTTGTTTTCTGTAAAATGGGCAGTGCTTACCTGATTTGGCAGCTGTGCAGATTAAATGAGATGATGTGAGTGAACAGCCTGGCAGAGTCAGTTTCTGTTTCTTCTCCCTGTTGGGGGAGTATTTGATGGTGTGAGAAATGAGCTATGAACAGTTCATCAAGACTGATATGTAAAGTGAGGATAACTCACTTTGTTGTCAGTTAAGCCTATATGATCTCTTTTTTCTCATCCATCCATCCATCCATCCATCCATCCATCCATCCATCCATCCATCATCTTATTTATTCATGCATACATGCATGCATTCACTCACTTATTATTTCATCCCTGTTATATTGTGTGTCCTACAGTGAGCAAGATGCTATTGATGCAGATATGAATGAAATAGGTGACTTTGTTTGGAACTTGTGAATTAATATGCAAATGCAGGAGTGACCCTGATTCTTAAGCACTGTCTTGTGTTGCTATTTAAACATAAAAACATGATCACAGTAAAAACATAAAGCTTAGTCATTGAATTAAAGATGCCAGAAGTTCGATATTCTACATGGCCAAAGTTGAATATTTATGTATATGTGAACATGTGTATATTTATATTTCTAATAATCATATATCTGTCTTAAAAGTAAAAGCAATATTTTTCATGTGATTTCTCTCATTTGCTCATGGTTTGCAGCTTATTTTACTAATATAGTGACATATTCATATTATGTGTTAGAAATCTACATTTGCAAAGATCAGCTAAGTTTATGTTTAAGATTGAGAATAGTCTGAAAGGATTGTGTGTAGCCAATTACATTTTTATTCTCAATTTTAAAACTCAGTATTAAAATAGTTGACTGTCTTCTATTTTCTGTATACTATCTGGGGCAGTATGTGGTGCTGAGTGACTTAATATTTTAGATTTCTTTTTCAGCTGTACATTTAAATTCCTTTCTTATTTTAGTGTCTTTCTCCCAAGAATGTCGCCTGATGCATTTAAAATGGGAAAAATATTTATTTTCATCTTCTTTAGCTTTCTTTTCTTTAATTAATTTTTAGCCCTTAATTATCATTATGAGCAACTGGGATTCTATTTTGTTTCAATTCAGAAAAACACTTTGCTTTCTACTACTTCCAAAGTATTTTAAGCAGTATGAAGAGTTTTAAATGGTACACATGATAATATAGCAGGTAAGAAATTGCTGGCATGAGTTTCAAACCAAGAGACAATAAGATGTTGTGCAATGGACCATTGATAAAGAGGTGGCAGCATGGGGCTCCTCACAATTGTGTTTGTTATTAGAGCCAGAACATGAGAAGAAATCACTTCTCTGCTCTCTAAGAGCCTTCTCTATTAAGTTATTAGGTTACTATAGATAAATTCTTAATACCTATCCAAGGTCTTAATTCTTCCCTTTCAAAACTGTGTGAAGGTCAATTTTTGTTCATGGCAAAGTCTTGTTTCGATGTTAAACTCACTGCAGAATCACTCTGAGGCCTGGCTGCAGTGCTGTTTATAAAATCCTTGCTTCAGGGTCAGGCTGCAAGTAAAACATCATTTAGAAGAGCTTTTGGCCTTTCACAAAATTGTCATGAACCTTTGAAGAAGAACTTGGAATTATATACTGCTTTGTAGCATACTGCAGTAGAATTTCATAGTTGTTTTTATGGGCCATGACAATTTTTGGAAGATGCTTAAAACTTTTCTTATAATCTTCATTTAATGTGTGTATTCATCTGATCATTATAACTGCTTGGAGAATCCTTAGAAGTATAAATATCTTGGGTCATTTTGATACAGACATTTTCTAGTTTTGAAAGGAAAGGGGACAGGAATTGAGTAATAGTCTGATAAAGTATTTAATGTACAAGTATAGAACAGTAATAATTCTTCATAATTTTTTCTCCATGTCTTTCCATAAATTTTCACAAATGCATAAAGTGCATTTGTGAACATGTTACATATTAAACTGATTAATATTGTGACCCAATTGGATTTTTTTTATGTACGTTTCTGTAGATCCCCAAAGCCTCCAAGTGTACTGATTTGGATGATTTTATATACATCCTTAAGACCATTTTCTGGTAGTCGTATAACTCTGAATTGCATTAAAAGAAAAAATAAAGCATTTTATAGAACTAACTGTGATTTTTCTCAATTTAAACTCTGCATTCTGCCTATTTGGAGCTACTTAATGATTTGCTGTGTCATTTCCACTCCTGAGTCAGTACAGCTTTATTTTTTTACTTAATTATAGCAATTAAGAATATATTTAAAGTCTCAACTCTTTGATCTTCCTAGTAGATATTTTTATTGGTCGGGGTCAGATAGAACACCTGTAGGAGATACATATTAGGAGATTTATTACAAGGAATTGGCTTATGTAATTTTGGGGACTGACTAGGCTTGATCATATTCCATGAGGCAGGTCATCAGGAAGGGCAAGCTGGAACCCTCAGGCATGAACTTCCACTGACTTAATCAGGCTTTTTCGGATTATCTAGGATAAGTCATCTTACTTAAAATCAACTGATTATGGGTTTTAATCACACCCACAAAATACCTTCACAGCTGCACCTAGATTAACGAATAACTGGGGACTGTAGCCTAGCCAAGTTCACACATAAAATTGACAGTCACAAAATTTAAATGAAAAATATTTCAAATTTAGCAAAATAGTATAGATTTCTACATAATTGTATATGTTTCATATCAGTTGAAACTAGTTGTTTCAATGAAATATACATTACGAAAGTGAATGTTCAAGTCCCTATAATCTTGGACCAGGAGAAGGCCATTAGCAAGACGATGTGGGTGGTTACCCCTGAGCTTCTGTCCCTGTAGCTAGGGCAAACAGGTGGCTACTCCAAGATCTCAAGGTAAGTACACCCCAGCCTATTCTGTCTTCTTTCTTGCTTCTCAGAACTAGGCTTTCTGAAGGACTCTGTCCAATAAGTGGAGAGGGATTTCCTTGGCTGTTTAGAGTGTATCTATTGCCAAATAATTATCAAAAACAGCCAGGCTTAAACCCAGAAGCTTAGGAAGCCAAGGGAGGGCACCCTGAGTTTTACCAAGAATACTGAAGATATTAAAGGAGAGGTTCTCCAACGGTTACCAGAAAACAGGTTATAGATAATATGCACTTTAAAACTGAATGACCACTATATTTTCTTGCTTCTGCTCCAACTTCAAGAATAGTAGCTTTTTAAAGGCACAGATTATATATCCTCAGAGCATGTCATAGTGAATAGCATAGATATCAGTTAGTGTTCCAGCAGGAAATAGTACACCCAAATTAGGATAAGGAGGGGTAAACCAAAAGTTTTGTTTAAAAAGGTGTGGGCCTTCTCTAGAGAAACTCGAAATAATAGTGTAGTACCCTAGAGCCATTATTTTCCTCAGTCGATGGGGTTAGGAAAGGGAGAGATTACTGAAAGCATAAAGAGAACACGTAGAACTGAGAGTTGCCCTCATAGGTGCTGTGACCTTTGCTGAAGCGGTGTAATTAGTCCTCTGGGGAGGGAACCAAGGCAGAAGAAATACGGTACCCTGATTCTGAAAATCCACGTCACTTTCTCCCTCTAATCACCTGCCAGAGTTTCCAAATGGCTGAACCCACCAAATATCAGAGGGCCAAGGGCCCACCAATGTGATCCCTCCAAATTAGCCACCTGCGGGCACAATGGAGAGTGGACCCAGAGGGGCACACAGGACATAGAAGGCCCTTCACTCACGTTATACAGCAGCTCCAAGCATGTGAGCCTGAACAAGCTATGTCATTTCTCTGAGCCTCAGTTTTCTCACCTTAAAATAATATAATCATAGTTATCTGGCAGGGTTATTTAGGGGCAGATAGTATATGTAAATGTAAATTACTCTTTTT
Organism: Mandrillus leucophaeus; assembly: GCF_000951045.1. Lineage (NCBI taxonomy): Eukaryota > Metazoa > Chordata > Mammalia > Primates > Cercopithecidae > Mandrillus > Mandrillus leucophaeus. The sequence continues at coordinate 3,206,764 of NW_012102754.1, read as the reverse complement.
TTAAACTTTTATTTTAGGTTTGGCATATATGTGAAGGTTTGTCATGGGAGTTTGTAGTAGAGATTATTTCGTCAGGCAGGTATTAAGCCCAGTACCCAATAGTTATCTTTCTGCTCCTGTCCCTCCTCTCATCCTCCCTACTCAAGTAGACCCCAGTGTCTGTTGTTCCCTTCTTTGTGTTCATAAGTTTTTATCACTTAGCGCCCATTTGTAAGTCAGAACATGCAGTATTTGGTTTTCTGTTCTTGGATTAGTTTGCTAAGGATAATGGCCTCCAGCTCCATCCATGCAAAAGACAGGATTTTATTCATCTTTATTGCTGCATAGTATTTCGTGGTACATATGTACCATATTTTCTTTATCCAGTCTATCTTTGATAGGCATTTAGGTTGATTGAAGTCTTTACTATTGTGAATAATGCTGCAATAAACATTTGCATGCATGTCTTTATGGTAGAATGATTTATATTCCTCTGAGTGTATACCCAGTAATGAGATTGCTGGGTTGAACGGTAGTTCTGCTTTTAGCTCTTTGAGGTATTAACATACTGCTTTCCACAATGATTGAACTAATTTACACTCCCACTAACAGTGTATAAGTGTTCCAATTTCCCTGCAACCTTGCCAGCATCTGTTATTTTTTGACTTTTTATAATAGCCAGTCTGATTGGCATGAGAGCGTATCTCATTGTGGTTTTTATTTGCATTTCTCTAATGATCAGTGATAGTGAACTTTTTATCATATGCTTGTTGGCTACATGTATGTCTTCTTTTGAAAAGTGCCTTTTCATGTCCTCTACCCACTTTTTAATGGGGTTATTTGTTTTTCTCTTATAAATTTGTTTAAGTTTTTTATAGATGCTGGATATTAGATCTTTGTCAGATGCATAGTTTGTAAATTTTTTCCCATTCTGTAGATTGTCTGTTTACTCTGCTGATAGTTGCTTTTGCTGTGCAGAAGTTCTTAAGTTTAACTAGATCACACTTGATTTTTGCTTCTGTTGCAATTTCTTTTGGTGTCTTTGCTGTGAAATCTTTGCCTATTCCTATGTCCAGGATGGTATTGCCTAGGTTGTCTTCTTCCAGGGTTTTTATAGTTTTGGTTTTCACATTTAACTTTTTTTTTTAGATACAGTGGCATGATATCGGCTCACTGCAACTTCCACCTCCTGGGCATGCCTCAGCCTACCAAGTGGTTGGGATTACAGGCACATGCCACCACATCAGACTTTTTCTTTTTTTTTTTTTTTTTTTGGTAAAGATGGGGGTTTGCTGTGTTGGCCAGGCTGGTCTCAAACTCCTGACCTCAAGTGATCCACCTGCCTTGGCCTCCTGAAGTGCTGGGAATACAGGTATGAGCTACCACGCCTGGCCACATTTAAGTCTAATCCATCTTGAGTTGATTTTTGTGTATGGCGTAAGGAGGGGGTCCAGCTTCAATCTTCTGCATGTGGCTAGCCAGTTATCCCAGCACCATTTATTGAATAGAGAGTCTTTTCCCCATTGCTTATTTTTGTCAGCTTTCTTGAAGATCAGATGGTCGTAGGTGTACAGTCTTCTTTCTGGGCTCTCTATTCTGTTTCATTGTTCTATGTACCTGTTTTTATACCAGTATCATGCTGTTTTGGTTACTGAAGCTTTGTAGTATAGTTTGAAGTCAAGTAACATGATACCTCCAGCTTTGTTCATTTTGCTTAGGATTACCCTGGCTATTCAGGCTCTTTTTTTGGTTCCATATGAATTTTAAAATAGTTGTTTTCCTGTTCTGTGAAGAATGTCATTGGTAGTTTGATAGAAATAGCATTGAATCTATAAATTGCTTTGGGCAGTATGACCATATTAATTATATTGATTTTTCCTATCCATGAGCATGGAATGTTTTTTCATTTGTTTGCATCTTCTCCAATTTCTTTGAGCAGTGTTTTGTAATTCTCATTGTAGAGATCTTTCACCTCCCTGGTTAGCTGTGTTCCTAGGTATTTTATTCTTTGTGTGGCAATTGTGAATGGACTTGCCTTTTTGATTTGGCTCTCGGTTTGGCTATTGCTGGTGTATGGGAATGCTAGTGATTTTTGTACATTGATTTTGTATCCTGAAACTTTGCTGAAGTTGTTTATTGGCTGGAGGAGTTCTGGGGCCAAGACTGGGGTTTCTAGATATAGAATCATGTTGTTTGCAAACAGGTAGTTTGACCTCCTCTTTTCCTATTTTGATCCCCTTTATTTATTTCTATTGCTTGATTGCCCTGACTAGGACTTCTAATACTGTGTTGAGTATGAGTGGTGAGAGAAGGCATCCTTGTCATGTGCTGGTTTTCAAGGAAAATGTTTCCAGCTTTTGTCCATTCAGTATAATGTTGGCTGTGGGTTTGTCATAGATGGTTCTTATTATTTTCAGGTATGTTCCTTCAATAAGTAGTTTATTGAGAGTTTTTAACATGAAAGGATATTGAATTTTAGTGAAAGCCTTTTCTATATCTATTGAGATAATCATGTGGTTTTTGTCTTTAGTTCTGTTTATGTGATGAATCACATTTATTGATTTGCATATGTTGAATCAACCTTGTATCTTGGGGATGAAACCTACTTGATCATGGTGGCTTAGCTTTTTTGTTGTGCTGCTGGATTCTATTTGCAAGTATTTTGTTGAGGATTTTTGCATCAACATTCAACAAAGATATTGGCATGAAGGTTTCCTTTTTTGTTGTGTCTCTCTCTCAGGTCTTGGTATCAAGATGACGCTGGCCTAATAGAATGAGTTTGGGAAGAGTCCCTCCTCAATTTTTTGGAATGGTTTCTGTAGGAATGGTACCAACTCTTCTTTGTACATCTGGTAGAATTTGGCTGTGAATCTTTCAGGTCCCAGGCTTTTTTTGGTTGTTAGGCTGTTTATTACTGACCCAATTTTGGAGCTTGTTGTTAGTCTGTTCAGGGAATCAGTTTCTTACTGGTTTAGTCTTGGGAGAGTGTATGTGTCCAGTAATTCATCTGTCTCTTCTAGGTTTTCTGGTTTCTGTGTGTTCATTACTCTTAACAATAGATGGAGCTTCACACAGTGGCAATTGTTGTAGCCAGTGAGGTTTATCTGAAGCACAATTATTGCTAATTGAAAACTTTTCCCAGTACCCTGCTGTGATGACTTGAAATAGAGTTGGCATTGGCAGTTTTTGACAGTCCCTGCAGAGACTAAATAAAAAAAAAACACAATAGATAGCATTCAATATAATAACTGCTACTGTTATTATAGTTGTCGCCACTGTTGTTACCTCAACTAATTCATAAAATAGATAAGAATTTCATTTCACAACAGGGAAAGAGGTAAGAGATTGAGGAAGCATTTTGTACTGTGTTAGAATAACTGTAGCATCTTACGTGTGTGTGTGTGTGTGTGTGTGTGTGTGTGTATGTATGTGTTAACCTAAACTCTGATCATAAGACAAAGTGCCCCATCTCCTTTCAGTGCTCCTACTGATCATACATTTCTACTTTTCCCTATTGATTTGCCAGAGATAAAAAGAAAATTAGTAAACTACCCCAGTTCGAATTCCATTTCCCTCCAGCCTACCTCATGGTGGAGAATTTAATGACAGAAAGTGGCTGAAAGATTTGGGATCAGTGGGGAGAAATTGTGACTAATGCACATTGTTTGACTTTGTAATTACTACAATGTGATTTCATAAAAACTGTATTAGGCAGATAATAACATTGTGAGTTGTAATTGTGTCTACATATATAATTTCTTTTCTCTATAGTATTTAGGATTATAGGGAGGATTTATAGATATGTAGGGAAAAAAGTAATTTTTTGCTTAGCACTCATATGTTCTTAGTTGAAACAGACACTTGTAATAACAACAACAGCAACAACAACAAAAAAGCAGATTAACAAGGGAAAAACAGAAATTTGTTAACATGCATATTTCATACATACATGGGAGATACCTAGAGAAGGAGTAATTATCAAAGAGGTGACTCTGAATTACACTTTATATAACATCTTCAAAAAGAACAGTAAATTTTTAGAGAAGTGACAGAACAAAGGAAATGGACTTTGAGTCTCCAGGGGCCGCAACTTGTGGGAAGGCAAATAAAAGCTAGTTAGTTAAAGTTTGTTAATGTAGATTCCTCTGGTGCCATCTCCAGGTCCATAAGGGTCTAAAGTTTTCATTGGTTAGCTTTTGTTCTTCCTGGTAGAAAGGGGAGATGGGATATATTATGTTTTTGTAAATTTACGTCCTGATTTTAGGCAAATAGAAGGAGGGCAGAGAGCTCTCAGGTATCTACTTCTTTCTTGCCTTCAGCTCAACAATCCTCCTGTCAAAAGGTGTATTGGGGGTGGCATATTATGGCCTCTCACAGTTACAATAGTATAGATAATAGCATATATATTGATAGTCTAGATTATTATGCTTTACTTAAAAATACAGTTTAGATCATAAATCAAATAGAAAACCAGATGGAAGCATTTTAAAAATTCATCTTGGAGAAGGTTCAAAAGGTATCTGTTGTCGTTGCACAAAAGAAACCTGTACCTTCAAGGTCCCGGGAACACCAGCGATAGCAGACTGATTTGGCATCAGCTGACCATGTGCTAACTGGGAACAGGACTTCTTAGAGATCACCAAGAAATCACCTCATTCTTTAGCCTTGGTCATATAATTAAATTTGAGTCTAATGCTCTAATCTTTAGATTATTTTGAATTAAATTCTTATTTATACCTTATGACAAGCACTCTGTTCTGTCTTCGTGGATGAGACTCCCAGCTGTGAATAAAGCCAGGTTGGAGGTTTTGCTACAGTTTATCATATTATACCTATGAATGATTCATGTGCCATCTGTTGACCATAAATCCAGTTAAGGAATTCTAATAAATGTACGTTTTCTACTTCCTAGAGTAAAGCAGAATTGGCATTTACAACCTTCCTTAGCAATAAAATGCCAGTAAAAATATAATTGACACTTATGGTTCTTTGCTATTCCTAAGCATTAATCACCTTAAAACGCAGTATCAGGTATCTGTATTTCCATGACTATTAGCTACAAAATGTTGGCAACATGTTAAACTTCAATTACTTTTTATAATATCTTATATTCACATGAGCAAGATTTAATGACTCACAAAGACAATTTGGAATAAATACAGATATTCACCCTGGAATTTTCTCTTTCAATGGGAATAATTATTAACAACACTGGTTTCTTCTCTGAGGTAGTAATTTTTGGTAGTCTAGTTCTTATTCAGAGTGCACTGACAATGTGATTATTATTAGTACCTCTGTCATTCCCAGCATGCAATTATTTGCATATTAATTTAACTTTGTTATTGGGTGAAAATAGCACCATATCAGCAGAGGGATATGATTTTAAAGTATCAGTGACATGAAATAATTTTAACGTGGAACTAAACTTTGTTATGATTCTAAATTTACTTTTAAAAATAACAAATATTGCTTTTTATGACTACAGATTATGCTGCACAAATAAGGAAATACATTTAGTCTAAAAAGTATCAAGCCCCAATCCTATTTCTGTTATTTTGACATTTTTTATTTGAATATTCACTCTCAGTATTTTTTGACATAGGGACGTGTTCTGACTATGCTTCGACAGATTAAAATGGTAACACATGAGAAGCTCACACAGATGGACTGGGAAATAGAAACAGGTGTTGCACTCACCTGCCATTGTTTTCTTTTTCCCCCTTTCAGTTTTTTTCTTTTAAAATAAGAGAATGGGTCCTTCTTTCCATAGTGGCAGTGAAGTTAGAGTACATTGACAGGCTTCTTCTTTGGACCAAAAAATAGTCCATGCCCTGCAAATCTTGATTTTATCTCTTGGTGCAACTGATGAGTAATGTGACTCTTTAGCATACTGTCTTTGTGTTTTTGAAGTAGAAATAATAAAATGCATGTGTAGTAAGACTGATTTTGTAAATAAATAGAGAATGTACATATGTGTGTTCATATTGATTTTTAAAAGATCTGGAGGGAATATTCATAAATATTAAAAATAATTATTCTGTGTGTTTTTGTTTTCTCTTTTGCACTTTATATTCTAAATTTCCTTTAATCATAAAAGGTTTATTTTTTTTAAAAAAGGGTGATAATAAGTAAGCAAAACTGCCCACTTCCTTCCTCACATTATCCACTAAGTAATGCCTCCAAAGAAAACACTATAGAAGTGAGAGAGGAAGTGTGCATTAAGGGGGAGTCCATGCCAAGGACTAGGAGGGAAGGGGCAAGTCTTCAGGCCAGGATCAGGCTTAGTCAGCACACTGAGAGCAGATCTCTTGGGAGAAAATGGGACCCTGAATCAGCTTCCAGAAACTGACAGGGAATTCACACGGCCCCCAGTTGACTATGGGATTGTTATTGCCTTTGGACAAGGATGCTCTTGTTGATATGACCAGTGTATTCTCTGATGCATTCCCAACCTGATGTTTGTTTAGTGCCTGAAGAGCCAGGCAAAACTCACTCCGACTGCCTTTGGCATCCACCTCCACAGGAGGGATGTATTGTCCCTATTAAAAGTGCTTGGCATGGTAACTTTGGGTTAAACACAATTGGGTGGAAGCTAGTCTTGTGAAATAGAGATCTGCATAAAACCTGAGAGGGTAGAACAAACAAGGAGCAAATATAGAGAGTCAAATCCATAAAACTTGAGGCTATTTAATTTCTAGATCAACATTTATTCTTCTACCCTATGTACCTTCTGACCTCCTCCTTTGTAATTTCTTCAGACCCAACCTTCCAGACCCCTCATATAAAAATATTTCTCTCCTTTTCCTGAGATGATCAGTGCTGGTCACCACCTTTCTATATAAGGATCAGCTTTCCCCTCCTTTGGGTTTGTACAAGAAATCGTTCATTTATCAATGTCTGTGGAGCCCCTGTTATATATGTCTGAGGTCCTGGTTAGGGTAAATGTCATCACATATCCACACAAATAATGCCCATTTATTAACAAAAAAAGACTTTCCAACCCTCATCTCAACAGGACCCCTGATATACAAATTCACTGTGTAGTTAGAACTGCAAACTTTAGCCCTTCTAATGTGGTTCTAGACCCAGACGTGGTATCATGTTGCTACTGATGAGGGTTAGTCTTAACTGATGCCCTTGAATTGAGACTGGGGTGACATACAATGCATTCATAGAAATTAGCAAGGGCTATCCTAGTCCTCAAGAGAAATTTAGATAAGCTGTATTTTGTGCATTGATATATATCAGACTCCTGTGACACTGGAAGTTTTATTTTGCCTGGATAAAGTTACTGAACAAGTAGCATCTCAGTTTGAGACACTAAGATTGCCAGTGGGTGATGAGCACTGTGGACATGAACCATCTGCACTGTGGAGTGTGACTGGTGTCTTCCACAGCAGTCTTTTTTGTCTGCCTGTTATTAGGTGACCTTGAGGCTGTGCAAAGTGAGTTATACAGCCTCTCCCTGATTAAATGCATCCTGTCTCTCTCACATTGTAAAAATAATTGTGGACTTTATGTTCCACCTAGGATTATAATTCCTCAATGCCATATGTTTGAGTTGACATAAACAGTCTTCCCAGAAATTTGGCACAAGCCTGACCATGTGCTGATTGGGAACAAGACTTCTTAGAGATCACCAAGAAATCAATTCATTCTTCAGCCTTGGTCACATAACTAAAATTGAGTTTAGTGCCCTAGTCTTTAGATGGGTACCTCCGTGATCTTGTTAAAGACATTTGTTTGCAAGGAAAATGCTACACAGTTTATCTATGTGTTTTACTGGACTTTGTATTTTTTTAAAAAATGTCACCAGAATATATCACTTAGATCTCCAGTCTCCTTTATGTTTTAAGTTGTAGCAATTTTTCACTTTCAACATGATATTTGATGCAAGATTTTCTTATTACCTCCACTTTTGAAAAATGGTATAAAGTAAGAGGAAATTGCATAGGAGGTGGAGAAGCCCATCTGTAGAAACGCTGATAGCTTCATTGTACATTAGTGTTGACTCTTGAATGAAAAGGAAAAACTCAGTAGCTCTGGAATGCCTAAGTCCTAAAGTTTTTCACACAGTAGAGCTCTGTGAAGCACCAACCCAGTTTTGTTTGTTTGTTTTTTGTTTTGTTTGTTTTTTGAGATGGAGTCTTGCTGTTGCTCAGGCTGGCTTTCAACTCACGGACTCCAGCAATCATCCTGCCTCAGCCTCCTGAATAGCTGGCCACTATAACATACGTGCCACTATGCTTAGCTTTCAAACTATATTTTTAATGAGTTTGTCCCTCTTAGGACATTCATTGTTTGGTAATTAAAACTAAGCAGCTGACCAGGCACGGTGGCTCACACCTATAATCCCAGCACTTTGGGAGGCCGAGGCAGGCAGATCACCTGAGGTCGGGAGTTTGAGACCAGCCTGACCAACATGGAGAAACCCCATCTGTACTAAAAATACAAAATTAGCTGGCCATGGTGGTGCATACCTTTAATCCCAGCTACCTGGAAGAGTGAGACAGGAGAATCACTTGAACCTGGAAGCAGAGGTTGCAGTGAGCCAAGATGGCGCCATTGTACTCCAGCCTGGGCAACAAGAGTGAAACTACATCTAAAAAAAAAAAAAAAAAAAAAACTAAGCAGCTGACTTGGCAGATGTGGTCAAAGGAACCATCTTTTGTCATGCATTCACTGGGAGATGCAGGTAACATTTGATTTCATGGCATTTAATAGGTGATTTTAAAATGGCAATTGATTATATTTTCATATAAACGCAGTCATCACATAAATACTTTGTCACCTTTACACAGCACCAACATGATGTTTTTGTAATGAAAACTAAAGCCAGTACGGAAAAGACTTGTACAAGATCTGTTTAAATCATTCAGTGAATGCTAGTCCCTATGGTTGATACTGAGGAAGAAAAGGTGAGCACAGGAGCTCACATGCCAATGGGGAGGCAGAAATTAGTCAAAGAATCACAGAAATCAGTGTAAAATTAACAGCTGTAACACAGGTTATGAAGGCAAAAGATCATAATGCTGCCTAGGCTGGGTTCTCCAAAAGCAAAACCTGAGACAGGGGTTCGGGTACATATGACTTATTATAAGAATGCTCTCAGGGGAAGGGGAGTGTCCGAATCTGAGGCAGGGGAAGGGTGTGGTCTCAGATGAACGGAGCTTCAGCTTGACCCCATGGGAGCTCTGGAAAATGAATTGCACCACAGAGTTGTCCCACCTTAAGGCAAGTGGCTGGCTTTCATAGCTGTTCCCCCATGCAAATCAGGCGTTAACCAGAGTTAACCCCAGGATGGGCATGGCCCTTGGATAGAGGAACTCCCATAAGGCCAAAGGCAGTTTTCCAGACAAGGGGGACAGCAACAGAGAAAATGAGTGCAAGTTTAAGGAGCTCTGAGTGTGGCACGATCAGCATCCACTACAGATGCTAAGAGAACATATAATACAATGTTCTGCTTTCTTCAGAATCCTCCAGTGGTCTCCTGTATCACTGAGTCAGACCTAAATGCCTGAAAATGTCTGCAAAGATCAGGGGGATCTGGTGCCTGCTCTGACCTCATATCATAGATGCCTTTGAATCAAAATGCTCATTGCTCTATATGATACTCACTGTTGCTTTAGTTACCTTGTCCTGGCTGGATTTTCAGTTACCTTTTCTATTTAAATAGCAATGCATATTTTGGACATATTTCACATTTGATCAGTGTATGTTGAGGTGCCTACTTTCATTTTCTTACATTTTTATTCAAAATATCTGTAAGTGTCTAGAGTAGTCAAAAATCATAAAGACAGAAAGTAGGATGGTAGTTGCCAGAGGCTGGGAGGAAGCAGGAATTGGGGAGTTATTATTTAATGGGTATAGAGTTTAGTTTTACAAGACGAAAAGAATTATGGAGATGGAGATGGTGGTGATGGTTGCATAACAATATGAATGTCCTTCATGCCACAGAACTATACATTTAAAAAGAGTTAAGGTGGTAAATTTTATGTTGTATATATTTTACCACAATTAAAATAACATAAGTGTCGTGGAATTTTGCATTAGGTTAAAGTTTGATATATGGCATATGACTTTTCTGGCTCCAGAGAAACCTCTTGCCTTTACCAAACATAATCAGAATCAGTGTCTGCATTTGAAATTGGCCCAGAGTTGAAGATGAAAGACAGAGATTCTTTGAGGCCAATTTGGTTTTTTAATTTTACAAAAAAAAATTGCCAGATACAGTGGACTTCCTTATCTGGGTTGTATTCTTCCCTGTTACGTCTGCCTTTCTTTCTGCATTTAGGTCTGTCTGTTAGATCTCTGCTGTCTGGGCTCTTTTTACAATTTTTTAAAATACTAGTACTTCTTTTGTTATTTGATATCTATTAATCGTATTCCTCCTTGCATTCTTCACTTTTGTGAGTTCTATTTTAGCATTTTGGTTTCCATTACTTAGCAAATATGGGGAGGTCATCAAAATCTGGCTCTGTCAAAATAGTAGCTGCCTTCTGCATTGCCTGGTACTGTGGAAGACCATTACTTCCTTTTCATGTTGTTGGGGTCTTGCTGCAGAGACTCTCAGCTGTGATTCTTCCTTTGAGATGTTTTGAGTCATTTTCATTGTTAGCCTGGCTGCTGGATTGGAACCACTGCCAAGTTCCTGAAGAGACAATTTTATCTGACAAATTTCTTTCAATTGCAGGAACATATGTTACATATAAGACATACAGCTAAGAGCCAATTTAACATTGGAGGTTAGCACATATCAGCAGATGTTTATGGAGGGCCTACTATATGTCAGTCTTCGGGGAGGACTCAGGCACATAGGAGGAACTCAGGAGATATCAATAGGCTAAATAAAAGTGAACCGATTAGATTAGAGAACACACACACACACACACACACACACACAGTTTTAAAGAACTCAAAGTCCTAAAAGAGGAAGCGAACCTACAAACACATGACTATAGTAAACTATAATATGCCTCAATTTCCTCAACGATAAATTAAGGACAAACCTATCTTATTAGATTTCCAAGATCATTCAATGAAACAATACATCTAAAGTGCTTAACAGAATGGCAGACAGAGCAGTTAGAGTGCTACTTAGTATCAAGATACACCAAACAGGAAGAAAGTAATGGGCTCTGTAGAGAGTAGTAGTTAGGTAAGTTTATCCAAGTCAACTGAATATAATTGGTGACAAAGTTGAACAGGGTTTTGTGGATGTAGCCATCCTTTCACAGCTGTGTCAGCAGAAGCCTCTGTATGTATTGGCAGCACCATATACATGTATGTACGATGAGAAATTGGACCCCTATTTATAGGCTTGATCTTCTGATGTTGCTTGACATTTCCGTTAATGGAAAATGTCAGTTTTCCAGTTTTCTTGCCAAAGGAAATTACCAAATGGACCACTTACAAGCTACTGTTAAACATTATTTATAAATGCTCGATGACCTTGATTGTGTTAAATAACCAATAATTGCTAATCATTATGTTTCAGAAGTCTGAGGCCTGCCAAGCCTCTTGGGAACTACACAAAATATTTTCATAACAAATCTAGTAATTTCAACATCATAAAATATCTAGTAGGAAAAGCTAACCAGTAAATATTGTTATTCCTTAAAAACGTTTTCTAGGGGAAGAGATGCCTTTTAAAAATCTATCTCTGGTCAATTTGTTGTTGTTACTGCTTAAATCATGGTCCTAATTACCATGCCTCATTGCCCCTGAAAACAGAATTTTGAAAACACTTTCTGATTTCTAAGGCAAGACTATATCGTGGTACATTGTCAAAAAATTTCTCCAGGATTATTTACCCAGCAATGTCAAACTCGTAGATAAGAGGATATGTCAACTGCATTTTTCATAAATTTCAGTTGTGTAGAATATTACTTTTGACCTATCATAGAACGAAAAGAATTTATCGTGATAGAGGTGAGTATTAAGTGTTTAATCAAAGATTAGAAATATTTAAAATCTAAAGCAATCATAGAAACTTCTTCAGAAATCTTTTTGAAATTTACTTTTGATGAGCCTTAATCCATAACCAAATACTATGGCCAAATATAAACTTGAAATACAGGTTTCTGATATTTGAAAAGGTGGGCCTGGATTACATTTCAGCCTTTCTGTGGCCCAGTTCCTTTATCCCTGCCAGTGCCTGTGCAGTTTATGGAACACTGAGTAAAACCATCAAGTCAGGAAAATGGGAAATACCACTGCATAGAGGAAAGCAAATCTAAAACAACACAAAAGGTAATAGTTGTTTATTTGGTCAAGCTGTCTTCTTTGCATATCATGTATATATTCATAATATTTGCTATATAACATAATTTTTAACCCTAAAATTTGAATGATATGAGTTACTGGTTAGAAGTACTCTCCATAACAAATTAGGTTTTGATTTTTATGCTTGACAATTTTGACCCTGATAGTATTGGTTACTAAATCCTCTCATGGCACACTACATCACCATGATGCTTCATCTATTCTATTTACTTATTTATTCGACAAATAGCCTGCCACTGGATCCCAGGGGAGGGCTGGGGGTGCAGCGGTAAGCCACATAGACGAAGCCTCTGCCGTTTGACATTCCAGTGGAGGAGACAATTGACAAATGAACAAATGAAGAGATATACAAAGTCATTCATTATAGATTACAAGGACCAGGACGGAATAAACAGAGCTCTAAGAAAAATAATAGTAGGAACACATTCTTTATAAAATACTTGAGAACATTCACCTTCATGTTACTTGATTCCTCAATATAAACACCCACATGATAAATTTAATCTAAAATTAGATGTCAGGAAATAATACCCCCTGTTATTATTAACTAGTGAGTTTCCTTTCTTCTTTTGGAAACTGCAAATTAAATAATTTACCATATGTTCCTTTTTTGCTCTGACTGCCGGAAAACTTGGAAAAAACTTTGGTGCCCAGTGAAAGCATTAAATTATCTCTTCTCTTAGTATATTGGTGCAGCAGATGACTGACACATCAGCCTGGCCTCTGCTTCCCAATCTCAGGGCTGGGTTTATAAAATAGTGAGTAGTCGTGGGGCAGGCCAGGCCAACTTAGACAGACTAGAGAAAAGACTTTTCAGTCCAGGACAGAGAGGTTGTAAGGAAGGTTTTTAAACAGAAGTTTCTCAGTGTGATGTGCAATATTACTCACGCCTTTATGTATGCACAAATTGATATTACTGCTACTTGCTAGTGTTAGGTGAGAATTGGGCTTGAATTTTGGTGGATATCCAAGCATTAAGAGCAACCTGAAACTCGTCATAGAGTCAGAGCACATGTCCCCAAAGGGCCAGCCTCATTCTGGTTACACTTGGTTCCTGCTACTTTGATCTCTTTTCCTCATTTCTTCTTTTCCTAGTTTATTGATTTTGTTGTATTTTTACATTTATATATGAGAACATTATCAAACATTTCTGTCTCTCTCCCCCTCCCCCTCCCTCTCCCTCTACCTCCCCACTCCCTCTCTGTCTCTTTCTCTCCCTTTCTGTCTCTTTCTCTCCCTCTCTCTCTCTTTCTCTTCCTCTCTCTGTCTCTTTCTCTCAACTTCCCTAAGAGCATAAAGTGTGAAAGGCAAACAGACCTAGGTTTAAAGTCTTGCTCTGAAACCTACTAGCAGTATCATTGGAAGGATATTCCACAGTGGATGCTGCTGCGGTACCATGCCCATTTCCCTTTGCCAGTCCAGTGCACCCATATCCCATGGCTCTGAGTGTTGATCCCTGATGGCTGAGCTGCTCCTGTCTCTGGAGAACTTTCCTTGATAGAGAATATAACCCCCATGGGTGGGGAGTGGAGTGGATTCTTGCAGACATGACTTGCTAATGTAGGGGCACAAAGGCATATCTTCTTTTCTTAAGGTGGGACCAACTCTGCAGTACAAAGCATGTTCCAGAGCTCCCATGGGGTCAGACCAAAGCAGACTCCAGCTGAGGCCATATCTCTGCTTGCCCCCTTCTCTTCTTGTATCCTGCTTCCTTTGCTCCCCTTCTTTTGAGGCTACCCTTACAATAAATCATGTGAACAAAATTCCCTGTTTCATGTTCTGCTCTTTTTTGTTATTAGTATTACTATTTTTATTTTACTTTAAGTTCTGGGATACCAGTGCAGAATGTGTAGATTTGTTACATAGGTATATGTGTGCCATGGTGGTTTGCTGCACCTATCAACCCGTCATCTAGGTTTTAAGCCCTGCATGCATTAGTTATTTGTTCTAATGCTCTCCCTCCCTTTGCCCTCTACCCCATGACTGGCCCCAGTGTATGTTGTTTCTCCCCTTGTGTCCATGTGTTCTCATTATTCAGCTCCCACTTATGAGGGACAACATGTGGTGTTTGGTTTTCGTTTCCTGTGTTAGTTTGTTGAGGATGATAGCTTTCAGCTTCATCCATGTCCCTGCAAAGGATGCGATCTCATTCCTTTTTATGGCTGTATAGTATTCCATGGTTTATATATACCACATTTTCTTTATCCAGTCTATCATTGATGGGCATTTGGGTTGACTCCATGTCTTCGCTATAGTAAATAGTGCTACAATAAGCATGTTTGCCTGTGTCTTTATAGTAGAATGATCTGTATTCCCTTGGGTACATACCCAGTAATGAGATTGCTGAATCAAATGGTATGTCTGGTTCTAGATCCTTGAGGAATTGCCACACTGTCTTCAACAATGGTTGAACTAATTTACATTCCCACCAACAGTGTAAAAGCATTCCTATTTCTCCACAGCCTCACCAGCATCTATTGTTTCTTGACTTTTTAATAATTGCCATTCTGACCGGCATGGTTTTGATTTGCATTTCTCTAATGATCGGTGATGTTGGACTTTATTTCTCCGTTGCTTATGAAGCTTGGTTTTGCTGGATATGAAATTATGGGTTGAAAATATTTTTTTCTTTAAGAATGTTGAATATTGGCCCTCACTCCCTTCTGGCTTGTAGTGTTTCTGTTGAGAGGTCTGCTGATAATCTGATGGGCTTCCCTTTGTAGGTGACCTGGTCTTTCTCTCTGGCTACCCTTACCATTTTTTTCCTTCATTTTGACCTTGGAGAATCTGATGATTATTTGGGGTTGGCCTTCTCATGGAATATCTTAGTGGTGTTCTCCGTATTTCCTGAATTTGAATGTTGCCCTGTCTTGCTAGGTTGGGGACATTCTCCGGGATAATACCCTGAAGTGTGTTTTCCAGCTTGGTTCCATTCTCCCTGGCTCTTTCAGGTACTCCAGTCAATCATAGGTTTGGTCTTTTTGCATAGTCCCATATTTCTCGGAGGTTTTGTTCATTCCTTTTCATTTCTTTTTTCTCTAATCTTGTCTGCATGCCTTATTTCAGCAAGATGGTCTTCAAACACTCATATCCTTTCTTCTGCTTGGTTGATTTGGCTATTGATACTTGTGTATGCTTCATGAAGTTCTTGTGCTGTGTTTTTCAGCTCTATCAGGTCATTTGTGTTCCTGTCTAAACTGGTTATTTAGCAGCTCTTGTAACCTTTTATCAAGGGTTTTAGCTTCTTTGCATTGGGTTAGAACATGCTCGGTTAGCTCAGCGGAGTTTGTTATTACCCCTCTTCTGAAGCCTATTTCTGTCCATTTGTCCATTTCATCTTCCATCCAGTTCTGTGCCCTTGCTGGAGAGGCATTGTAATTATTTGGAGGAGAAGAGACACTCTGGCCTTTTAGATTTTCAGGATTTTTTCGTTGATTCTTTCTCATCTTCATGAGTTTGTCTAATATTGATCTTTGAGGCTGCTGACCCTTGGATGGGGATTTTGTGGGGACTTTTTATTGTTGATGCTCTTATTGTTGCTTTCTGTTTGCTTTTCTTGCACTTATCAGGTCCCTCTTCTGTAGGACTGTTGTGGTTTGCTGGGGATTCACTTCAGGCCCTATTCATCTGGTTCATTCCCATGCCTGGAGATGTCACACAAGGAGGCTGGAGAACAGCAAAGATGGGTGCTTGCTCCTTCCTCTGAGATCTCTGACCTAACTGATGCCAGTAGGAACACTCTTGTATAGCATGTCTGACAACCCCTGTTGGAGGGTCTCACCTAGTTAGGTGGCAAGGGGAGCAGAACCCATTAACAAAGCACTTTGTCCCTTGGTGGAGCGGGTGTGCTTCGCTGGGGGAAACCCACGCATCTGGGCTGCCTGAATTCTTCAGAACTAGCACGAGGAAAGACTAAGTCTACTGGTCTGTGGAGACTACAGCCACCCCTCCCCCTAGGGGCTCAGGCCCAGGGAGATCAGAGTTCTGTCCTTGAGTCTCTGACTGAAGTTATTGGAATTCCTGTACGGAGGCCCTGCCTTGATGGGTCAAGGTCAGGCCTGAAGAGGCCCTCTGTCCACAGTCTGCCACAGCCATTGTGTTGGACTGTGGGGGATACCTCTTGGGACCAAACCATCCAGCCTCCCCAGCTCCAGCAGGGGAAAAGCATGGCCTGGAGCTATAGAGATGGCTGCTGCCCTTCCCTTGCCCTGGGAGCTTAGTGTGTTACGCAGTTATCAGTCTCAGTGTCAGCTGTCATCCTTCTACAAAGGAGCCCAAATGGCGTAGACAGCAGGCAACTACAGCTGTGGCGCTGGTCACCTTCCCCCAGGAGCTTAGCAGCCTTAAGCAGATTCTAGCTTAGTGCCTGTTGAGAATCTGCATGGCTTCATGATTGGGACCCTAGACCCCAGTGGCATGGACTCATGAGTGGGATCTTCCAATCCATGGGTTGCACAGTTCCATGGAAAAAGGACATTTTCCAGGCTGGGTGGTACACTCACTCACTGCCTCCCTTGGCTGGGGGGTGTGGACACCTCTGCCCCGTGTAGCAACCACACCACACCACACTACTCTTCCTTCTTCTCTGTGGATCACACCAGCCACCTAGTCATTTCCACTGATGGAATCTGGATACCTCAGTTGCTGGTGCAGGATTTGCATACTGTTATGGTTCTTTTCAAGGGGAGCCTCTGATTGCCAGTGCTTCTAATCGGCCATCTTGACCCCATCCCCATCCCTGTTCTGCTCTTTGAGTCTCTGTTTTCTTATCAGAACAATAAAGATAGCTCACCACTCAGAATTATTTTGAGGCTTGAGTGAAATAATGTCTAGTAGGTATCCAGAAAGGTTTAAAAATCAGACATTCAAGTTCTGATACTAATTGTTGTTATATTAGGCCACAGCCCATGACTAAAGAAGTGTTGAAAAACTGAAATCCTATTGAAAGCTTTTCACAGTGTCTTGTTATTCATTCTGATTGTTCTGGTCATCACGGCCCAATAGATGATACATTCCCTTTGCCAAGCAAACATTTTTTCAGTTTCTAAGTGCAGGGCTGCCCTCTAGTGGACTCTGAATGCACGTTCATTGACGATAATAGGTAGTTTTTGCAGCCACATGGCAAACTGTGTGAAAACATGTCCTTTGCAGGGACATGGATGAAGCTGGAAACCATCATTCTCAGCAAACTATCACAAGATCAGAAAACCAAACACCGCATGTTCTCACTCATAAGTGGGAGTTGAACAATGAAAACACATGGACACAGGGAGGGGAACATCACACACTGGGGCCTGTCAGGGAATGGGGGCCTAGGCAAGGGATAACATTAGGAGAAATACCTAATGTAGGTGACGGGTTGATGGGTGCAGCAAGCCACCAGGGCACATGGATACCTATGTAACATAACTGCACATTCTGCACATGTAACCCAGAACTTAAAGTATAATAAATAAATTAATTTTAAAAATACTCATTTAGTCGAAAAAAGAAAATCGCTCTTAAATGTCTGCCTCGATAAGCTTCCAGTGTCCTCCAGAGACAAAACACTGCAACCTGTTGTCCTCAGAGCATATGTTCCTATTCTCTTGAGGCTTGAGGCTTAAAACCAGATGGAAATGTAGCGAGATCTCTACTCCAACTTCTCATTTCCAGAGAAAATTCAGAATTCATAGAGGTAAAATGAGAACTGAATTATAATCCTGCCTTGGCTGTGACTTCCAACTCAGAAGTGATTTTGTGTGATGTGCTGATGTCCATTGGGACATAGATTCTTTCTCTAGGAATAGTTGCCATCTGTTTAATTACAATTCTTTCTAATTATTTTACTACCTTCCTACTACTTTTCCCTTTGCTCATTTTGCTGTAGCCACCCTGTCCTCTTATTGTTTATCTAACACAACAGGCAAGCTTGCTCCATAACCTTTGCACGGGTGTTCCCTCTTCCTGCCATACTCTTTCCTGTACCACCTTCAAGTATTTGCTCAAATGTCACATTCTCACTCTGACTACCCTATTCAATATTTCAGTTCCCCAACATCCCAGCACTCCAGGTGTTCTCTTATCCTGCTCTATAGCTTCTTTTTTCTGTAGCCCCTATCACTTTCTATTGTGCTGTATAACTTTATTCATTATATAGTGTAATGAATGTAAGTGCCCTGGGAGCAAGGATCTTTGTCTCATTTCTTTACTGATACAGTCTGTGTTCCTAGAACAGTGCATAGTGCACACTAAGGGCTCTACAAGTATATAGTAGATTAAATAACCTTCCAAAATAAACTTGTCCCTCAGTGGAAAAACTACTTCCTCCAGCGTAGAAGTGCAACTCTCTGAAGGCTGAGGAGAAATTGAACAAATTTTCTCTGCTCCATGAAAGACCAGACCACTGCTGCCTTAACACTGCATACCACCAAGTATTGGCATCACAATTAATCCAAGAAATTGGTTGCAAGTAGGAGTTTGTCATTAGAACTCCTAATCTGCTATCCTCTACAGTGCCTCCAGGACCCATTTATCAAGTCTCTCATCTCCATAAAGCCAAGTCTCTTTCATCCCTGGACTCTTTCCCCATGCAATGTAGTTTAGTTTCCATTCTGCTGACTCTGCTTCCACCACCTTGAGTCCCCAAACTCTGCCCTCTGGAGCTCACTGTCATCATCAGCAGGTGCTTCCTGTCTTCAGCTCTTCTCTGAAAATGGCCATCATTGTTTTGCTCTGAAGTCTGCCTCTCCCCCAAGGGCACAGCTACCTTGCAGTTTTTTCAAATAGTGACTCTTTATTCTCTTTCCAATTTAACTCTGGACTTACTCCAGACCAGAACTCCAGGTCCTTTAAAGTGCTTGCCATCTGAATGTACTATCCACCATGATCCTTGTTCTAGCCATCTTTCAGCCTTGTAACCAGTCCCTCTCATTCACAGAACACTTTATTACCTAGATCACTGATGTGGTTTTGCCCACTAGTCCTGTGAATTTCCACTTTGGTAACTCAGCATCCCTTCAGTGACCTATCCAACATCCTAGTCTCTCAACTTTCTGCCTTCTACAAATCTTCTTCTCCATGGTCCTTTTCTAGTCTTTGTAATCCTCAATAATGCCCAGCCTCCAAATTCTTGACCTTAGGCACTCCAGTCTCTGACCTCCACTTCTCATCTTCTTGTGGCTCCATTCCAATAATCCTTCATCCCTGTATTCTAGAAGCTTTCACTTTTTCATTGTCAGGGAACCCTTCTTGTTCTGACTTCCTTCTTACTTATCTTGCACTCTTGGTCCATCAGGATATTTGTTTCTTTGTGTCTTAGACCATTTTGTGCTGATATAACAGAATACCAGGACTGGATAATTTATAATGAACAGGTATTTATTGGCTCATGATTCTGGAGAATGGCCAGTCCAAGATTGAGGGGTCAGCATCTGGTAAGGGCATTCTTGCTAGGTCATCCCATGACAGAAAGGCAAAAGGAAGGCAAGAAAGAGAGGCAAAAGGGAGCTGAACCTGCCCTTTTATAAAGAACCCACTCCTACAATAATGAGCCCAGTCCTGAGATAACAGCATTAATCCATCCTCGTGGCCTAATCACCTCTTAGAGGTCCCAATCTTAATACTGTTACAATGATGATTGAGTTTCCAGCACATACTTTTTGGGGAATATATCAAACCATAGCAATTTGCATTCACCTTTAGTCCTTTTGTCCTTTCTGCTCCTTCAACCATACTCACCTGACAAACCCCACCCCTGGTTAACCTCTGGTCACCCTCAGTGCCTCCTCTGTACCTAAGCATCTGAGTATGTATGGAGGAAAAAGTACCACCATGTTGGGTGATTCTACTTTAAATTTTTGACTACAAGAGTCAGTGGGCCCTGAACCCTGCCTGGCAATCCTAAATTATTTTCCTAGTCAATAGACTCATCAATATCTATTATTCATGCCTTCTCTCTCCTCAATAATCATCCTTGTCACCTCCTCACTCTCAGATAATTATACCTTTTCTTAATTCACTGAGAAAAGCATTCAGAAACAAACTGCTTTATCTTTGCACTACTGAACCTGCTTCTCTGTCTTCCCCCTTCAAGGCAGATAACTAGATGTCACAATGGGTAGTGATGACCAATCTGTGAGTAGATGCAGTAATTTCCTGTGTTTCAGGGTCTGAGAGGGAGGGATAAGACTTTCACTGTGAGCTATTCCTTCTTAACCTTCACAGACTGTCAACCTTCTCATTACTCTCTTTACCATGATTTTAGTTAAACAATGATATCATTTTCAATCATGTTTCCACTGCTTTTAATTTGCCTGCTAAATGCATGATAATGTAAAGTATGACATGTCTTTTCAAACAAAATGGGGTCCCAGAGGCACAGAATTTATAAATGTAAAAAGAACTTTTAAATGTAGATGAATAAATGTTATAAATAAATGTATATACCTTGATTATGGCAGTTTGAGCTATTGTCACAATATCATGAACATGAAGACAATTCTGAGTGATTACAAGCACATTCCTGTCAGCATTTCCCTCCAGCAGCACCATTAGGAAGAGTGTAGTGATCATGCCACAAACAGCATCTGTTCTCCCCAGGAAAGGTTCCTTCCCATGTCATGGCTGATTTGTGTCTTAAGTTCTAAAGTCAGAGTGTCAAGCCAAAAACCTATAGAGAATGACTTTGAAAATCCTTTGATTAGTCATAAATAACTATACATCTCTTAAAATGTCCAGAGCTAGCCCTGGTCATGTTATGGGAAGACATACCCTATATCTTTACACAGCTGTGCCTGGGAGGTACTTGAGGGACTTGATGATTTGTGACTTGCTTTCTTTTACTTCCTTAATTTTTTGAGTCTTAATTTTATGAGAAGAAAGCAGACTACAAGCCAAGAAAACTGATGAGACTGACATAAAGCTTCCCCTGTAACCCCTCCCCATTTGCTGGTCTTTCTGACAGATGGCCCTGGGAAGCCCACAGCCACCAAGACTCTAGTATTCTGTGAGGTTTAATAGATAGAAGTTATATCCACTTGTTCATTTTTCCTAACAATGTTCTTAGATTAGAAACATGCTAGGTTACCTTCTCCTTTCTCCTACCCTGGATTTGAGTACCTGGGAAAACATGTTTTCTTCTGCATTTCAATGATAACTCTCATAAATTCTTTGTATTAGTGTTTCCGAAAGTGTGACAGGTGACTGCTGCTGGTAGACCAGATGAATGTGGGTGATGCACAGCTGAACATTTTTTGATATTAATAGCTATATTTTTGTTTTAATGTATATTGGAAAAATTTAACAAACATATCTATCCTAATACTTCATGGATATAAATGCTTAGAATTAGTCAAAATGATGATATTCAAGATATCTAGGTGAAATGAAAAGAGATATTAAGAAAATTAGTAATAAAGTTGATATATACATTTGGCAAAAATGGTGAAATGGTTGCCTGCAGACTTGCAAATGGGAAAGTGTGTGCTCAATGAACAGAGCCATCAGACACAGAGTTTCTTAAATGGCAAAGGATGTGGAAACTTTTGGAGACAGTTCTATAAAACAAAAGACAACTCAGCATGCTCCATATGGAAAGATTTTCTTCTCCGGCCCTCGAGTTCCCTCACTGATAAATACAGCTGCTGGTGATACTGAGACAGGGTAGGTAATATTTTACTGTTCTCATGCAGTTCTGTCTCATAAAAAATTGGTAGGAATCATTCAAGTCTTTCACCTTTCGAGTTAGAGAACCACATAATAATAACTGAATTCCATCAGTCAGTCAGTCAGCAATCACTTCAAAGCACCTCTGAGTGTTAAGCACTGGGCCAGGTGCTGGGATTAGTGGAGTGAGAAGGCCATACATTGCAGGGGTATAAGCCTGGAAGTGACTTATATTAGCATTCCTGAAAGATCATTCTGGATGTCCCTGTGACTGGACAGGCAGCAGAACTGGAATGGACCAGAGAAGAGCTAATTGCAATAAGAGATGATGGCAGCTTGAACTGGGATAGTGATAGTGGCAATGGGGAGGAACAGGCAGATTCAAAAGATATTTCAGGATAGATCCAATGGGCTCTGGTGACTGGTTGGACATCGTGGGTGAGAGAAACAGAGGAATCACCAGAATGCTAGGTTTCTGCTTTCAGAAGCCCCATGGAAGGTGATACCAGGTCCTCAGACTTCACACATCATATTGCTGGGGATCACAGCCTTGCACTCTAGAAGTATTGCAGTTTGTGGCTGGCATGTCAGTCCCTCCTCAAGGGTGCAAGTTGTGCCTTATCCTTTTGGTATGAGGTCAAGCATGCGGAAGGCCTTTGATCAGTGTTGACTAAAAGACTAGTCGAGAACTTAAGGTGTATGAACACATGGGAAATTAACTCATGATGTAGAGCAGTCCTTCTGCCTTATTTTAAATTTTATTTTAAAACTGTCATATTGAGGGTGAGTGTGGTGGCTCACACCTATAATCCTAGCACTTTGGGAAGTTAAGATGGGTGGATCACCTGAGGTCAGCAGTTTGAGACTAGCCTGGCCAACATGGTAAAACCCCATCTCTACTAAAAATACAAAAATTAGCTGGGCATAGTGGCGTGTGCCTGTAATCCCAGCTACTTGGGAGGCTAAGGCAGGAGAATTGCTTGAGCCCAGGAGGCGGAGGTTGCAGTGAGCTGAGATCGTGCCATTGCACTCCAGCCTGGGCAACAAAAGAGAGACTCTGTCTTTAAAAAAAAAAAAAAAAAAAATTGAGACCAGACTCTTATAACTCTGCCACTCCCAAGACGTGCTCATAAACACAACATAGTCCTACCTTTCTGCCTCAGGGACATAAGGAAAGGCAGAGCTGGGATCAGAGTAGCAGCTTGAGGTACATTTAAGGATAGCAGAGGGACACTAAAGCCAGGAATCACACACACACACACACACACACACACACACACACACGTGCTATTAAAAGAAATATGATACACATCTAAGTACGTATAGGTATAGATATAAATATTGACAGATATGTAGGTATTGCTATATCTATAGTTTTAGTATATATATATATACACACACACAATCTTTATACAAATATATAAATGTCTATATATATATCTAAAGCTTTAGATGGACACATACAAGTATGCATATATAGATATATAGATATCTATAGCTATATTTGTGTATCTAAAGCTATATCTCTATATATCTAGATATCTATAGGTATAAATACAGATAGAAATACATATATAGATATAAATACAGACAGATATAAATACATATATAGATATCTATACATATTTACATTTATAGATATCTATATATGCATTTATGTCTGTATATCTGTATTTATATCTAGACATCTATAGATATAAATACAGATAGACATAAATACATATCTATATGTATACACAGACATCTATAGATATAAATACAGAGAGATATAAATACATGTATAGATATCTATAAATGTGGATATGTAGATACAGAGAGCCCGTACTTTTGGCTGGCTCTGTGTGGAAATCGGTGGCCTTTTTCTGAGTGGCCCCCTATGAGATGTCTTCAAGAGATTTTTAGGGAGCGGACGTGCTCAGGTGAGAGTGGAGCTCTAGAAAGAAAACAGATTTGTGAAGAAGACTCCCCCTTTGGGGATTCCCAGAAATGAAGGGACACAGAAGATCTACTTGTATGTGGGTTGAGTCTTGTGAAATAGGATTTCATTGGTTCAGAACAGCATTAGAGCTGGAGACCAGAGTTAGGAAATTGGCCAGCTCCAGGTATTAGAAATTCAATAGGCTGGAAAGGGCATACCTAGAATGATAGCTCTAGATGAAGTGTTGTAGAGAAGAAACTCTACATTTTTTACCTTTACCTGAGGGGCTTACACTAGTCCAAGGAACCAGAGAAATATTAAAGAGTGTGCATTTGACAGAACTTAGAGTCATAAGGCAGAAACCTTGCCAGAAAGAAATCTGTGATGCCCAGGAAGCGTTTCCACCCTCTGCTGTGATACTGAGACAGTACAAAAGTGGGGCTGTGCTATGGGGACAGCGATCAGGTGTGGGCCATTGAGCCCGGTCCATACCATGTCAGGCCCACTCAGGTAGTCCCTATCCTGCTCCTTCCTAATTTCCACTTTGGATTTTTAACTTTATTTTTAGTTTTTATTTCCATAGGTTTTTAGGGAACAGGTGGTGTTTGGTTACATGAATTAGTTTTTTAGTGGTGATTTCTGAGATTTTGGTGCACCTGTCACCCGAGCAGTATACACTGTACCCCATGTCTTTTATCCCTCACCCCACCTCCCACCTTTCCCTCCGAGTCCCCAAAGTCCACTGTATTATTCTTATGCCTTTGCATCCTCATAGCTTAGTTCCCAGTTGTAAGTCAGAAGATGTGGTGTTTGGGTTTTTTATTCCTGAATTACTTCACTTAGAATAATGGTCTCCAATTCCATCCAGGTTGCTGTGATTGCCATTTTCAAAAGATACATGTGCAGGTGTGTTACAAGGGTATATTGTGTGATGCTGAAGTTTGGGTTTCTATTGATCCCATCACCCAATTAGTAAACATAGTACCTGATGGGAAGTTTTTCGACCCTTGCCCCCTCCCTCCTATCCCCCTTTTGGAGTCCCCAGTGTCCCACCTTCATGTCCATACTTAATGTTTAGCTCCCACTTACTAGCGACAACATGCCATATTTGGTTTTCTGTTTCTGCCTTAATTTGCTTAGAATAATGGCCTCCAGCCGCATCCAGGTTGCTGCAAAGGAAGTGATTTAATTCCTTTTTTATGACTGAATAGGATTCTGTGGTATATATATACCACATTTACTTTGTCCAGTCCACCACTGATGGGCACTAGATTGATTGCTATTCTTTGCTATTACCTAATTTGCACGTTTGGTGTGTCTTGTGTTCACAGCTCCTGCATGTTGTAGACTCCTGTCTTTCTAACTCACTCCTGTAACTCATAGTACCTGGCAGAGTGCTGTGAGAAAGTCAATTCTAAGTCAATATTTGTTAAATGTATGAAATAACTCATGTATATGTCTCAGGCCTAGATATGCCATCAGGCATTATTTCTACAGTTAATTAGGTCCATTCTCTGGCTTTATTGACTTGTGTCACTTGTTCCAAGGTAAAAGTGTATGCACAAAATTAATAAGCCAAAACAATCATAGTTTTCACAATAATACAGATGAAAGTATTGAAACATGGAAAATAAATTTCATAGGCAGATGATTTGAAACAATGCAATTTGATTTCATTGGCACCAAATTGAAATATTTAATAATGGAAGTATTAGCTGTGTTGCTCCTCATGGGTAACAGCCTTCCTTTTAGCATGCCAGTTGTATTGGAACCTTGTCATGCCCATCTTTTGAGTATCTTGACTATAATGTATTTTGCAACACCATATATATAATACCATGTAATACTTTGCAAATCTCCTTTGTAACTGGGTCTATAATGTGGAAAATACATTAAATAAAATATGCAAGATATATAATGCATGCACACATATATATGATTAGAAATTGCAAAAAGTCTATTAAGGAGAAAATTCAGGTGCTTTGAGAGTCACAGGGGGATTTAATTTAACCTGAAAGACAGGGGAAGGCTTTCATGGAGAAATGGAGGTGGATGAATGGAATTTAGCTGAGTTAATATTGGTACGAGGAGCTTCCATGAGGAGGGATCATGAGGGAAAGTCTCAAAGAGGAGAAGAATTTGACATTTTCAAAGAAAAGAAAGAAGGTGCACATGGTTAAAGGATCAGATGAACTTGGAGGCATCCAGGCCATGTGAGTTGCTATACAGAACACAGAAGGTCTGCTATACAGACCCATGGAGAAAAACTGGGGTCTGTGAAAGCATGTTAAGCAGGTGGGCGACCCCATCAAATTTCATTCATGAAAGGTCCTTCTTGCTGTAGTTCAGAGAAGGAAAATTGGAGAAAAGAGGGAAGTTTAGTCCCCAGTTTAGAAGGAGGCTATTGTGGTGGTCCCCAGAGCAGTGAGGTAGTGTTGAACTAGAGGAGTGACAGCAATGATGGATTCCAGATATGTTATATTTAGGGGCTAGAATATGTAGACCTGAATGGACTATGGCAGGTAAGAAGGGGTATAATCAAGAAAACGTCCTGTTTCTGGCTTGAGCAGATGAGTGGTGGAGGGACCATTTACCGAGCCTCAAATGCCTGTGTTCTCACTTCAGGAATCTGTGATTGAGCACCTTCTCTTCCTGGGAGTTTTCATGTTAACTGTTGATCATGCTGCCCTGTAATTATAAAGACTAATACTTACTCCAGAAAATTCTGTATTTGCAGTATTCATCTTCTAACATTTGCACTTACTTTGACCACTGTTAAGACACAAAGTTGTTGAGTTGAATGGAAAACTGCTGTGGATGTGTTCCCTTAAGCAGCTAAATTAAATAGGACATGTTGTGAGGGCTTATTTTAAGAGTCTCGGTCTTGCTCTGTTGCCCTGGCTGGGGTGCAGTGGCACAATCATGGGACCATAGTCTCGAGCTGCTGGGCTCAGGCAATCCTCCCACCTCAGCCTCCAGAGCAGCTATGACTGCAGGTGTGCACTACCATGTCCAGCTAAGTGATCATTGCATGTGTGTGATGGCCTCAGCAAATGCTGGGGGAAATGTCTTTACTTGGAGAAATAACTGATATTGGTTTAGTCTTTGGAGAAGTAACTGATACTGGTTTAGTCGTCAGTGTCACTTGAAGGCAGAGGCAGCCTCTTTTTTGTCAGAATTCTGTACAGCTAATGCATCCAGCCATGGAGAAAGAAGTTTCAAAATTCTGATCAGTTGTCAGAGGACCACTCATGTCCTAGGACTTGGCCATCATCATTCTCCTGTGAGCTACAGAGCAGGCTGTACTCTGACTTTGCATTTGTTTAAATATATGTTTAAAAAAAAAGTACATGGAAGATCCTTTCTAAAACAGGCCATCCAATGAGGAAGTTATGGGAGGAAAGGGAATAGAAACGCTAACATACGTGAATGCTCCTGGCCTTAGCTCAGGTGTCCTCTCCTCATCAGTGTGCAGTCTTGATTCAGACTCCCTCCATTTCTCACAGACATTGTGATGAGACAAGATTGACTTAACCTCCATGAACCTCAGCTTCTTCTTTTGCATATGCTGGCATTGTGTGCAGAGTGTCTAATGTGGCTCGTGGTCCAGAGCAGACTACAGTGGTTTCTCCAGAGAAACAAAACCACTAGAATGTGTGTATGTGTGTGCAAGACTGACTGATTTTGAGGAGCTGGCTTAGATGATTATGAAAACTGGCATATCAAAATCTGCAGAGTGGTCACAAGGCTTAAGAGCTAGGGAAGAGTTGCACTTCAGTCCAAAGGTGGTCTGCTGGCAGAATTCCCTCTTCTTCAGGGAGGTCAGTCTCTTTCTTAAATCCTTTGATTGGATGAGGCTCATCCACATTATGCAGGGTGATCTGTTTTACTCAAAGTCTATAGGTTTAAATGTTAATCTTGTCTAAAAAACACCTTGACGAGAACACCCAGACCTTTCTACCCACATATCTGGGTACTGTGGCCTAGCCAAATTGACGTACAAAATTAACGATCACACAGATTATCTAAAAATGCCTTTGCAGACATGCCCAGCTGTCTTTTGCTGAGTTCAGTGGCCCTCCCAGGTCCTCTGGGGAAGCCCCTGGGGTAGACGCTTCATGCTCCATAGCACTTGACTCCCATGGTTTTGTCTTTTCTTGGCTCTGAACTTCTCTGCACTTAGAATATTATATGGTACAAGGTAGCATTTCCATATATGTTTATTTAATAAAGGACCACATAAATTATATAGGATCCATTTAAACAAGCAAAATACAGAAATTTCAATGAGTTATGTATTTATTTATTCAGTATGAATTTAAAGCAATGGATAAATTTAGATATAAGCTTCCAGAAAGACTTTTAACATATTTTAAAATGAAGGCCGTTAAACTAATGCTATCCTTTTTTTTTCCAAAATGGTCTTTTCTGTATTAAACTTTAGGGTATTTCTCTGGCTCAGCCAGGCTCTAAGTCCCTGCCTTGTCCTAGTTTTCTCTCCAGGGAAACAGGAGAGTGTGGTAGAAGGAAGAGAGTATATTGCAGTCACTCTGTGATTCCAGAATCAAGAGCCAGCTCAGACACAGGGGTACATGAACTGGAAGACATAGCTGAGGGAGAGCAGCACTTCAGTGATATTGGTAATTACAGCAAGACCCCGCGGGACTCCTTACATCACAGTCTCCACATGGCCACTCAACCTCAGGAAGCCTGATGGTTCCCGAACCAGAAAATACACTTATTCCAATCAGCCCCCAAGAGTGATATTGCTAAAAGAACAAGAAGTCAAAAGAATTTCAGGTTCTCTGCAGATTTGCTGCTTATCTTCTCATTTCCTTGTGCCCAGAAAGGACCTAGGTAGTCTTAGGGATGCAGACACTGCGTAATGTTTCCAGCAGGTGCACCACCGAGTCCATCTGCTCCCTGTGTGCTTCCTGTTTCCTTGTTCAAAGCTTCTCCTGCCTGCCCTTGCTCTAGGCCTGAGGTTGGGGTAACAGGACTTACTGTCATAGAAGCCAAGACAAATGGATGGGCAGGGGAGGAAGAGAAATAGCAACACAGGATGTTCCCTGCTGGAGTGAGACTTCCAGCAAGGTTGGGGTTGTGATAGCAGCAATGAGAACAGAACTGTATGGGCCAAATGTGGAGACTGCCAGACCCTGCCATTGCTGGCGCCCTTTCCTAGGCATGGTCACTGCAGTGGAGGGATGACCAACTGCTACTTTTTTTTTTTTTTTGAGACAGAGTCTCGCTCTGTTGCCCAGGCTGGAGTGCAGTGGCGTGATCTCGGCTCACTGCAAACTCCGCCTCCCGGGTTCAAGTGATTCTTCTGCCTCAGCCTCCTGAGTAGCTGGGACTTCAGGTGCCCACCACCACGCCTGGCTAATTTTTTGTATTTTTAGTGGAGATGGGGTTTCCCCATGTTAGCCAGGATGGT
This sequence comes from Mandrillus leucophaeus, assembly GCF_000951045.1. NCBI lineage: Eukaryota > Metazoa > Chordata > Mammalia > Primates > Cercopithecidae > Mandrillus > Mandrillus leucophaeus. The sequence continues at coordinate 3,177,500 of NW_012102754.1, read as the reverse complement.
GTCGATCTCCTGACCTCGTGATCCGCCCACCTTGGCCTCCCAAAGTGCTGGGATTACAGGCGTGAACCACCGCGCCTGGCCCCAACTGCTACTTTTTAATGTGGAGGCTCAGGACTTCCTGAGCAGCCCTGCTGAAAAGCAATCTGAGATGGACTTCAAGGGCATACATGTCTTCTGGATAAACAGGGCTGCCTCCTGGAATCAGAAACCCCTCACCTTACTGGGGATGCTATGTGCTAGAGACAGGCTTTATTTCCCCGTGGTTCCATTAAATGGTCACTCTGATGCTATTACTAATGCAATGATAAAACAGTGATTTTATCCCATGCCTGTGATGTATAGGTACTGTGAATGCATACTTTATTTCCACTGCCTCCAACATTTTTACAAAGGAAGCGTTATTGGCCTCATATTACGGACATGGCAACTGAGGTCAGCGAGTTGAAATAACTTGCCAGGTCTTTCTGTTGCAGAAGTCTGTGCTCTCCATGCAGCATTTTCTTAGTAAAGATGATTTTCCTTTCTCCTTTAAGGAATGATGAGCCTAGGGAGAAAATGCTGTCCTGGGAACTCAGAAGAAAGGACAGTGAATAAGAGGGTCCTAGGCAGATGGCCAGCCATTCAAGGGCAAGCCAACGTGGGAGCTGTATATGCAGGCAGAATATCCGGGGTGCCTGAGGGAATGGAGCCAGAAAGAATGCAGCCAGAGGGAATGGAACAGCACTGCTTGTAGATTTCTGGGAAACAAAGCCAGCAGATTTCTGGGAATTTGCTAGACAGCAAGGCCAAGGAGAAAGCATTGCCAAGACTTGAGGAGTTAGGGTCACCAGGAACTCATGGAAAGCTGGCCTCTGAGAGTGGCAGCTGAGGGGACAGCAGAGCTTCCTGTGCCTCCCAGTGACTGGAAGGGAGGAGAAAGAGCAGAGGAGCCCTGGCCACCCCAGCTATTCTAGTAGGAGACAGCCATAGAGGTGTTGGGCAGCAGTAACCATTTCTAAACCCTACAGGCCTATGAAATGAGAGTTCTTTATAGACCTACTTGCTTCCACTTGGTTCCAAGAGCAGAACAGGACAGCCCATCATGAACCAGTGAGGCTTGGTGGCTTCAGAAGTCCATGTAAAGAAAGATGCCTTAAAACAGGGTTGTTTTTAGTCGCACCTCATGGCCCACCTCATTCCAGGTGCATTTAGAATGTTTCTACGTGCTCTGCTATGCTTTGCATTGGTTCTCCAGCCAGTATGGTTGCTCTAAGCTGCCATACCTCCCCTACCCCTACTACACATTTAAGAGACCTAAGGGATGTCAGAAATCTGTTGGGATGCCTGGTTCTGGTTCTGGACTTCTTGTGCCATCCTACTTTCCTTTTACTGTCATCTTGCTCTGAATCTTGCCTCTCTCTGCCTCCTGATGCCAACTTTATCTCATTCTTGCTGTACTTGACCTTGGCCCTGCTCTTCTGTCTCAGAGTTAGTTTTATTTGCATATACATGAATAACCTGTTTCTCTTTTACATAAAAAAATCAGGGGTGGGTTTAGGACTAGCGGGGTGGCTCCCCCATGTCACTGAGAACCCAATTTGCATATACATGAATAACCTGTTTCTCTTTTACATAAAAAAATCAGGGGTGGGTTTAGGACTAGCAGGGTGGCTCCCCCATGTCACTGAGAACCCAAGTTCCTATATTTCAGATCTACACAGCCTCTCAAAAACAAATCGTAGATCAAGATGGCAGCTAGAGCTCGAACCAACATGGACAGAGAGCAAGATGGGAGAGATAAGGCAGAATGACAAAATGGTGGCCCTCCTTGCTGAATGAGCTCCCTCTAAGCATCCTATCGCCCACACACCACAGTCACTTTGATCTCATAGGCTAGGACCTAGTCACATGGCCACACTCAGCTGCAAGTGGTGCTGGGGAGCACAGTCTTCATTCTGGGAATCAATACCTAGAAATCAAGATTCTGTCATTAAAGAAGAAGGGAAGAAGGGTACTTCCCTTCCCTCTTTCTGTTCCTTCTTTCTTTCAGTGACCTAGGCTCACCCTTACTCATGGTTTGGGTGTTTCCTCTGGGTTCAGTATCTCAGACTGCCAAGTGTGGATGAAAACTAACACACATCTAAACTTAACTTAGTACCAACATCATAGCCAATCTTTGAGCTTCTCTGTCTTCTTCTGCACACTGTTACTCACTACTGTTTGCCCAAGCCCGTTGCATTGATCTAGACACCTGCCTTGTTGTGATTAAGCTCACGCAAAGTACTACAGCAGCTGAAGGCAAACACAGTTTCTGTCCGGAATCCTTTCTCTCTTTTTTTTTTTTTTTGGTTTAATGAACCAATTTGAAAGATAGAATTAGAACAGGAAAGTAGAGTTCCTGGGGCATATAAAAAGTAAACAATCTCTACTTCAACTTTAGAAATTCCTTTAGGCAATAAAATAATAAGTAAATACACAAAATGAAAAGGCTCAAAAGCTACAGCCTCGAGGTACGCTAGTTCAGTGATTTTCAATATAAGTAGAGGAATCCATTAAAAAAATCTCAGGCTGATTTCTAATATGTAAAAGATATAAAATGGTGTTTTAGTTCCATAAATTTACTTGTACATTATAATATATACTTACTTATAAACCCTACCAATTAAATAAAATGAAGCTATAGTAATAAGTTTAACTATTTGAAACCCGGATTTACAGATGTAGTCTTAAAACAGTGTTAATATCCAGTTTATTTCTGTGTGCATTCTTTTGTTTGATTTCATAATATCATGGAGATCTGGATATAGACAGATAAGCAGTTCTAGATGGTAACACTTTTTACAGTTTATCTCACAGCTTCAGTCATATTCTTCAATCTAGTGTAGATGACAAGGGCAGCTTTCTTCTGAATCTACCTAGTACAGAGTGGTAAATGACCCTGGCAGCTCCAGATAACCGACTGGTGGCTTCAAAATATTAAAATTCAATACATGATGTATTTAAATGTGCATGTTGTTTTTTATTTCAACATTGTAAATAGTTAAGTATATTAAAATGGAATTAAACCCAATAGTTACGGAACCCTTGGAATACTGAAGTCCATGGAGACATCTCCAGGTGTAATATCTTAGGTTTTTGTCTCACCAAAGTTGCCTGTGGTGGTTAATTTTATGTGAACTTGACGGGGGCTCCAGGGTGCCCAAGTTAAACATGATTTCAGAATGTGTCTGAGTTTCTGAGTCAGATTAGCATTTGCATAGGTGGAGTCAGTGAAGCGGATCATCCTCCCCACTTGTGGATGGGCATCATCCAGTCCATTGAGGGCCTCGGTAGAGCAAGAGGCAGGGGAAGGAAGAATTTGCCCCCCTTTACCCTGCCTCATGGAGTAAGCTAGAACATCTCATCTCATCTTTTCATGCCCTTGGATTGGGATTTATGCCATTGGCTTCCCTGGTTCTCAGACCTTAGGACTGGAACTGAATTACCCCACTGGCTTCCCTGGGGTTCCAGCTTGCAGACAACAGATCATGGGAGTTCTCAGCCCCCGTAATTGCATGCCTCTACATATACACACACACATTCTCTCTCTCCCCTATTGGTTCAGTTTCTCTGGAAAACCACATCACACCTGCATACCACTCCCCTTCCTTCCCTGCCCTGTCAGCTCCCCTCAAGGAATGTCTGGTCTGCACTTACTGAGGGAGGAATCACACTCCCTTCTTGCATTTCCTGCCAACACTGTTGATATTTGCTACAAGCCGCCTTTCTATTTTTCAGCCTATACAGCTTCTCTCTGGTTACCCCATGTCTCCCTCCTCACACCTTTCTCCATTGTATGTTTTTAGTGAGGGAGGCCTGGGTGAGACAAGCAAAACATGGGGTTAACAGAATGAATCACGTTTTTGCACTTCCATTATTACTTTCTCTGTCAATCCGGGAGAAGTAAGAACCTTAACAGTACCTTGCTTCTGTGATGTGTGGGAGAAGCAAGTGTGCAGAGTGGTCTCTCCTGGAAGACGGAAACCTTTTATTCCTGTGGAAGGAAAGAGGTCATGGAAGTGTCTTACAAAATTCACCACCCAGATTTTAGGAGACCAAGCAGTGCATATGCTGTGCTGGTTCAGAATAGAAGGAGTCTTATTCCTGTCTGAAACTTTCCCCTGGAATCAGAACCTGTGTCTTCATCCAGCAGCAACATAATGGAAAGAGGGAGCCTCTGTTGTTTTCTGTGGCATCTCACCAACTATGGGAAGTGGTCTGCTGTGAAACAGAGAACCTGGGACTTCAGGATGGAGCTTGGATTCCAGCACAGGCTTCAGCGCTCATTAGCTTTGTGAGCCTGAGTTAGTTTCATAACCTCTCTGTGCCTTGGTTGCCTGATATGTAAAATGGAGGGACCATGACTGCCTGCCTCTAACACACATCATCACTGTGCAACTAAATGGAATCAGCATCTGCAAAAGTTCTTTGTGCCTGTGGAGGTTGCACATTGTCATTTTAGGCAGCTCGGGCATATCTGAGAGCCAGTGAGCAGCTTATTAATTTAAAACATAAAGAATGCTTAATTTCTCACTTCTGTTCTCATCTTGTCTGGTTCATATTCTAAACACAGCTCCTGTTGTATTTGGTCCCAGTGCCAGCGGCACTAAAATCTATTGATGTACAGTAAGCATTAAATTTATTCATAAGCATAACTCCATTTTCATGAGGAGAAAACATAGATCTCTCTTAGGGCATTTCGTATACTTGATGTTTAGGAGGATATTTATAAGGAGGCGTTTTGTGGGGCTTGTTTTCTTGTGAAACTGTGTGATGATTCAAGATTCTTATTTAATTAAATGTGTATTTTGCCATTTCTACCCATATGAGCAAAATTATGAGTAATTTGTAAACATTTCCAGAATTCCCAAGATCAAAATCTTAAAAGGCTCCTTTGGTGTAATTTATTTGAATTTTATCCCTGTGCTAAATAAATCTTAAGAAATAATAAGCAAAATTTTTAATGTGAAACAGTTTACACAATTTACGAAATAATGGTTTTAAGTTTCTTTGACTCCCATCTTGCATAATATTTTCCTGCAAACATCCAGACATTCAGCAGAACATCCCCTGGGATCTTGGGATGAGAACAATTACCCCCATTAGCATTCTGAGGATGTCATGGAGCAGTGGGAAGAACCTGGGCCCTGTACATGGGACACTTGGACCCACACCAGAGTCCACTGCTCCTTGGGGAGTCATCCCTCCCCTGTGCCTCAGTTTCCTCACATGTACAATGAGGACACCAAGCCTTACACTCTTCCTGCACTTCCTGTTCCTGCCACCATTGTGGTCTATGGTAGTTTCTATCTCTCTGGAAAGGTCTTACATGCCACGTCATTTTATAATGAGGCTCAAAGGCTGGTGACCTGGGAAACTTGCCCCAGTTACATACATTTTTGATCAGTGTACATGTTTTGAATCTGGAAAGTTTCCATAAAAATTTAATTGGGAGCTTTTATTGAGAAGCTAGAGGATTTGCAGTGCCAGCCTTACATTACAGTTCTTGTCTGGACTTGAGTTACCTCCGGCACTTCATTGGGTCAGAAGGTCTGGCTCTCCTGCTCCCCAACATACCCTGGTCTTTCACACTCACCTCACCTGGCCAGGCCCTGTGCCCAGGGGAGTTTGGTGATCTTTTAGCAGAGTCCATTCTATTTGCTTTTCCTAGTGAGGCAAGGCAGTTAGTGGAGGTGTCTCTAAGAATGAGAGATGACCTCAACTTTTAATGGATCTGTTTTATTAAGCACAAGTTAACAAGATGCCTACCTTCCAAAGCTGCATTTTGTTCTTGCTGGTTCCTGATAGAACAATGCTGTGAGGAACCTCAGAGTTCTCATTGGCTTATGCGATTACATCTGGAAGTAATTAGTTTGGGTCTAAAAAATATGGCTGCAAGGCAAGTGAGAGTTCAGTTATGAATTTGTTCTGGTTTGTTGCAGGCCCCTGTCCTCCACCTGAGAGCTCCAGGGAGCAAGGGCCAAGTGGAGAGCCAGTCAGAGTACTGCAAAGACAAGTGAGAGAGGCTTTGATCAGGGTTGAGACATGACCCTGAGTTACACTTCAGGCTCACCTTTCACAGAGGCGACAGTCGCATTCCAAGAACATCTCCCTCACAGGCATGGATTCTGGGACCAGCAGGGTCATGGCAGGGCCATGCCAGAGGAGGGGAGCTCTAGGGGGCCCTGCATCCCCCTCTGCAAGGGAGCCAGATCCTGCACAAGGGTTGGGTACCACAGGCTAGCCCAGTGGCATGGCCTGGTAAACCCCTTAGCCAGGATAGGCAGGCAGGTTGTCATCATCTGCTGTTCCTCCCTCCGCCCTCAGTGTGTATCTGCAGCAGGGACTTCTGTGCATGCTTGCACTTGGCAACTGATTTTATTTTGTACTCTGTGTCTTTTAAAGACATTGCTATGATAATACTGTTGATAAAACTGAACAACGCCTATAACCTAACATCGTATCTATTTTGAAATTCAGTAAATAAGAAAGTTTATTTCACAAACCACTCTTAACTGCAGTCCAGTTTCTAGACACTCACCACTTCACTGAAACCACTTTTCCTAGTGGTTTTAGTAACTCTAGTGGACACATTTTGGTCCTCATATTGCTTGACCTCTTTTGGCATTGGGCAAAGGTGGCCATGCCCTCCTTGAAGAATTCTTGCCACATCCCCCACACCCTCCTGATTTCCTCCTACTCTGTCTGCCGGCCTCACAGGTGAGCAGGTGGCTTGGTCCTAGACTCCCTTCTTCCTTCTGTCCTCTTCTCCTTGGCTAAGTGTATCCACTCCCATCTCTATGCTGGTGACTGCTGCATTTTTATCTTCTGCCCAGCTTTCTCCTCTGAGCCTCCGACCTGTGTTTCCTCTTGGGTATTCCACATTTCTGCTTCGATATTTTAGTAATGGCTGTTGGTGCCTCATCCAGAACCCCTTCACTGCCAGGTATGCCTATCCCCCAGTTCTGTGAGTGTGGGGCAGCTGCGAGCCCTTAGCAGCCCTTTCAACCAGTTATCCTCCACCAAATAGGATCTGCCTCCTTCAAGCCTCCACCCAATTTGGAGGCAAGATCTCTGCCAATGACCAGCTGATGTGGGATACAAAAATCCCAGCCCTCTTACTTCAGATGGGATAACTCTGTGCTGCAATCCATGCTCCAGAGCTCCCCATGGGGTCAGACTGAAGCTGACTACAGAGCAGACCACAGCCAAGACTGCGGCCTTGCTCAGCGGGTTCTCCTGCCCAGTCCTGCTTTTCTCACTGCTCCCCACCTGAGGAAATTCCGTTCAACATAGTCTCCATCTCAGGCTCTGTTTATTGAATCTGATCTAAGTCAGAGGTCATTGTGACAGCTTGAAATTACTGTATCTTAAACTTAATGTCTCCCAACCCCTCACAGCGTCTTATTAATGTACACAAAGCATACATGCAGTCAGTTAAAGTTTGTGCAGATTACAAGTTACAGATTGCCATATTTCATGGCTCAGTCAGGTTTCTTGTAAAGAGCTGGCCAGAGTTGCTGGGCAGGGCCAGGTATTACCTTCTTCTCCAGGTGAGAAAACTGAAATTCTGAGAGGATACATACAAAGATCACACTCTAATGGGTTCTTGAATTCCACATGCAATTCCCCTCATTGACACAATTACAGAGATCTAATTTCTGCCTTTTGGATTTCTGGAATTTCTGATCTCTGTCTTTTTGAATTCACTATTTAAAGCTACTTAACAAAATATTGGATACCTATGCATAGAATATAACATTTTAAAATTTGAAGAGAACTTTAAGCAAAGCCAAATGCAAGCCTCCTGCATTCCCACTTCCTTGCACATCCAGGAATGAAGCAAACATTACTAATCAAACAAGGCACCTTTCCCAGTGCGTCTAGACGTGCCCTCAGAATTCTTAATACAGTTCTCCAGATGACCACTACAAAACGATGAGTGTATGTATAGATACATCGCTGGATAGAGATAGAAACTGGAACTCTCCATAACCGTTGACCAGGGGTAATTCCTTTACTGAACACATGAGCAGACTAAGTTCTCATTAGGTAAGGGCTTGCTCAGGATGAGGCAGCCTGTTAGTAGACAAGTCAGTTCTCAAACCCAGCCCAGCTGATCACTGCTTCTATATTCTTTTGAACATCTAATTACTCATATTTGTATCTCTGTTTGTTTTGCTTGAATACCTAGCACCAACAGAAGTTTTCCTGAAAAAGATACATAAGGGAACTTTGAACAATTTCCTAAATTCATTTTATCAGGTAAATTTCCTGGAAAAGAGCTGAGAGTCTAAAAGAAAGAAAATAATTTACCTTTTTTTTTGTCTGAAGGTGAGCAGTATTAGACAAGGAATTGACTTACTCTGGAAATTCCAGTTGTACCTAAGATGCCTGATAAGGCCAGACTGTGAGTTTTTGGAGAAAGAATCAATTTGGTTTTCAGTCTAGCAGGTTAAATATATATTTTTAATGTGAAGCCTTTCCCTCTTTTCACTATTTAGCCTAATGAGTAATCAGGGTGTTGAAAGTTTTATTCATTTGTCTTTTGTTAATTTGTGACTGGGTGTTACTGTGCATTTTCATTGTGAACAGGCAGAAATGAACGAATTTTTCACGCAAAATGAGATAATTGAGACCTCTATGAACTTTAAACTAGAACTTTTCTCTTTTCCTTATGAAATGTATCAATCATAGTCCAGCAAGATGTACATGAATTACTGTTGCCTGTCCCTCTTTTGGAGGTACCTCCTTCTTTGGATGCCATATTACTGCATTATCTTGGTCTCTGTCTCAACACTCTGACAGATTTCCTGGTTTCATCAGTGCTTTTGTATTCTTTTGCTCCCTAACTATTGGTAATTTTCACTGCTTATCTTCCATACCTTCTCTTTGCTCTTTTACCATCAGAAATTGACTCACAGTTTCAGCTCCCACTTTTACAAGGACGATGCCATGCTATTAATCGAATGCTTGTCTCTTTCTCCAGAGCTCCAGTCTGCTTTCCTGTCTCCCGCTAAACATGCTCACTTTGCTTTCAGTGAGTGAGACCTAAATGCATGCTTTGCTACCCCAGTCTTCATTCTGACTTTCTTCTTCCTCTCCACAATGTGATCCCCTTATCATATATATGGTTTATGCAGACCAAACACATGGGTGGTCTTTGGTCCCTCATTTCCTGTATTCTGCCATCCCAGGCCTCACGTCCTCTCAAATGTTTTGTAACCATGTCACTCATGCCCATGTCACCCTTCCTGCTTCCACTGCTACCTCCCTGGGCCAGACTTTGCCAGCATTGGCCCTTGTCCCCTTCCTCTCACAGCTTTTACCTTTCCCATAGGCCCAGTAATTATAGCAATCCAGGGACTCCAAAAACAGGTCACTTCCATAGGCAAAGCTTCTAACATTATGGACAACCAAATCAATAAACTAGTCACAAAAAAGAAGCATGAGAAAAATACCAGAAAGAAATGATCCCAAATGATAATACATATCACCTATCTAACAGCCCATACCAGAAACCCCACTTCCATCCCCAGCTTCTCACGACGATGAGCCCCAGCATTCTATGGAGCCGACTACTTAAAAATCTCTTATTCATTACTTCCTCTTCATTTCCCTCACCTGGTCTTCCCTGATGCTCTCAGCCTTTGTAACCATCATTGTTACCAAAAGTTTTAACTAATGTCTCTCCTCTGATCCCACTAGCAACCTTCTAATCCATTCTCTTGTGTCAGAGGTTCCTCTTTTTAGAGTAGATCGATAGTTTCATTGCCCATCATTGCCAATGAATTTGTCTTCTTGTCCCATTTACTTTAAAAAATGTTCCTTCTTTGGGGTGGCATGCAAGGCCCCTTAGGACCAACCATAAACTTAACCTGCTCCCCAGCCTTTCCTCACTATTTCTGACTCCAACTACTGAACCAACCACTCATCCCCTCTCAAACACAGCACGTTCAGTTATGTATCTGTACCTTTGTACAAGGTGTCTTCTCTCCCTACAGTATCCTCCTCCGTTCTCCTGCTAGTGAGCGCCTGCACATCCTTCCTGGCCTAGCACAAGCAGCGATGCTTCTGTAAACTGCACCCCACCTCCCTTATTGCCCACCTCTGCTGCCTCCTTACACGCCTATTGACATGCCTGTCTCTTGTACCTTGGACTTTGTTCTGTGGCTGTGTTTTTACCATTGTCTACTCCCGTAGGCTGTGAACTGTGATTTATTTTATGTCCCCAACACCTGGCAGAGAGCTAGACATAAAATAGGAGCTTAAAGTCTTGGGTGAATGAATAAATGAAAGAATGAATGAATGTTCCAGGAATAAGGGAACCAATTCAATCTTTGTTAGCGAACACATAAAATGTGGTTTTTTTTTTTAAGTGTGAATTACCATTAGCACAATACCATTACCATTAGCATTGTAAGTGATTCAAATTAATGACAGATACTGTACTTTGGAAAGAAAACTTTTTGGGCATTCAAATGGACTTAGTGAACAAAATTAATATCTCTGCAAGATGATAAGGATATATGTTTTGAACTAACATCTTTTAGGATTATTTTTAAGTTCCTTCTGTATTTGAATCTACATTTTTAAAAATAATTTCAACTTTTATTTTAGATTCATGGGATACAAGCACTGGATTGTTACATGGGTATATTGCATGATGCTGATTTGTGATACAGATAATCCCCATCACTCAGATAGTGATCATAGTACCCACAGATAGTTTTTCAGCCCACAACTCCTCTCTCTTCCACATCTAGTACTCCCCAGTGTCTGCTGTTCCTGTCTTTATGCTCATGTGTGCTCAGTGTTTACCTCCCACTTACAAGTGACAACATGTGGTATTTGGTTTTCTGTTCTTGCATTAAGAATTAATATGTGTTTAATACCAATTTATTCTTACCTATTATTACTTCTAGACATGTGACAGACTCAACAAATAGTTGCAGCTGTTTAAATTACTCGATTGTATTTATTTCTAGAAATAGAATTTGTACATCATTACTTACACCTTTTGAGTTTTGTGCCTTGGTGTTTTCTTTGGTCCAATGCCCTGGATGTTTGACAAGTCTTACCAGACAGTGCTTAAATTTCGAGTGAAGATGAACATTAAAGATAGGAACAGACAAGTGACCAACCTGTGTGAAGTAGCACATGTTATTCTGGGCCTGCTAAAGTGTCTATGGGCTGAGGAGGGCTGTACTAGGAAATCATAAGGTTTTCCTTGAGCTCAAACATATGGGTACAGAATATCCGTTGCAAGGATGGTATATGCACCCAGGAAGAACTGTAAGTGTAGCAAATGGCAGACTCTATATATGAGGCATATAATCACTCTTCTTGGCCCCTCTGATTTTTCTAATTTATAATTTTGATATTTGTATCATGTATTCTTAAAACTTTGCACGGTGTACTTCTCCAACATCATTGTAGCCACCACGTTGATATCAAGTGCTAACATGGACAAGCTTCAGTTCTGGAGGCTGTGCAAGTGAAGAGATTCCACCAGGTCCCCGGCTGCTCATCATTCCAATATAGGGTATAGCCATGTATGCACATACTCTAGAAAGCAAGCAGAGTAAAGTGTGGAAGCTCCTGTTCTCTACCTCCAAAGATCTTGTGGGGATTATTTCTGCCAAATGCCTCACACATACTAGCATTCCATAAAGATAATTCCCATTCCTTTTTATAAAAGCATGACTAAGGCAAGGAAGCCTTTACCTCCCTTTGCTCTGGTAAGGGAGATGCTTAATATTTTAAGATGCTTTTTAAAAACATTCTGTAGGATTTTTTGATAGTTTTCTTTTTGTACACAAATTTAGGAAAGGTGGTTCACTATACAGTAATAAGGAAATTTCCAGTTAGGAGGATCAGCTTTAGCTAGACATCAGAGGGGTAGCTGGCTTAGCAGCTAGAGGGCATTACCAGTGAGGCTTGGCATCTCTCCACAAACTGACATTTACTTTTACAAATATTCTCTTCTAGATGGATAAATCAAATATTAATAGAATTAAAGTAGGAGTTCACATACAATTCAGGAGGCATTAAATGTCAGAAAATGTGTGATGATCTGAGCTGTAGAGATCTTCTGAGCCTGTGTTCATCCTAGGTGAGTGACAGAATGAAGTCTGGAACATTTCTATCTTGTTTACAACAGCCAAGAGAATGAAGACAGTTTCATTTCTCTTGGGAGACAGTTTTTTTGCTCAAGATCAGATCTACATCAGTATGCCCAACAACAGGAAGAAAATTCACATGGTGATATAGGTTTTGACCAACTCTGGAGGAGTGCTTGTACTCAGCCAAAGGCTTGAACTTTGGAAATTTATTTGTATATATTATTGGTATGTGAATGAGGAATGAAACAGCTTTAAATTCTGACATATTGTACTTATCTTTTATTCAGAAATAAGAATCCTATCCCTTAGTGGCACTGAAGATGTGAGAACCACTTGTCATCATATATGTCTGAATATTATTTTAGCTTTCCTATGGTGCTTAGTTTCAGGTAGATTAAAAGCAGACACAGAAAGTTTTGCCTTATGCATGATCCAAATTTACAGATGCAAAGGAAGAATTGATCAAACGTTCAGTTGTTTTGCCTGGATGTTTTTTGCAGTGTTAGAAGCCTAAGCAATTAATTGTTAGGAAGTTTTAATTTTCATTTGTCCAGTGCTCATGCTTTATCATAATCTCTTGCCCATTGGTTGAACGTGTATTTCGGGAGAAAGGACATGTGCACCCAGCCACATGATTCAGGCCAATCCTCCTGTACTAGGGACAAAGGTGGCCATCCCTATCCTCCTCTTTAAGGAGTTCATTGTCCTGTCAAAGGCACATAAAGAAAGTATTAAAATTCAGTGTGATATGGGCTATAATCAAGTTAGGTACAAAGCAGTAGCTATGCATGGCAGAACTAGAGACTTGGTAGAGAAGATGACATTTGAAATGTCAGTCTTGGAGGAAAAAGAGGAGAAATTTGTCAGCAAGACAGGGAGGGAATGGCACAGCATGTGGAGGAAAGGTCACAGGCATGCACAGGGATGGAGCACTCTTTACAGCTCAAGGGATCAGCACACGGGAGCCATCATCAAATGGCTCCGAGTATTCATGGAGGCATTGTTGACACTTGTTTTGAGGCATATCTCTCTGCTCTGGTCGTTGAAGGCAGCTTGGAATAGTCTAATGTGCAATGCAGGTCGGGGATGTGGAGGGTCCAAGCTAAGGCAATGGCAGAGCAGGAGCAGGGAAGGTGCCGTTAAGGGTATTTTAGTGCAGAATGGGTAGGATTTGGTGCAAGATCAAAGCCCGAAGTAAAAGAGAGGGAAAGGTAGAGAATGACTCTTAAGATTCCAGAGGCATCTTTGGATAGAAGTTATGCTCTTTAGGAAAAAATACAGGAGTTGAAATAATAAATGTATTATTAAATATTTTGAGTATTTTAGACGTTTTGAGTTCAGTTCCACATGAGATCGTGACCTGGAAAAGAGATTGGCAGTTACAGATCCTAGGCAAAAGCTCCAGGCAGTGACAATTCCTATGAGAAAATGTGAGACTGAAGACATGAGAACCACTGGCACATTAGCGTAGGTTATGACACACATATGGATCACACTGTGTCAATGGGGGAATATAGAACAAGGCAGGAAGAGGTCTAAGGAACAAGCTCTGGGAAAGAACGAATGAAATCTGAATTAATCTGAAGAGAAAGCGAGGTGGCTCTGAGGGAATCACTGGTGTCAGGAGAACAGAGTGGTCGCAAGTGCAGATGTCAAGGAGGCCATGTGGAACGTGGACTTTAAAAAAAATCTGGATTTGACGATACGTGACTTCAGCTCTCTGATATGTCAGTCAGGGTTCCATCAAGAAAACAGAAACCCTCTAAATATTTCTTACAGAGAGAGTTTTTGATTTGAGAAATTGCTCACAAGAGTATTAGAAGAGTTGGAAAAGCAACAGGAGAAACATAATGTTACCCAGAGATCAGTAACCATGCAGGCTGCCCCAGCCTTCAGGTTGGAAGAGAAGGAGGAAAGAGTGTTTAAGTAGGATCCCACAAGCCTGCATTTACTCGATGGCATCACTACTGCGGCCTCTCTTGCTACTGACGGGGCCCTCACTGCAAGAAGGAACCAAGCCACATTCACCCACAGCCTCCTGCCTCTGCTGGAACATAAAGCAGAAAAATGATGTCTCCCTTCCACCTCCAGTCTCACACAAATGCCTTCCATTGGCAGAGCCTAACCAACAACAGCAAGCAGAAGAATCGAGGAAATGTGGTTTCCAAGCATCCAGCCCCCTGTGCTACACAGAGGAGACTATGGAAATGAAAATGGAAGAAAGAGGCTTGGTCCCAACAGTCAATAGCTCAGAGAAGGAACTGAGGCAACTGTTTTTATATCCTAGATACTGTTCTTTCTCCTTTTTCAGAATGATGATATGTAGTGTGTGCCCTTTTTGACAGGACATAACAGGGTGTCATGGGTTTATCAGTGATTCATGGATTTTGTGACTTTTTTGATGATTAATAAAGATTTAGGGCACAGTTTTCTCTAAGATTAATGTGGCCTGTGTGACACTAAACACAAAGAAGAATTGGGCTACACATAAAAAAGTGGGTGGTGGAGGAAATAGGGTACACGCTGTTGCCAAGGACGTGTGGAACTTGACTTTATGGAAAAGGAAGCTTCCTCTACTTGTATATGAAACATTCTCTATCAGCCTCCTTTATTCTCATCCCTCACAGCTCCATTCTTCTTGGGCTACTGCTCAAATGAAGTCATTCATAGCTCTTTAATGAAGGATCCTGGTCTGTCGTATGTACTGTGGCTGATTTGAGAAGGTGGGAAATAAGATTGACCTTTCTACTTAACAGAGTTGTGAAGATAGCAATTGTCAAATGATGTTTTGTGGAGGAGCCTGCCCTGAGCTATCATGAGATCAGGGAAGCAGAGATAGCTGGAGATGATTGGGTGGTGGGAGGTGCAGGAGGGGGATGGTGCTGGAGGGCAGGTGCAGAGAGAGCTGGGACAGTCAGCAACTTCAGGGAGGGATATCTGTTTCACGTGTTTCCACTGAATCTGATGAGCCTACAGACTTGGAAGTGTGTCCCCTCTTGTAGGCTAGATGCTTTTTGTGGGGTTTTTTTTCACATGTTTCTGGCCAAAGTCTGGGTTTATGATGAAGCGCTGGTATGCTATGGTATAATACGAGTGTACAGCGTGATGATCCCAGCTTTCTCATGGTTGTTCTCTCATTGCTCTTTTCAAGGAAATACTTGTAATGCTCTTATTGGTTATTAGAGAGCTTTCCACCTGCTCAAGGTCAGGAGTGGATGTGCCTGATTTCACTCTCTGGCTATTGGCCAAATATTCCAGATCATCCAATGGAGAGATGGGAGCCTTTTCTGAGCATCTGCTGTGGAGCAGAATCTTAACTGGTTTGAACTGGAATAATTCCAGACATTTATGGGGCTGCTTTTACTTTTTGGTGCCTGCTGCACAACTCTGGTACATTTTCTCATTTATTTCTGCAACAAGCATTTCAGGATGCTGCTGATATCCCTTCTTTGCCAAAAAAAGAAACCAAGGTTTAGAAGACTGAGCGGTTCATAGCTATGAAGAACAGAGCTGGAGCCCTCAGTCTCTCCCAGCATCCATGTTGACTGAGCTACTTGCTGAACCTGAGGTTGGTGAGGTTCCTGTAGCCTTATCAGACAGTGCTCATGTGAGATGAGTGGGGCATGGCGAGTGGTCTGACTGTCTGGGTTCTGAATTAAAGTGGTCCCCTCCATTTATAGCTGGTAACCAAACAGCGTATTGTTGCGTGTCATTAACATTTGGAGGGAATGTTTAAATTTGATTTTCTTTATTCATAAATCTGTGGTATCAAGGGCTCTGTTAGCCTTGCCAGATTTTTTTATAACACCGTCAGGGGGCAGCAAAATGATTCTGTCTGAAAGTACCTAGTGAGAGAGTGATATTACCCATGACAAACTAAACGCAAAGTATACTTTTAAATTATCATGAACACTGTTACTATTGTTATACTCTAAGGTGGGTTTGCCCTTTGGAGCCCAGTTCTTAAAAGCATTTATAACATTGCTGTAAGAAGTATTCCATGAGGGATCTGCTTCCTCACTCCACATTCACTGTTCAGTCCACAACAGGCTGGCTCCTGCCCAGCTTCCGCTACTGAAATTGCCTTTCTCAGGGTTACCGCTGACACCTATGCAGCCAAATCCAGTGGAGATATCTCTGTCCTCACAGCAAACAGTCATCCACTCTCCCCTTCTTGAAACATCCTCTTGCTCTAGCTCCTCCTCAGTCCTTCTGTCTGGCTTCTCCTCTTCAGCCTTTTTGCCTGAGTTTAAATGTTTGGGGTTTTCTTGGCTTGTTCTTAGGCCCTCTTTTCCCCCTTGCTGCCCCATCCCTCTAGGGTGGCTCATTCATTCCCCTATGTGTGAAGACGTTTATGATGATGACTTCCAAGCTCACTTAGCTGGCCCAGCCCTTCCTCTGAACTGCTGAAACCCGCATCCAGGTGTCCTCTTGGCATTGCCCTCCAGGTGCCTCACAGATTTCTCTAAACCTTGCTCCTGCCCACCCTTGTCTTCTCTCTTTCCATGAACAGCTTCACTCTCCATGTGGTTACACAAACCAGAATCTGGTTCACTCTCTCTCCTGGCCCTCAACAGGTGCAACAGGCATTAGCCCACTTCCCTGCACTCTCCGATGACTCCTGCCCAGCCCAAACCTCAGTCACCCTCACCAAGATGACTGCAGTGCCCCCCATGCTTCACACTTGCAAAGTCCTCTAAGAGTGGACTTTACCTGACAGTGGCTGATAGTTCCCTGCTCACATCCTCCATAACTTCCCCCTTGTACTTAGAAAAAAGATCTTGTGCTCCTCCCCGTCTCCCCCCAGTACTAAGCTCTGTTTCCTCGCTACTCTTTCTTTCTGGGATGCTGTGTCTTCCATTGGACTAGCTCCTTCCCATCTTCATGTTTTAACTGAAATGCCACTTCCCCAGAGAAGCCCTCTCTTGCCACCAATCTAAAGTAGGTCCTGATGTTATTCTCGGTCTGAGTATCCTACTTATTCTTATCAGAATGCCTCATAATTTAGAGTTCTTTTTTTGCTTAATTTTTTATCATCTGAATTCCTACCTTAATGCACATTTGATGAAGAGAGGGGCTATGCCTATTTTTTAAAAAATCCTTAGTACCTGTAATAATAGGTGCCTAATAAGTGTGAATTGAGTGAATGATTGACATTCTAAGCAATGCCCATAGCTATCAAGGGGTGGCAAGATGGGCAGGGCCAAGAGGACACCTGGATGCGGGTTTCAGCAGCTCGGAGGAGGGGCAGGACCAGCTAAGTGAGTTTGGAAGTCAATTCCACAAACATCGTCACATGCGGGAATGGGTGAGCCACCCTAGGGGGACAGGGCAGCAAGGGGGAAAAAGAGGGCCAAGCTCACAGCTATAAATCAAAATTACCCTCTCTTCGGTAACTGAGTTGAAGGATAGCAAACAAGTGATGTACATGCCATCACTTCCGGCTATGCTCATGGCAGACACTGCTACCTCATCGTGACACCCAACTCCATTGAGCCTGTGTGTGTCCTCTCAATACAGAATGCTTCACCCTCTAACAACCTGTCAGAACCGGCATGGTGATAGACCAAGAGATCATGAAATGTTAATAGGCTTTTAAGATGCCTGTTGTAAGACCAGGAGGAGACTAGACCAGATGTAAGAAGATATTGCTAAAGATCAGACTAAGCATATTCAACATCTTTAGGGAAATACAAATAAAAGCCACAGTGAGCTACCACTTCACACCCCCCGTTACCTAATGCTCAAGCAACAAATAAGTCTTGAGCATTCTTGCCCAGATGCTATTGCAGAAACCTTCTTGACATATAGCCAAATATGTTCAAATGTTATGGATACTTGGATCACTGAATTTCTTGCTAATCCAATGGAAAGACTAGTATTTGCTTTTGTAGCTTTGCACATTTAAAACCTCTGGCAACCCTATGAAGTAGGAATTATAAGTGCCACTCAGAAAAACACAGACCACAAAAGGTCGGGGAACTTTTTGGTAAGTGATGAGCCCAGTTATGCACACTAGCTTCTGACATTAAACCCATCACTCTTTCCCATATAGCTGACCATTTGAAGTCCTGGTCCTTCCTAAGATATTTCAAAGCAGGTAGCCTGTCTTGCATCATTCTTGGTTGATGTGTAATTAACCATTGTAAGTCATCCTATACAATTCTGCCCAATGACTTCTTCCATGAGATACTACATGACAATAGAATCTAATAAGTGAGAGATGGTCTGAAGAATGGCACCCCTTTCCTCCACCAAGCCTGAAAAACACCTGATTTGCTTGGAATAAACTCTAGAAGGCTTGGTACAGTTTTTACTAGATACCAGTGAGCTTTAAAATGCCATTGGAATTTACAGTCCTGTGTATCAATAAACAAAACTCATAAAGCTCAAGTCATCTTATGGATAGAGTTCACAGAGCTTTATGATCCCCAAATAATTTTCTTTCTGGATGTTTTATCCCATTTAATTTAGTATCTCTGAAATATCAATATAAGTCAGTCAATTTGAGGCTGTTCTTACACTGTTGAGAGATGTCAGAGCTGTCAATGACTTAGCACATCTTCTGCCTTCAATCTAAGGGACTGAGTAACATCTTCCTTCCCTGGAAATATCACCTCTGTTCTGTCTCCCTGTAAACATTTTATTCAGCCAAGTGTATGTATATGATATTTTACCTTATAGAATTAGCTGGTCTGACAATTCTGGATACAGCCTCCCTTTATTATACAATTATCAAGCAACAAATAAGTATTGGGCACTTCTATGCAGAGCAGTGAGCCCTGTTCATGTGTTAGAAGATATGTAAGCCAGCTAAGGGTGCCCAAGAGCTAAAGCTGCAAAGATTCTGGATTGTCATGAATATATGTTTATATGTTGTTAAGTAAAAAAAGAAGTTGTAAAAACATACATAGATTTCCAAATCCAGTAGCAGGGTAAGATGAGCTGGTGAGATG
Source organism: Mandrillus leucophaeus (assembly GCF_000951045.1). NCBI lineage: Eukaryota > Metazoa > Chordata > Mammalia > Primates > Cercopithecidae > Mandrillus > Mandrillus leucophaeus. The sequence goes on along the minus strand of NW_012102754.1, from coordinate 3,158,401 downwards.
CTTTCTTTTACTAAAACCAAACAAAAATACTAACAAAATGTGGGGTTTAATATAAGAAAGGGAAAATATTTGCAAATCATGTATCTGATAAGGGACTTGTATCTAGAATATATTAAAAACCCTTACAACACAACAGTAAAGGACAAATAATCTAATTTAGAAATGGGCCACCTGGGCCTGGTGTCTCATGCCTGTAATCCCAGTGGTTTGGGAAGCTGAGGTAGGACGATCACTTGAAGCTAGGAATTTGAGACCAGCCTGGGCAACAAAGCAAAACCCTGTCTCTACAAAAAATTATTTAAAAAATTAGGCATGACATGTCTGTAGTCCCAGCTACTTGGGAGGCTGAGGTGGGAGGATCACTTGAGCCCAGGAGTCCAAGGCTGCAGTGAGCTATGATGCCACCACTGCATCCCAGCACGGATGACAGAGCAAAACCTTGTCTCTACAAGAAAGAAAGGAAGAAAAGGAAAAAAATGAAGAAGAGGGAAGGAAGGAAGGAAGGAAGGAAGGAAGGAAGGAAGGAAGGAAGGAAGGAAGGAAGGAAGGAGAAAGAAAGAGAGGGAGAGAGAAAGAGAGCGAGAGGGGAGGGGAGGAAGGGAAAGAAGAGAAAGAAGGGAAAGAAAGAAGGAAATGGGCCAAAAATTTGAATAAACTTTTCTCCAAGGAGATATACAAATGGCCAATAAGCACATGAAAAGATGTTCAACCTCATCAGTCATTAGGGAAATGCAAGTCAAAAGCATGAGATACCACCTCACATCCCCTAAGATGGCTGTAATTTTTTTAAAATGCAGACAATTACAAGTATTGAGGAGGATGTGGAGAAACTGGAACTCTCACATCTTGCTGGTGGGAATGTAAAATGGTCCAGCCATTTAGAAAACAGTCTGGCAGTTTCTCAAAAAGTTAAAAAAAAGTGGTACTATGTGACCTACCAATTCTACTCCTATAATTGAAAATACATGTCCACACAAAAACTTGTACATGAATGTTTATATCAGCACTCATCATAATAACCAAAAATTAGAAACAACATAAATGTTCATGGCGGATGAATGGATAAATAAAATATGGTATATCCATAAATGGAATATTATTTAGCAGTAAAAAGGAATGAAATGCTGATGCATGCTACAACATGGATAAACCTTGAACACATTATGCAAAGTGAAAGAAGCCAGACACAGAGGGCCACATATGATATTATTTCATTTATATAAAATGATCAGAATAGGCAAATTCATAGAAACAGAAAGTAGATTAGTGGTTGGCAGAGGCTGAGGGCACGGGAGAATGCCTCATGAATACCGAATTTTTGATGCAATGAAAATGTTATGGAGTCAGACAGTAGTGGTGGTTGCATAGCTTTTTGAATATACTAAAAACCACTGAATTGTATACTTAAGAGGAGTGAATTTACTGTGTGAATTGTATCTTAATTTTGTCAAAGTCTGGGGAGGGGAGTAAGAAAGGAAAATTCCTAGAGGGTATGTCTTAGTCCATTTGGCCGCTATAACAAAATATCATAAACCGGGTGACTAATAAACAAAAGCAATGTATTTCTCACAGTTTTAGAGGCAGGGAGGTCCAAGATCAAGATGTCAGCTGATTTGGTGTCTGTCCGCTTGCTAGTTCGTAGATAATGTCTTCTCTCTGTGTCCTCATATCATGGAAGGGCAAGGTGGCTCCCTGGAGTCCCATTTATAATGGTACTAGTCACATTAATGAGTATTTTTATTCTCATGACCTAATCACCTCCCAATGGCCCCACCTCCTAAAACCGTCACACTGGGGGTTAGTTTTCAACATAAGAATTTTCATAATCATTCAGACCACAGCAGGGTAAAAGTGAAAGAAGGAATTTAAAACCAGAGTGGTCTGCCTAATCCAGTGGGAAATGGGGCTCTAGGTTCTAATGGCCAGAGGCTGCAATGCTAATTTCTGCATGGGGCAGGAGATGTGGCCTTGAGCCTTTGCAAGACAAGCAGCTAAAAATGAAATGCCTTCTTAGAGTTTGGTCTTGAAGGGCTGTACCCTTAGTGAAAGGGACCTCAGAAAATTTTTGCCTACTGGCTTAGGGGATCTACAAAAGAAGTTTATCTTTACTTGGACCTCTGGGTGAGAGAAATGAAGTCTCCCATAAGAAATCAAAACCTCAAAACCCCAAGCCTCCACCACAACAGGGTATTGAAAACTAAAATTATATAAGTCATATAGTAATGTATCCCCCAACATGAGAAACAGATGTGAAGTTGTTCCAGAATTGAGGACTTCTTGGTAATGACTTGTGAATGATATTTGCACAGAAAAGGTGCACTTACATAAAAAGCAGTCTCGACTGGAGATTATCTTAATCAAAATGACAAACCATGAAAGCAAAGGACCTACCTGGAACAAGAGTTAATAGATGCAACCAATAGGCAGATTAGTGCCACCTCTAAGAACTGAATATAAGAATCAGGAAGGGGGTATAAAAGAAGTATATTTAAAATTATTTTTAGAAGAAAGTATAGGAATGAATGGCACCAAGGAGAAAAGGACAAGCAGGCTTAAATGGAAACAAATCATTAGAATGTCTGGAAATACAAAAATCAGTAAAATTTCAATTAAAATCCAGGAAGAGGTTATAAAAGAATTATATTCTAAATAATTTTTAAAAGAATGTATAGAAACCAAGAAATGAATGGCACATGAGTGGAACAGGCATATTTAAATGGAAACAAATCATTAGAACTTCTGGAAATATGAAACTCAGTAAAATTTCAAAAGGATTAAATAGTGGAGAAAATGCAGATGAACAAAGAATTATTAAAATGGAAACTAGAACTGAAGTGCTTATCCAGAATGTATCTCAGAAATACAAAGAGATGAAAAAAAAAAAGATTAGGAGACATGGAAGAATAGGAAAGGTTTGAGATATAATTGGAATTCCAGGAGCAGAAAATAGAGCAGGAGACAACATTCAGAGTAAACCTGGCTAGAGAATTCTTTAGAATTAATGAAGTTTAAAAAAATGACCAAGACACCCAAGCAAAATGAATGCAAACAAATCCACACTTAGTCACTTCATAGTGAAACTGAAGAACACTAAAGACAAATTGAAAATTCTTAAAACTAACCAGTGAGAGAAGTTAGAGTCTTCTACAAAGGAAGAATTACATTGACAGACTTCCCATTGCAACATTTGATACCCCCTCCACCTCCAAAAAAGAATAATACCTTTATTCAGTACTTTCAGAAATGAGCTGTCAACTTGGAATTCTGCAGCCTTCTAAACTGTCTTTGAAATGTAAGGGTTAAATGGAGGCTGCTAAAGTTTACCTTGTTGAAAGAATTACCAGAAGAACTGAAGCAACAAAGAAAATTAACAGAAGAAGGAAAATCAGATGCAAGAAGCAATAATGTGCAACGAAATTGATAAATGTGTATAAATCTATACAGTAATCAATTTTAAATAGCAAGAGTTCTGCTTTTGATAATTGCTGAGTAAACTTCTATTGGACCAACACTCCTGCAAATAAAAAATACACTTTCTGGAGGAAATATATATTGCCTTAGAACACCCCATTTGCAACCAGATGCACGAGATGCTGGAGAGACGCTGACACTTAGATGAAGGAAATGACACTAGCTGAGTTTCCTATTTTTAGGGCTTTCAGTCTCAGGGTAGGCCCTAGTCTTCTTCACGTGGGGTGGCTAAAACCTCAACCAAACAATATTAAGCATAATTTTTGCAATTACAAACCAACATTAAATCAGTAGCCATGTAGAACACCAGAGGAAATTAAAGTTTGTATTGTTGATCATGGGACATCTGTTAACTTTATACATTAGTCCAAATATGCATGTTAATATGTTAAAGCTAACCACTAAAAGAAATGAAACAGGAAATGCCCGATCATAATGAGAAAACACAGAGAGTGAAGAAAACCAATCAATCTGATAGAAAGTAGGAAAAAACAGAAAAGGCATGGTAAATAGAAAATAAAACATAGCAGGGGGGTAAATAGAAAATAAAACAGCGTGCCCAAGATGGCCGAATAGGAACAGCTCCAGCCTCCAGCTCCCAGCGTGAGTAACACAGAAGACGGGTGATTTCTGCATTTTCAACTGAGGTGCAGACCAACACCTCACAACTCACACGGCAGGGTACACCCCGAGACGAAGCTTCCAGGGCAAGAATCAGACAGCAACACTCACTGTTCAGCAATATTCTATCTTCTGCAGCCTCCACTGCTGATACC
>NW_012102754.1:3153343-3154104 GCF_000951045.1 Mandrillus leucophaeus | reverse complement strand
CTGCTGATACCCAGGCAAACAGGGTCTGGAGTGGACCTCAAGCAATCTCCAACAGACCTACAGCTGAGGGTCCTCATTGTTAGAAGGAAAACTAACAAACAGAAACGACACCCACACCAAAACCCCAGCAGTACGTCACCATCATCAAAGACCAAAGGCAGATAAAAGCACATTGGGGAAAAAGCAGTACAGAAAAGCTGGAAATTCAAAAAATCAGAGCGCATCTCCCCTTCCAAAGGAACGCAGCTCTTCGCCAGCAGTGGAACAAAGTTGGAAGGCGAATGACTTTGACAAGTTGAGAGAAGAAGGCTACAGTACATCAAACTTCTCAGAGCTAAAGGAGGAACTATGTAACCAGAGCAAAGAAACTAAAAACCTTGAAAAACGATTTGACGAATGGCTAACTAGAATAACCAATGTTGAGAAGTCAATAAAAGAACTGATAGAGATGAAAACCATGACACGAGAACTACATGACAAATGCACAAGCTTCAGCAACCGACTAGATCATCTGGAAGAAAGAGTATCAGCGATTGAAGATCAAATGAATGGAATGAAGCGAGAGGAGAAGTGTAGAGAAAAAAGATTAAAAGAAATGAACAAAGCCTCCAAGAAATATGGGATTATGTGAAAAGACCAAATCTACGTCTGATTGGGGTGCCTGAAAGTGATGGGGAAAATGAAACCAAGTTGGAAAACACTCTGCAGGATATCATCCAGGAGAACTTCCCCAACCTTGTAAGGCAGGCCAACATTCAAAT
>NW_012102754.1:3144824-3153293 GCF_000951045.1 Mandrillus leucophaeus | reverse complement strand
GGGGGGAGGGATAGCATTAGGAGACATACCTAATGTAAATGACGAGTTAATGGGTGCCGCACACCAACATGGCTCATGTATACATATGTAACAAACCTGCACATTGTGCACATGTACCCTAGAACTTAAAGTATAATAAAAAAAAAAAGAAAACATAACATAGTAGAAAAAAGTCTAAATCTATTAGTAATTTCAATATAAATATATTTGTCTCACTCTCAATGAATTTGCATTTTTTGCATAAGATATAATAATCATTGAGTACAGAAAGCAGTCAGATACACATTTGTCTCAGGTGAGCCAAGCCACTTTTAATTCAGTCCTTTGTCCCGTGCCTGTGAAGACAAGATGTTAATTTACACTGTCAGGGTAAAATTGAAAGGAACTAAAGGGCCTTCCTTGTGAGCAAATTGCAAGGGAGGTACGTAGCCTTTTATCTTGTAGTTGTCTATTTAGGAACAAAGGGAGGCAGGTTTGCTTCACCTAGTTCCCAGCTTGACTTTTCCCTTTGGCTTAGTGGGTTTGGGTTCCAGGGACTTTATGTTCCTTTTACAACACATATTGCCCCAGATGGTCTTCCTCACAAATTTTTCACAAGGAAATTCCTTGTGAGCCACTAAATCTTTCAGGATACATATCCCCCTATAAACTAATCTTAAAACTGAGTTCTGTTGACTCTTATCTGACAATGTCAATTACCAGCTTAATGTCACAGGTACGGGACAATGACAAGACCAGAAATCATCCTTCTGCCTACCCTGAGATTGATGCAGAATTGACTTTTCCCTCTATGCCCTCTTTTCACATGTGAAATGTAGATTTGTGAATGCTCATCAGAACCTCACAACATTTACATCATTGCCTACCCCTACTTCCTGTTTTCTCTCTGGCTCAGACTTTCTCCTTTAAATACTGAAGTTCCCAAAACCCTCTTTGGAAAAATCTCAGATCACAGATGCTCCCATGACTTGTGTTTTTCCCGGAAGTGTCCTCAACCTTGGCTAAATTAACCTCTATCCATTGAGACCTGCCTCAGTGACTTTTTGGTTAACATCTTGTTATCAGTCGGTAGAGAATAAGCATTCTTTTCAAACACATATGGGCTTTACACAAATTGGCTAACCATGAAGCTATGAAAGTCTCAATGAATACCAAAGAATTTATTTGAGACTCTCTGATCAAAATGTTAAAAAAAGTTAATAACAAAAGCCACAAATTTGAAAAATTTTAAACCTGAGAATTATAAAATATGTAAGACTAAATGACAATAAAAATTTTCTTATTTAAAACCTGCAAGGTACAACAAAAGAGATGTGTTGAGAAAATTTTATAGCCTTAAATGCATAGATTAGGAAAGAGTAAATGTTAAAAATCCATTTACTTTAAAAAATTTTACTTGTTAAAGGTTAGAGAAAATAATAAACTCAAACCAGTAGAAGGAATAAGACTGGACCTTATTGCAATGGAGAACAAATAAGCAATGTAGACAACCATTAACCTAACTAAAAGCTAGTTATCCTTAAAATTAATGAAATAAGTAAACCTCTGAACTTACTGAACAAGGGCCAAATAAACAATATTCTGAAAGAAAAGAGGGACATAATGACCGAGGTAGCAGAGATCTTATAATCATGAGAGAAATCTGTGAACCACTTTATACCAACACACTTGAAAACCTTAACAAAAATGGACCATTTTTTAGGTTTCATAATTAAAACAGTATAAATAATACCATCCTTTTAATTTAAAAATATGGGGACAGGGCAAGGAGAGAGAGGGAACAAGGGGGCGGGGGAGAGAAAGAAAGGTAATTCTCGTGATCTTCCTTCTTGCTTACCTGTGTCCTGATTCATTTACTCCCATGCCTTGTGAGTCAGACAAGGGTGACTCCTACATATGCAGCCATTTTTTACCAGTTAGGTCACAGCTTTGGATAATTTTCCTCTAATCAGCCATGAAGGGCCCTGGAACAAGAGAAGAGAGGGGACATATGGGGAACCTGGATAGGCAGAGATGGCACAGCAACATGTCCAGTGACAGGGCCTTGGAAGGAATCCCAAAGGTAGTGGCTGAGGACTTTAACTGCAGCATGCCCACATGAAATGGTTTTCTGTTCTGCCTGGAGCTGAGTTTCTCTTCCATCACCTTCCACTACCTTAAGCCATTGGTAATAAATGTCCGTCACCCACCACACCTGACAGTCTGCTGCTTCAGTGAACTGAAAAGAAGGGATTTGTCCATGCTTGAGGAAAGTTGGGGTGGAGAAAGGCTACCTAGTCACATAGACCATGACTCAAACAATCTATTCAGTAAAAGGTTAACATTAATGTTGAAAATAATCTTCATTAGTGAATAAATATTTTATGCCTTAAAAAGTCTTGTCTAACATTTAAAAAGTCAGAACAGGAGGAAGAGATAGCTTGCAAAGGAATTGGAAAAGGGCTGAGGAAAACAAGAGTAACATGAGGAAGGGAAGAGAGTATTTCAAGAATGGAAGAATAATCAGGTAAGACAAGGCCTAGAAAGTCCCCTTGGATCTTTCAACATGAAGGTCAGTGGGGGATCTCCAGCAGAGCTTTTGTTTTATTTAAGAAAAAGAACAAAAGTTCTTTTTGTTCCCATCACATCCCAGGAGTGATGGGAATAAAGAACATATGCTGACTACCAGGGATGGTTCTTTCAGGAATTTTAACTAGAAGAGGTTAGGACTATTAGAGAGTGGTAACTAGATGAGGATATAGTGTTGAGGAAAGTTTGTACTTACTGTTTTCCTTTTTTTTAAAAAAAAAAAAAAAAGTAGAAACTATATTAGTTTCCTGAGGCTGCTGTAACAAATTACCACAAACAGGTGGCTTAAAACAAGAATGTATCGTCTCCCTCTTCCGGAGGTCAAAAGTCTACAATCAAGGCGTTGGCAGGGCCACACTCCCTCCCAAGTCTCTGGGGGAGAATCTGCCATGCCTCTTTCCTAGCTTTTGGTGGCTTCTGGCAAACCTTGGTGTTACTGGGATTGTAGCCACAGCACTCCAATCTCTGCCTTTGTCTTCATATTGCCTTCCCTGTGTGCCTCTTAAAGGACAGTTGTCATTGGATTTAGAGCTCACTCAGAAAATGCAAGATAACTACATCTCAATATTCTTAATTTATAAGAAGACCTCTTCTCCAAATAAAGTAAAAGCTACAGTTTCCAGGGATTTAGGGCATGGACATATCATTTGAGAGGGCCAACCTTCAACCTATACAGGGGCTAATTGACTATGTACATAAACTGATGGGGTGGTCTAGGCCTTCTCAAGCAAGACATAAAGCCCAATGTCGATGAAAGAAAAGCCTGACAGATTTAACTGCAGAAAAATTAAGCATTTCTAAACAAGAATAAACACCATAAACATAAAAAGACAAGGGCAGAACAGGAGAAAATATTTGCCACATACATCATAAATATATCCAGTATTAACTGCATAATCACAACTGGGTACAGAAAAATAGTAATAGTGTAAAGAGTAGTAAATAGTCATAGTAAAAATAAAAATAGTAGTAAAGATAAAAAGTTAAAAAAAGTAATAAAGTAAAATAGTATAAAACAATAGTAGCAGTAAATAGTAGTAAAATACTTTCAAGTATTATCATAGTAAAATGCTGCAGTAAAATATAGATGCTCCTTGATTTACAGTGGGATTGCATCCTAGTAAACCTATCATAAGTTGAAACTATCATAAGTTGAAAATGCTAACCTACTGAACATCACAGCTTAGCCCAGCCAACTTAAACATGCCCAGAACACTTACATTAGCCTGCAGCTGGGCAAAGTCATCTGACAACATAGTAAAACATAGTACTCCGTAGACTATATCCCTCATGACCTCATGGCTGACTGGGAGCTACGGCTCACTGCTGCTATGCTCAGCATCATGATAGAGCATTGTATCACTTTCTGGTGCTTTTTAATGAATCCATATAGTTTCTGCATCATCAGAAAGCTGAAAAATCATAAGTTAAACCATTATAAGTGGGGGGCTGTGTTTTACTATTACGATAGTGTGCAACAGTAGGAAAATAGTAAAAGTAGTAGTGTAGTAATATAATAGTACTAAAATAGTAAAAATTATAGTCTAGTAATATAGTATAGTAATAGTAAAAGAGTAGTAAAAATAATAATTTTTCTACTGTTCTTTGGGGGCCCCCATTTTCGTAGCAGGAAAAACAACTCAAACCTGGTGATTCAGAGTAATTATTTTTTCATTTTTTTCTCCAGGTTACTCAACCTGTTTGCAGTGTATTTTTCTTCTCACTGAGCACAGAGAGGAGTGTATGCACTGTCATGTTTTGCATTAATATGGTTGGCTGTATGCCCAGTGATCAGGAGTTTTTTAGAAGAACAGAATTGTTCTTTTTCCAACTCTGAATCACAAGTGCCTCGATCTGCCCATCACCCATAGAATCCTTATTGGCTCATATAGATTTGAAAGCTTTTAAAATCCTTGGGTACTTCAGTTTCTAGGGATGTTAAATAAAGCCAGGACTGCATTTATCATATGCCCAGCTGGGCTGTGTGAGGATTAATGTTTTATCATAAGTGATCTCCTGTTCCTTTAAAAAGGCATTAATTAAGTTAAAGGTCTTATTTTTCAAGGATGTGCTTATTAGTTTTTTAATAACTTGTATCTCAATGTAGTCTCTGAAATGTAAGTAATAAGGTTTTCATGCTTTCTCATAGAAAATCTGACGTACAGGAGTACACAAAACTAATCCACGATTAATGTTCTTCTCTGGTCATAATGTTGAGCAGTTGATCTTTCTGAGTTCTCTTGTTTTCCAGGAAGGTCCTACATGGTAGCTTGGCCTAAGGGAGGGCCAAGGTGGGTGCTTTGGGGAGACAGCCTCTGACCTGATACTGTGTTTCTCTCCTCCTCCCGTTTCCCCTACCTTGGTTTCCCAGTGAGCTGAAGCAGAAGCTGGATGAGGAAGGCAGCAAGTGCAGCATCCTCTCGAAGCACCAGCAGTTCGTGGAGCACTGCTGCATGCGCTGCTGCTCGCCCTTCACCTTCCTTGTCAACACCAAGCGCCAGTGCGGAGATTGCAAGTTCAATGTCTGCAAGAGCTGCTGCTCCTACCAGAAGCACGAAAAAGCCTGGGTCTGCTGCGTCTGCCAGCAAGCGAGGTGAGTAGCTGGTGCATTCCCAGGGTCTATGCTGGTGATTTAGAGAGATTCACCTGCCACTTCCTTCAGTCAGGTAGGACCAGCTATCATTGGTAGATCAACACAGAGTATTGACCAAAGTAAAGAGCTTGCTGAAGAGAGATGCATGGATAAGGAAACCGGTTGATCTTTATAGGGAGGATGAGAGGGGACCCCCAGGAGCACCTGGGTGTGAATAGAAAGGGCTTTCTTGGGATTGAAGATGTAGCTCCTACATATGTTATTCATCCTTTTGGAATTTCTCATCTCGTCTCATCCTTTCGTTCATTCATTCCACAAGCATGTGTTGGATTCTTAGGAATTATGCTGGGTGCAGGAAACATGATGGTGAATTAGACCAATTGTGAGTGACTCAGAGGCATAGCGGATACTGTGATACATAAGTGCTGGGCCTTCGTATGTGGAGATACATGCCCTGACTAATTTGTATGTTGGCTATGAGGGCACTGAGCCAGGAGAGACTGGCCCTGCGGCTTGGGGAAAGCTTCACAGAGGACAAGAAATGAAAGCAAGATTGTAAAAGATGTAAGAGTCAATACTGTGAAAGGGGAAATGAAGACAACCTTGTGAAGGAAGTAACAAGCATGGCATTTCACATTCTCCCTCAGCGACTAGCAGAGCACTTCTTTGATCTGTTGAGTATTTGGAAACTGATGAGTTTGATAAACCAGTGTTTGGTATTTGTCTGTGCTGATCCTAGCATCTGTAGTGTGCATTGTGATTCGTATTTGCTGCATGCTTCCAAAATGACTGTTAGTGAGTGAAGCTGAGATGAGCAGGTCCTGGGAGCACACATTCAGAAGCCCCTGACTCCCATACCTTTTCCTTCTTTCCTCCTTTCTCCTCTCCCTGCCCTGTTTACTCTCTTGTATCCTTTAATTCATCAAGACCTAGAATTTTCCCAAAGAGCTAGTTAATGGGGACAGCTGCCAAGTTTTCTTGGGGTCTCCAAGGAATCAGGCTCTGGGCTACAAAAAAAAAAATACATACATACATACATACATATATATATATATATATTCATTCATTCCAGAGACACAAACGAAACAAAAAAATGGTTCTTTGAGCACCCAGTACCCAAGGCTGGGTGCTGCGCAGGTCCTGTGTCTGACTTTGTCAGAGCAAGGAGCCCATCTGGGTCTCCACATGGCAGCTTGAAAGGAGGAGGAAAAGTCCTGCAACAACAAAGGGAAGGAGGAGACTGGGATTGTAGATGAGCATGCGTCTGGGAGTAATCTACAGACAGAGGTTCATCTATGCCTTCCATTTCTCAGTCAAGGTGGGGTAAGGTAAAGCACTGAGAACAAGAGAGTTGGATGTTGGAAGAAATAAGAGTAGATCTAAATAGGCATTACAGGAGTTGGAGATGCAGACATTCGAGTCAAGTTCCTGTAACTAATCATGAATCTGTTTTCTTTCAATCTTCCCACAGATTGGGAGTTTTTGTGAGGCTTGGGACAGGTCAGAGGGTAATGGAGTTAAGGATATTGGACAGTAAAGAATGTAAAGACAGAATCTGGATAGTAAGGAAAAACAGAAAGGGGCTTAGATGGATGGGGAGAAAATGAAGGGGTCAATCAACCAGAAGTATCTGGTAAAGTCGAAGAACTGTCACAGTGGGAGTACTTGACAAAGAAAATTGGAAAAAATGAAAATTCTATATAGAGAAAAAGATGAATTTCTAAAGTAGATCAGTTGAGTGGTGACCATGGGAAGAGGCGACAACGTCTAGAAGAAGTTAAGGGACCAAAATACCGGTGCCTATATGATTGGAAAAAACCAGGATAGTGCCACAGTATGGAAGTGAAGATTGAGCCAGGTGTCAAGTTTTTCTTAAATGAGGAGAAGGAACTAGAAGATCAGGATTCGAGAGACATAAGGAGTTGGAGAAAGTGAGATGACTGCATGTTATGATTCTGCACCTACCAAGTTGGGCAAGTCCTGTGTAGCATTTGACTCAAACATCTGCCATGGCTGCATGCACTACACTGACGTTTGTTACCAACTGGTGGTAAACACCGCCAGGACAGGGACACTGTCTTCGTCAACTCCATTTGTAGCACCAGAGCCTGGCACATAGAAAGCACATGAGTCTTTGTGACCCAAATAGAACAGGACAATGTTCAATAGCAGCCAGATGCATAGTACAAAATGAGGCTTTAGGAATTTGAGAGAAAAGGACTCAGAGAGTATTAGATGTCCTAAAGGGGTTTCATGGAAAAGGAGGGCATCCTAGATAGAACTCAGTTGGAGAGGAGGAATCAGGAGACACTCTCAGACAAGGTGTGGCATGAGCAAACAAAACAGAGTCCCCCAAGGTGTGTGGAGGGCCTGAAGCAGAACACTATTGTAGTAGGATGATGGCAAGTGGTTGGGTCAGTTTGCGTGAAGAATTGGGGTTTGATCTTTAAGGGATGGTGAAATCATTGGAATGTCAAACCCTAGCAGTTATTAAAGTATACTATACTGTGCTTCAACATATTCCCCCACAAATAAAAGGAAGTATCAGTACCTACACGATTTCATTTCTTTCAATACGTACCTATTCCTCTTCTCCCAGGGTAAGAAAAGTCACCAAATTTACTAAACGGTTAGTAGCAATAGAGTGCAGTCACAGCCTCTCGACCCCACATTCACCATGAGTTGTATGCAGGGGTCTGTTATTAGTTACAATTAAATGACACATTGCATTTATCAAATACCAGCAATGCTGAGTAGTTCCTGTACCACCTCAGAATCACATCACTTATAAATGGAAGAACCTTGCCTCGCAAAAGCAAGATCTTCTGATTCCAAGCATTTGCTATTTCTCTCATACAATGTTGTCTCAAGAATTTGTCAGATATTGGAAAAATAAGTTGTAAAAAAAATCAGCAATGGCTGCCAAGACTATATTTTAAGTTTTCATTTCATATTTCTAGCAACTTAATGAGGAGGCAGGAGGCTTAGGTTGTCCCATTTCACTTAATCTTGCATCATGTTCGTGTCAACATTGCATGACAACTCCTGAGTCTCAGAAGCTGAGCATTATAAAATAAAGAACCATTCATAGAAGGATACTTGGAAAGACATGCAACAGCCAGTGTACCCTTGTTCCTTTTTTTTTTTTTTTTTTTTTTTTTTTTTTTTTTTGGAGGGTTACTGAGCTGTCGTCCACATTGGAGTGCAATGGCACAAACAGAACATACCCACACTTGTTTAATCAAAGCTGGCAGAAAGGGGATGCTGAGGAGAAATTGGAAATTTTGCTGCTTTAATCTTGTATTATG
>NW_012102754.1:3141745-3143959 GCF_000951045.1 Mandrillus leucophaeus | reverse complement strand
TGAATAGCTTCAGAAGTAATAACTGTATCAAATACCTGGGGCTGTCTCTTGTGCAGCTCTAAATGAGAGAGTCGTATTAGAAACACGGCATCCATCAGGAGACGACCCAGACAGTGTCAAGTGTCTAAGAAAAAGGTGGTAACCTATAACTTTAACTTATTCTCGTCTCAATGAAAAACAGTCTATATTTCCTACTGTTCCGTTTGATTATTTAGTTCAATAAAAGCATTCTGAGAATTTTAAAGTTGTAATTATAATCATTCGGTTCTTTGTTAGTCATTTTGCTTCATATATTTTGCATTAAAATGTATTTCTGTTATCTGTGTTAGTCTAAAATTTTTAGCTTTGGGAGATTAAAAAATTAAATGTATTATAGAATGAATGATGAATTACTTATTTTGGAAGTTATACAGAAAATGGGGTACTACTGAATCATCCCCTTTGTCATTTTTTCATTATATATAGGTTTATCTTCTTGACAATTTGTTGTATGCATTCATTCAAACATTATTAACAAAGACATATAGTACTTGTATTTTAAGGTCTTCTTCAGGAAACAAAACTTTTCAGAGTGAGCCCAGACCATACGTATCAGTCATAATCATTTTGGGTCTAATTGGTTTGGGAACAACATTCCTACCTTCCCTGGAAACAAATTGGCTTTCTAGCTCTTTACTTCATTATAAAAATTATTCACTCTAATTTTTGTCATTTGTACTGCCAGAGACATATCTCATTTTATTGTACTTTACTTCGCTATGCTTCACAGATATTACATTTTTTACAAATTGAAGGTTTGTGGCAACCCTGCACTGAGCAAGTCTGTCGAGGGTTCTTTTTCCAATAGCATAGGCTCACTTCATGTCTCTGTGTCACATTTTGGTAATTCTCACAATACTTCAGACTTTTCTGTTATATATCAAACTTTCTCATTATTATCATTATGGTCATCTGTAATCAGTGATCTTTGATGTTGCTATTATAATTGGGGGCACCACAAACCACACCCATATAAGATAGGACAAACTTAATCTATCAGTATTGTGTGTATTCTGACTGCTCCACTGACTGGTGGTGCTCACATCTCTCTCCTTCTCCCCAGGCCTCCTTATTCCCTGAGACACAACAATACTAAATTCAGTCAATTAATGGCCCTATAATGGCCTCTAAGTGTTCAGAAAAAAAAAAGGAAAAGTTGCACATCTCTCACCTTAAATCAAAGTTAGAAATGATTAGTGAGGAAGGCATGTTGAGAACCAAGATAGGCCAAAAGCTAAGTTTCTTGAGCCAGTTAGCCAGGTTGTGAATGCAAAGGAAAAGCTCTTGAAGGAAGTTAAAAGTGCTACTCCAGTGAACACGTGAATGATAAAATGAAACAGCCTTATTGCTGATGGGGAGAAAGTTTGTGTGGTCTGAATAGAAGGTCAAACCTGCCACAACATTCCCTTAAGTCAAAGCCATATTCAGAGCATGGCCCTAACTCTTCTATTCCGTGAACACTGAGAGAGGTGAGCAAGCTGCAGTGGAAAAGTTGGAAGCTAGTAGAGGTTGGTTTATGAGGTTTAAGGAAAGAATCCATCTCTATAACATAAAAGTGCAAGGTGAAGCAACCAGTGCTGATGGAGGAGCTGCAGGTTATCCAGAAGATCTAGCTAAGATCATTAAGGTGGCTACACTAAACAATAGATTTCATCAGTGTTGACAAAGCAGCCTTTTATTGGAAGAAAATGCCATCTACAACTTTCATAACTAAAAAGAAGTCAATACCTGGCTTCAAAGAACAGGCTGTCTTGTTAGGGGCTGATGCAGCTGGTGACTTCCAGTTGAAGCCAATGCTCATTTTAGCACTGCAAATATCCTAGGTCCCTTAAAAAGTATGCTAAATTTATTCTGCCTGTGTTCTATAAACAAAACAACAAAGCCTGAATGATAGTGTGTATGTTTACAGCATGGTTTACTGAGTATTTTAAGCCCACTTTTAAGATCTACTACTCAGAAAAAAAAAAGATTCCTTTCAAAATATTATTGCTCATTGGCAATGCATCTGATCACCCAGGAGTTCTGATGAAAATATACAAGGAGATGAATGTTGTTTTCATGTCTGCTAACATAACATCCACGCTGCAGCCCAGGATCAAGCAGTAATTTTGACTTTTAAGTTTTATTATTTCAGAAATACATTTCATAAGGCTATAACAGTCACAGATCTTGGCA
>NW_012102754.1:3139929-3140980 GCF_000951045.1 Mandrillus leucophaeus | reverse complement strand
ATGACAACTCCTGAGTCTCAGAAGCTGAGCATTATAAAATAAAGAACCATTCATAGAAGGATACTTGGAAAGACATGCAACAGCCAGTGTACCCTCTTTTTTTTTTTTTTTTTTTTTTTTTTTTTTTTAAGAAAGAGGAGGGTTACTGAGGAGTCTTCCACATTCAATGTGTCTAGCTCAAACAGAACATACCCACACTTGTTTAATCAAAGCTGGCAGAAAGGGGATGCTGAGGAGAAATTGGAAATTTTGCTGCTTTAATCTTGTATTATGTCTTGAGATTATTATTGGCTGAAACCCAAAGGGATGGAGAAACTTAGTTCATTCCCTATTTTTCTGTATTGCTCAATTCAATCACAGGAACCTGTCTAGAAAAGAAATCCATGAAATATGTGGCATGTTTTTGCTTCCTGAAATGTCTCTTAGACACAGTTTGACAGAGAAGTATGTCTTTCAAAGTACCACAGTTGTATGCCTATGAGCAGACAGTCTTTTATGTTGTACCTGGATCACATTCTTGTTTTTTGAAGGATGCCTTAAAGGAGTTAATTTTATTTATATAGCAACAAACTGTGTAACCCTTCAACATTACACAAGTTCTACAGCCAAATTCATCATGTAACACATTTAAGGATTATGTGACTTGGATATTGTGGCAGTGTGGACACTCAGTGCTGCTTGTCTACTTTGTCCAGTAGCTCCTCTGCCCTTCATTCAATCTGAAACTCCCTTCTTGGTTAGAACTGATTTACTTTAGACGCTAGTCTTTGGCACATTCTTCTAGAATTTTCATCGTCAAGCAAGTGGGTTTTTAAAACATTGTGTGTCAGATTCTAAGAAGAGCACATTTTGTGTTTGTGTATGAAATCTCAATAGTTGATAGCAGATCTGTGAGGTTACACAGATGACCACTTTTGTGAGGCCACTTTCAGACCCATATTCACTCTCCGCTACCCGTGAGGTACATTTCTTTCCTTATTTAAATAAAACCATTTTTGTTACATTGGTTTAATTTCTAGCTATTTATCCAGTGGCTGCCATAGGCATATGT
>NW_012102754.1:3126033-3138149 GCF_000951045.1 Mandrillus leucophaeus | reverse complement strand
TGACTTCCAGTTGAAGCCAATGCTCATTTTAGCACTGCAAATATCCTAGGTCCCTTAAAAAGTATGCTAAATTTATTCTGCCTGTGTTCTATAAACAAAACAACAAAGCCTGAATGATAGTGTGTATGTTTACAGCATGGTTTACTGAGTATTTTAAGCCCACTTTTAAGATCTACTACTCAGAAAAAAAAAAGATTCCTTTCAAAATATTATTGCTCATTGGCAATGCATCTGATCACCCAGGAGTTCTGATGAAAATATACAAGGAGATGAATGTTGTTTTCATGTCTGCTAACATAACATCCACGCTGCAGCCCAGGATCAAGCAGTAATTTTGACTTTTAAGTTTTATTATTTCAGAAATACATTTCATAAGGCTATAACAGTCACAGATCTTGGCAAAGTAAATTGAAAACAACCTTTTGGAAAGGATTCACCATTCTAGATGTCATTAAGAGCATTTGTGATTTGTAAGAAGAGGTAAAAATATTAGCAGGTGTTTGGAAAAAGTTGATTCCAGCCCACATTGATGACTTTGAGGGATTCAGGACTTCAGTGGAGGAAGTAACTGCAGATGTGTTAGAAATAGCAAGGGAACTAGAATTAGAAGTGGATCCTGACAATGTACTGAATTGCTGCAATCTCATGAGAAAACTTTAACAGGTGAAGAGTTGCCTCTTACGAATGAGCAAAGAAAATGGTTTTTTGAAATGGAATCTACTCCTGGTCAAGAAACTGTGAACATTGTTGAAATGACAAAAAATGATTTAGAATAGTTCATAAACTTAGTTTATAAAGCAGTAGCCCAGGTTTGAGAGGATTGACTTTAACTTTGGAAAAGTTTTACTGTAAGTAAAATGCTATCAAACAGCATCACATGCTACAGATAAATCTTTCATGAAAGGAAGATCAATCAACATGGCAGACTTCATAATTGTCTTATTTTAAGAAACTGCCAAAGCCACCCCAACCCTCAGCATCCACCACCCTGATCAGTTAGCAACCATTGACAGACATCAAGACCCTCAACCAACAAAAGATTACAACTTACTGAAGGCTCAGATTATTTTTAGTGTTTCTTTAACAATAATGTATTTTTAATTAGTTATGTACATTTTTTGGGCACAATGCTGTTGCACAGTTAAAAGACTACAGAATGTTGTAAACATAAATTTTATGTGCACAACATTTAATAGACTACAGTATAGTCTATCTAACTTTTATATGCACTGGGAAACAAGAAATTTGCGTGACTCACTTTTTTGTGATATTCACTTTATTGTGGTGGTCTGAGATTGAACCCACAATATGCCTATACTACCTTTAGCACCGAACAATTTGGAAAATTGTTTTCAGGGAATGGGAGAAAAATTATTCTTGGAACTGAAATCAAAACACAGCTCATTAAGCTTGTGGCATTTGCTTTGGTTTTTCTAAGAAAACTTAAGGCTTCATTTCTTTTTCCTTGGAATTGAGTATTATTTACTTCTAACTAGTCACTTATTACTTGGTATTCACACAGCCCACATACTTCATAAATTACATCTTGTCCTTTTGGAATAAACTCCACAGTATATTTTATTTGTTTATTTATTTATTTTTATTGATATATCTTAGTTGTATGTATTTTGACGGTATGTGTGACATTTTGATACCTGTATACAATGTGTCGTGACCACCATCCTACTCTCTACCTCCATGAGGTCCACTTTTTTTAGTGCCCACATGTGAATGAGAACATATAATATTTGTCTTTCTGTGCCTGACTTATTTCACTTAATGTAATGACCTCCAGTTTCATCCATGTTGCTGCTGGTGACAGGGTTTTATTCCACAGTATGCTTTAGAGATACTCCAATGTATTTGTAATATCCTTTGAAAAATATATTAAACAATTATCACTGTGGGCTAAGAATATGCACAAGTTAACAAATATATGGGGAAATATTGAACCTCATTAGAAATCAAGGGAATAGAGGTTTGTGCTTCAAGTAGTTTTTAAATTAAATTAGTGGCACTCTTTTCCATGACTGGGAAAGTATAAATGGGCACAACCTTTTACTATCATGTATTAAAAGCTTTTAGCATATCCAAGCACTCTTTTTCCCAGTAATTCCATGTTTGAAAACCTATAACTGATGATGTAAGAGAGTATTTTAAATGTTGTACAAAAATGAGTTATACTGAATTTGTAATATAAAGAATATTCATAATCTAAATGCTCAACAATAAAATGGTGGAAGTAAGTTAGGACACATTCAATTTGACACAATATGATAAAGCCTTTAAAATAATGTGCACATTTTGTTAGCATGGGTAAACTCTTATATTAAAATGTTAGATTGAAAACTGCAATGCAAAAGGTACGTATAATCACTATGTAATAAGGAAAACAGAAAAAACTTAGAAAAGGAAATATACAATCAATGACGTTAAGAGTAATCATTCTTTAGGAGCTAAGCTTGTGGATTATTTTTTTCTTACCTCTATTTGCAATTTAGTTTCCAAGTTTTCCACATTTTGCATGCATGCTTTTATAACCAGGAATAAATAAAAGAAACATAAAGAAATGTAGGACTTGCTCCCTTCTCTCTTCCCCATTCCAAAATCCTCTCCTTTATCGGCCCAGTGTTGCCCTTCCCTGCCTCCCTGCCCCACTTTAAGTCACAGGGCTGATACCACCTAGCTTCCCAGAGATAAAGGAGCCACTGAAGGGGACATGTATTTTGAAGTCCCAATTAATGGACAATTTAGGTTAAGATACCACCCTGTCTAAATCAGATCTCTGTAGCAACTGTAACCACAGTGCTCAATCTGAATCATTGTCAGAGTGACCCTAAGTGACCGTGAGGTGAATAGGAATTCTTTAAAATTTAAATTGCCACCAGTGAAAGCTAAACATATTTTCCATTCACTAGTTCTTTAATATCAACAGATTAAAGAACAAATAAATGTATCAAGAGGACTTGCTATGGATATGGGATTGAATTTGACTTTTCAGCTGAGTTGTTTCATTTAATCCTTATAAGAACTCTGCAAAGGGCAAGTGATAAACCACATGTAGGGCCAGGGAAATCTGAAACCTAGAATGATTATGTGATTATCCCAAGGTCACCTTGTTAGTCCCAAGTTCAGGAGTCTCCTTACAATATCCTCAGGAAAACAGCCTGAGCCTCTGGGTCCCCTGCCTTCAACTGCTCAGCAGGCCTCCTTGCTCAACCAGGCCCTGCACCCTAGTTTAAGTCTTTAGAGCAATGGCCAGCCTGGGCTGCCTCAACTCAAAAGAATGGTGGTGATTTCTGCTTCCTCTTGAAGGCACCTGTGTCTACAAGGCACTTAACTGCACACTTGGATTTCCTGTGCAGCTGTAGTAGTGAGAACAGACCTGAACAGGGGAGTAACCATCAGGGAACACAGCCCCGACACAGCATAGTGGCCTCACAGCCCATGGGTATAGCATTGGCACTCCCCCTAACTGCTTTGTCACTCTGGCTGTCTTACAGTCCATCTTACCTGAGGCCTTTCAGCTTGAACATTTATCCTATCTGGACCACAGAGTATGAGTTGGTGGTATCCACTGAATGACTGAATCCTTGGAAGTCTGTGTTCTTAGTGAAAGTATATACCATGACATTGCACATTAGGGGCATGAATTAAATCTTTAAGTTATTTTGGAAACCCACTGGTCTCCCAATTCATCTTTTAATAGGATTTAAAAGAGGAAGAAAAATGAAGCTTTACCTTGGTATACAAAGTTTGACAGGCTTTTTGTTAAATCTGTAATGTCCACAATATCTGAGCATTTAGGATACATTTATAGCCTGATCACCATAGGTTTTTATTAACATGAGTTTGTTTGCATAAGGGACTATGATGGTTAATTTTATGTGTCAACTTGGCTAGGTCACATCACCTAGGTATTGAGTCAAACACTAGTCTGGATATTGCTGTGAAAATATTTTTTAGATAAATTAATTTAAATCAATAGACTTTGAATAAAGCAAATTGCCCTTCATAATGTGGGTGAGCCTCATTCAATCCACTAAAGGCCTTGAGAGAAAAAAGACTTTCCCAAAGAAGAGGGATTTCTTCCAGCAGTCTGCCTTCAAACTCAAGCTGCAACATCCACTCTTCCCTGGGTCTCCAGCCTGCCATCCACCCTACAAAGTGTGGACTTGCCGGCCTCCGCGATCTCATAAGCCAGTTCCTTAAAATAAATGTCTCTCTCTCTGACACTTTAGCTAGATGTTAGCTAGGATGAAGGGGGAGTGGACGCCTTGGCAACCGTCAGCGTCTGCCACAAGGCATATTTTCAAATTACTGGGGATTTTAGCAACTGACAAAACATCACGCTGGCTAATAGCATAGTTCTTATTAACTGACTACAGATTCATGGACCAAAGGACACGACTGAGAGGGCCACATTTTTGGCCTTGGAGCAATTAGGGTACTTAAGAAATCATGGGTTCTTAAGCTCCATTTTCTTTTAACAGTCACCAGCCTAGCAGATGTCATCACTGACTTTGCTCATTTACATGGCAGGGAAAAAAATGGCAAATTTTTAACTGCTTTAAACTCTGATATTTAAGTTTTGTACCCAGTCTTGAGGCCTTTAGGCATTTCCTCATCACCACCTTTTTAGTGTATAATCGATGAAGTACATCCCCACTAATCACACCAGTGCTTGATATATCTTAGTGGCATTACGATGAAAACTGCTCCTGTAAATATAATAAGCTGCAGTATTAGATATGCTACAAATATGCTTTAAAGTTTTCAGGAAAAAATAAAATGGGAAAGTTTATCTTTTGTTCAAGTGCCAGTATAAAGACTATCAAATAGAAAACAAACTGCCATCATAGGTAATGTTCCTCATATAGCCCTTAATTGATGATACCTTTAAATTAAGAGAGAAAATCAATAGAAAATGCTCTTTAAAATTGAGGCAACAGTTGAACAGTGTGTCACCAGTTAAGGGGGGAAAAAAGCCAAAAACATAAAAAACACCTGTGACTCAGATGTTTGATGACTTCTAGAGGAAGAATATGCCCATCTCTCTGGTTTGCTTCTCATTACTCAGCCATACCATACCAAGGACATGAGGACGCCTTATAACAGATAATCCCCATTATAATCATGTTTCATCTGTCCATAGCACTTTACTGTTTTCAAATGTTTTGGTTGAAGAGTTACATCCAGGCCAAACAAACCTTGTTACAATGCCTTTTACTAAGAAACATAGCTCCTCTACTCTGGCCAGTCTTGGACCAGGATCTAGACAGCAAGTGTAAGCTGAGAGCCCCACAATAGATTCCAATTTTAACATGAGCTGGAGGTTTTCTTTAGCTGATAATACAGAAATAAGGAATTAATTGAGAACAACTAAATCCATGCCATGAACTAAACCATATGTGATTATTAGCATTCACATAAACATTATTGCAATTCAAAAAATATTAAATAGGATACAGAGGGGTTTTGATGTTAACATCTAACTCCTCCCCACTAAGGAAGTGATAAAAGCTTAGCCAGGAGGTGTGAGAGGCATCCCTGGCTCTTTAGCAAGCTTGTGTGGTTCTTTGAAGATCACCAGCTTGCTTTGGGAACCATGCCTGGGCATTCTTTCTGTTCCTTGGGATGTAATTAAACATGAAGCTAGTTAGGGCAAGGGGGTACTACCCTTGCCACCACCACACATATCTTATGATTCAGTTGCCTCCTAGCAGTGTTTATTCTACAGCTTCCAACTTCCCTATCAGTTTTCCTGATTGAGAACATAGGAGAACTTATGGGGTTGGTTTTCAGCTAAGTACTTGCTGACTTTAGACCTTTGACCTCAAGCTGGAAGCCTGCATCCCACTTCTTGACGACCCTAAGCACAGCAAGTATACTCTTTTAATCTCTCCTCAGAGTCTTTCCCATACCACAGCCTCTCTGGGCTTATGGTTTTCTTTTCTGGATAAATATATCTGTTTCCCAGCTGCTGTAGGGGCAAGCTTTAATTAGAGAGAATTTTATTTAACAACCACTACGTGCTAGGTACTGCTCTAAGAGCATTATAAATATTAACTCTTTAAATATTCATAATTATACCAGGAGATAGGTACTATTATTTTCTCCGTTGTATTTATAGAGAAACTTAAGCACGAAGAAGTTAAATAACTTAGGTTAATTAATAGATTAGATTTCACTAAACGGCTTTAGTTTAATAGATGGAATTGGATTAACTGAAAAACCGTAGCACATTATAAAATGAAGCAGGTTGGGTACCTTCCCAAAGTTGTCAGTCTGTGGTGTGTGTTGGAATTACAGACTCCGGAATTAAATACTTGAATGGAAATCCACTATTCACTATGCAAAGGGTAGGGGTAGCAATGCCCATCCCTTGGAGTTGTTGTGAGGATTAAAACGAGGAAATTTGCTTCAGTACCTGACATTTATCTGTTTAGTGAATATCAGTTACTATTATTAATTACTGCTGTTATTGATATGATAACAACAGTGTTGCCGGCTTCTCTAGGAGCCCTAAAGAACAGCCGCTTAACAACTATGGACTACTCTGGAATGAACCTCAACACCCCCACCACCTTCCACACCTTCTCTTCTTTCCTCTCTCCACCCTCATGCTTGGTTCTGGTAAGCTCCAGATTCACAAAAAGAGCCTCAATTAAGATTTTGGAGAAGCCTAAACAGTCCTATCTCAGAGGCTGCCAGGAGCCAGGGCGTTCTTCACATTTTCCCTCAGCCTGACTCATCAAAGCAGGCTTGTTACTGGGATTGCATTTTGGGACTAAGGCAGCTGGTGTTTCAAAGGGACTGAAGTTAAAAGAAGGAGAATTGAAAAATATCTCTTTTCTAACACATCAGAGCCCTTGAATGGATTAAAACAGCAATTAGAAGCTAATGTGTTAATCTAGACAACCTCCGTATGTCATAAGATAGGAGAATGATGCTGAGCTATAAGAACAGGCACTATATGCTTTGGTAACTCCCAGCAAGTCCTGCTCAGAGGCCCAGTGGCTCCTCACAGACCATCCCTATCCCAGAACTCATACTTTCTCTGGCACAGTGGTGTGCATATGGAGTGATGGAGTCTAAAATATGTTATCAAAGGTAATGATCTTCTGCACTAGAAACTTGTGTTTTGGGAAGGCCAGAATTTTCCTCTGCTAGCAACACCTTCCAGAGGAAGGGATGGGGCTTTGCTTTCTTTTGGGGTTCTTTTCCATCCTATATCTATTCATTAAGTTCATGCATCAGACAGATTAATGGGTTTGAATGCTGGATTAGACACTTATTTGCTGGGTAATCCTGGACAAGTTATTCAACCCTTCTGAGTTTGGAAATAACAATACTTTCCTCAAAACATTGTTGTAGAGGAAAAGAGGGATACAGCATATAAGTCACTTAGCAAGGCCTTAGCTGCAATGACTCACAGCTATTACTATGATGTTTTCATTTTGAAGTTGCTGCATGGGTATTTCCTTTACTTGATAAAATATTTAGCACAATATCATTGCTTATGATTATGAAGCCATTTTCTCAACGTGTAGTATGTCCTTTTTAGCACAGCAAACAATTTAATTTCTATAATAAATTCCCATAATTCTTTTTCCCAGCATCGACCTAAGGCAGTTAAAGACACCACCACTTGGGAAGTGGTGAATGAGAAGACTTAGGTACCTTCTGAAAGACTTCATAGGATCATACAGTGAATGAGGATATTAAGACTCAAATCATCATTTAATAAACTTAAGTGTGTATTACTTTAAGTTTTGAAGTCCCTAGAAACTAAAAAATGTGTGTAGAAGACTACAGCTTCAAGACAAACATCAAATGAAAACTATTTGTACTGTCTCTCAATAGACGTTTCATTTTTTCTGCTCAAAAGTTTTAATCATCAAGCTAAGTTAACATGATATAGCTAACATTTTTTAACTTGACTACATGAATGTCTTCTTTGATGTGCAATTTTTAAAAGTTTGCTATGTAATAATAAAGTTATACCAAGAGAATTAAGAATGAGATTACAAATACTTAACACTCCTTCACTCAGCTTATGAACTAAAACTGTCTATCCTAAGGAAGCCCCTCTGTCCTCTTTTTTAATTGCACCTGCACATCTCTTCCCCCCTCCATATCCTGGCAGTGGTTGTACAGAAGCTATGCACCACCACCCACTTTTTATCTTTACTGTCATATTTACTATGACTCTTCAGGTACTTTTCGTGTGCTTATTTCATCTAAAACAAAAATTCATAACAGATTCTAATCCAACCTGCCTCAAGGCCAAATTTCACAAGATACATTTTTGGTTTTTTGCTTTTTAAATTGTGATATAATATACATAATATAAAACTTAACCATTATTAAATGTACAGCTCAGTGGCATTAAGTACACTCACGTTGTTGTGCAACCATCACCATCCATCTCCAGAAATTTTTCATCATTCCAAACTGAAGCTCTATGCCCATCAAATAGTAACTCCCTATTCCTTTCCTCCCCCAGTTCCTGGCAACTACCACTTTACTTTCTGTCTCTGAATTTGACTACTTTAGGTACCTCATATAAGTGGAATCATACAGTAGTTTGCCTTTTCTGTCTTACAACTGCGGTCCTCAAACTTTTTGGCACCAGGGGCGGGTTTTGTGGAAGACAGTTTTTCCACTTACAGTGTGGGGGCAGGGATGCTTTCAGAATGAAACTGTTCCACCTAAGATCATCAGGCTTAGGGCCTCATAAGGAGAGCACAACCTAGATCCCTCCCATGTGCAGTTCACAATCAGGTTCGTGCTTCTGGGAGAACCTAATGCTGCCACTGAGCTTTTGGGGAGCCAGTCTGTGGCCTGGGGGTTGGGGACCCCTGTCTTACCAAATACATTTTAAACATTTAAATTTTACCCTAGCTTATGCTTAAAGTGGTCTGCAGTATCTTACCCAAAGACCTTTACTAGCATGAAAAGATACATAGACATAAATTTTAAAATAGTAATAGAAAACTATAATTCAAAAATGCACCCTGCTGTGAATGACATGATTCCAGACATTGGACCACACATTTATGTCTGGGTCACTTAATGCCCAAAGCAGAACATAAAACTTGATCAATTACATAATTCTTATAGAGAAAATAATGACTTCCAAGCAAACCAAGTATTATAGGGCACTTTAATTCTGAAAGATTTTTCTCCCTTTCATTCTTTGCAGGGAAACATTAATGTGGGGGACTGTATCCTTGATAATGGCCTCATAGTATTTCACAGGACTGCTCCTTAAAAAGCATAACTCCACAAGAGCTCTAAAAAAGGCCTGAGAGTGAGTTGCTCCCTACCGTAATCTCCTGAATGCAGAAGTCCCTCAGACCCATCAGGCAAACTAAGAATCTTGTTGGGGTTGGGGTCAGATTATGAGCCATCAGAGAGATGGCTGGATCAGGGGACTCAGACAATTATGTGGGGTACACTGGTTGGTGGATGGGAGGGATGGCAGGTCAGGAATGAAGACAGGTGAGCTGAAAATGGGAGATGTGGGAATGCAGTCCATCCTGACGGCTCTTCTCAGGAGTTTGACCATAGAGAACGGGGTAAAAGCTGGGAAAGTTGTGGGGTCAAGGAGAGGCTGACAGTTTATTTACCATGTGTGATTTCAGAACATGTGTGATGGTTCAGCAGAAAGGGAGAAATTGATGATTGGGGCACAAGGGTAAACTCCAGGTGTGAGGCTCTCAGGAATCTGAGGAGCTGGGACTCACTCAGAGCAGGAGTGAGGGCCTGGCTGCTGATGGAAGGGAATGTTCCCAGTATTTTCAGAGGTTTGGGGACAGGATGCAGATGCTGGGGAGGTTGGGGTGGAGAGGCACTCCCACTTGGTCCCTCATTTTCTCACAGAGGGTAGTTTGGAAGTTTGAGAAGACAGGACATATGAAAGAGTTGTCTCAGGACACAGGGATTTTATTGGTCATGTATTGGTTATTTGCTTTGGGGTGTGGCATGGTGACATCATTACTTGCCTTTCACAGGGCACAGCACCTTCAGGGTCACGAGGGAGCTGGCCGGTTCTCTGGTTGGGACACCTATATCTGAACCTGGGAGTAGAAACTAGGGCCAGACTCTCTGCTGGACAAACACAAAGGAATCTCTGCTCAGAATGCAATGTCCATTCAAAGTCTGTGGTGCTTGTTTAATGGGAGGCCACCCAGTTTGGTTGTGTGATTTTCTATAGCTTATTCAGTGGCTCAGGGGCCACAAGCAGAAAGTAGGCTGTAGGGCGTGCCTGGGCCAAGCATCAAGATAGGTGCTTAGTGCACTAAGTTTTAAACTTTATTACTCTATTTCATGCATTTTATTTTATTTTATTTTATTTTATTTTATTTATTTATTTATTTATTTATTTATTTATTTATTTACTGGAGACAGAGTATTGCTCTCTCACCCAGGCTGGAGTGCAGTGGCATGATCTTGGATTACTGCAACCTCTACCTCCCAGGTTCAAGCAATTCTCATGTTTCAGCCTCCTGAGTAGCTGGGAATACAGGTGCACACCACCATGCCCAGCTAATTTTTTGTATTTTAGTAGAGACAGGGTTTTACCATGTTGCCCAGGCCGATCTCGAACTCCTGACCTCAGGCAATCCATCCACCTTGGCCTCCTAAAGTGCTGTGATTACAGGCATGAGCCACCGCACCCAGCTGGCATTATAAAAAATAAGTTTTTGCTAAATACTGTTTTACTACATCTATATATTTTATGTGTAATATTTTTATTGTCACTCAATTCAAAACATATTCAAATTTCTTTTGTGATTTCTTCTTTAACTTGTGGGTTATTTAGAAGTGTGTTTTTAAAATTTCTAAGTATGTAGAGATATCTTGGTTATATTTATATTATTGATTTCTAACTTAATTGAATAGATATCAGAGAACTCTTCTGTATTATTTCAGTCTTGTGAAATGTTTTGAGACTTGCTTTGTGGTCCAGTATATGGCTAGTTCTTATAAACATGGTGTGTTCTTTTTTAAAAAAATGTATATTGTGCAGTTGTTGGATATAGTGACATATATAGAGAGAGGGAGATACAGATATCCATCCATAGGCAAGGTTTATTAATGATATTAAATTCTCCTATATTCTTTATGACCTTTTAATCTACCTGTTGCATCATTTTGAAAAAAAGGTATATTAAAAATATTCATACTTTGAGTTCCAGGGCTGGGACCTGCTTTCTCATTTGGTATTTTGATAGAAGGTACAAGAGAAATTAGAACTTTTTACTGAGAAAATTCTGACTGGTTACAAATTGAAGCAGCAGCTAAAATTATCCTGACTCTCACAAATACATGAGTTGGTACATTTTAAAAACTGAGATCGAACCTAATGTTACCAGAAGTATGAGGGTTCTGTGTTCCTGTCTTCTTGGAGGAAAGGATTCCACCGAGTTACCAATTAGTAAACTAAGCAAAAGGTTTATTAAGGAAATAAGAGTACACCGCAAGAGAAGAGCGGGCTGGCCTGCCTGGGAGCGGCCCCATTTATTATGCCGGACTCTTCCTGCCTCTGTCTCAAGTCTCTGCCTTTGTCTTATCTCGTTTCCCAGTTCTGTCTTAAGTCTCCACCTTTGTCCCCACCTAGTTCCTGCCCAGGTTTGTGGGATTCTGCCTTACTCTCAGTTGACGCGCATGCCGCGGGGCTCAGTGAGCAGTACGAATCCTACCTAATGACGGTGTTGCTCATTACCACCATCCCTGGAAGGTTCTCTAGCAGTCAAATCTGTATTTACTGCCTCTGCGTATCTCTTAGAAATTTCCCTCTTGCCCTTCTTATCAGCATGTAGCTACATTCTGACATGTTAATTACAGAGTGATTACTGGGCATCTTAAGGGACATTTCAGGGCATTCCTTTCTACATAGGTAGTTTCCCACCTCTCTGCTCATATCTGGCAGCATGTTTCAGTTGGTCTCTGGGGCGTGAGACTTTCCAGAGCCTTCCCCACCAGGGGCTCCCCCTCCTGTTTATGTCTAGCTATCTGCCTACTCTAACACTAAGGACCTTTCAATTCTACTCTTTAACTGTATAGATCAGAGGTCCAAAGAAGAGCATGACAATCACTGTAGTTGA
>NW_012102754.1:3095429-3125683 GCF_000951045.1 Mandrillus leucophaeus | reverse complement strand
GTTAGCCAGGCTGGTTTCTATCACCACCTCGGCCTCCCAAAGTGCTGGGATTACAGGCGTGACAGAAACTCTTGCCTATGCGTTCTTATGTCAAATAAAAACTCACAATGGAATTTGCAGAATTTTTAAGAAATAGAGAAAATTTAAATGGTACATATTAAAATTAAAATACAGAGCACACCTAAATCTGTCCTCTGAGGAAATTTTATAGTATTAAATTTATGTCACTAATATAAAAGAAGAACGAAAAATGAACTGAGCTTCTAACTTAGTAACTTCAAAGAGTAACAGTAAAATAAACCCAAGGAAAGCAGAAAAAATGAAATCATGAAAGATGAAAGCAGAAACTAATTAATTTAAGCAGAAAGGCTGAAGAGAATGAGAAGACAAGACTACAAACTGGGAGAAAATATTTACAAAACATACATCTGATAAAAGAGCTATCCAAAATATACAAAGAACTCTTAAAACTCAACCATAAGAAAACAACCTAATTTGAAAGAGCAAAGACCTTAATAAACACCTTACCAAAGAAGATATGTAGATGTCAAATAAACATATGAAAAGATATTTCACATCATATGTTATCAGGAAAACTGCAAATTAAGACTCTTTTCCATTGCATGTGATACAAATTCAAAGAGCTAGTTTCCCCAAATTTTAAAAGTTAATACAAAACAAAGATACTAAAATAGAAAAAAGACATGTGAAATAAGTAGCTTATAGTCAAGGAAATAGTTGTGAAATGCAAGAAAAGATATTTACTTTATAACTAAAACAATACAACAGAAATGAAAAATCATTTCTCATCTATAAAATTAGCAAAACATTTAAGTTTAATGACATCGAGTATTGATACATGTATATGGAAAAACAGGCAATCTATCACACAATTACTGGAAATGTAAGTGGTGCCAACTTTTAGAGGACAATTTACACATACTTTCCAATTCTAAATATTCACTAAACTTGATCAACTTACAAAAGGGTGGCAAAGATACAAATAAGTACAGTGGTACTTATTAAAGCATTGTTTCTAATGCCTAAGAAAAACTGGAAACTATATAAATGTTCATTAATCAAGGACTAGTTTTAAAAATTAAAACATCCATTCCATGAAGTACTGAAGTAGATCCATGTGTCCTGATGGGAGAAGGGCAAGAGCATGGCTTTGGAGCCAAACCTCCTGGGTGCAAATCCCAACTCGGCCATTTACTAGCTGTGTAATATGAGGCAAGTTACTCAGCCTCTCTGTGCCTCAATCCTCTTGTGTAAAATGTGTGTAGTAGTGCCCATCTCAGAGGGCTATTGTTAGATTTAAATAACTTAATAAAATGCTTAGAACAGTGCCACCACAGAATAATCTTTCAGTAAATATTAATTATTATACATTATTATTAAGTGGCACAAATGCAGGACATAGGCCAGTGTGTAGTATGGTCTCTTCTGTGGAAGAAAGGGAGTGGAGTAAATGAGGGAATGAGGAGACAGGCATAGAAATACTTAAATGTGGAAGGGAAGAGACTTACCGCCTTCATTTGACACTTTTGTCTGTATTCCTTGAATTGCCTAACTGTATTGTCGGGAAAGCTAGTCTGTGATAACAAAGAAACCCCAAAGGCTGGGCATGCTCACGCCTGTAATCCTAGCAATCTGGGAAGCCAAGGCAAGTGGGTCACTTGAGCCCAGGAGTTCGAGACCAGCCTGGCCAACATGGTGAAACCTCATCTCTAAAAAATAAAATAAAATTAGCTGGGCATAGTGGTGCATGCCTGTAGTCCCAGCTACTTGGGAGGCTGAGGTGGAAGGATCACTTGAGCCTGGGAGATTGAGGCTGCAACGAGCTGTGATTACACTACTGCTTCCCAGTGTCACTCTGGACACCAGAGCAAGACCCTGTCTCAAAAAATAAAAATAAGAAACTCCCAAAATGTAGTGATTTAAAAAACAAAAAGGTAATTATCTTTCTCAGAGAAGTCCAAGGAGAGTGTTCCAGGTTGGCCAGTATGTATGTTTATGTTCCATACAGTCATTCAAGGCCCCACAGCTCTGCCATCCCCTAGGGGCAATAGTTTTTACATTTGACTGCATATTAGAATCCTTGGCAGAGCTTTGGAAAAAAATCACATTGCCCAGCCACAAACCATATCAATTAAATCAGAATCACTGGACCAGGGCCCAGGCATTAATATTTACTCCAGAGGATTCTTGTGCAGCCAAGTACCTTAGGGCTTTATCACCTAATTGTTGATGCCCAGGCCATCTATGGTTTAAGCCTCTGAGAAGGGGAGGAGAGCACAGAGGAGGACTACCTACTGTATAAAGGTCCTGGCCCAAAATAGGCACACATCATTTGTGCTCCCATTCCGTCGTCAAGAGCATAATCACACTCTTATGCTTAGCTCAAAAGGGGACTGGCAGCCACATGGCTAAAATTCTGTTTCTAGAAAAGAAGAGTAAAAGGGATTTTGGTGGTCAGCTAGCAGGCTCTGTGACATAAACCATGTGAGAGTATTACCTTACCCTCCCACACAAAAAATTACAACACCAGAGATTATGGCCTAACTTTTTCTTTATAATTTTCTGTATTTCAGAACTTTAATGTTAATTTTTAAGTTAGAAAAAGGAAACATAGTTAACCCTTTTTCACTGCATATGACAGCTTACAACGTATTATTGTATGACTTTCTCATTTCAATTAGAGGATAAAACCATGAGCCCTTTGGAATCATGATTTTGGTACCACATGCAGTTTAGAAATTTGAGTGTACCTCTCCCAAACACTGCTGAATTCAAGACTCTCTTCCTTCCGAAGTTTATATATGGACAAGCCTCCTGCAGGCTCCTCCTCAACTGCTGGTAAGAGAGATTCTAGTGGTCTCCTCTCCCTTCCTCACCCTCAAGCCTCCCAGATTAGCACTTGTAAAATCATTTCTTATGCTGCAGCAGGCAGGTTGTTCTGCCAAGAATTGGCTTGTGCTCTGGAGAAAAGAGCCCTATTTTAAGAGACACCACAGACTGCCCGTTTGCTGAAGGAGACATGGGAGTGCTGGGACTTCCACCTGTCAAAACATGATTTGGAGTTCTTTTGGAAAGTGGAATATGCTCAGAGACCACAAAACCCACTCCCTCCAGACCCTCTTCGTTCTCCAGTTTCACTTCATTTCCACATCATTTGGCGCTCCTTAATCCTGGAGGTGAGGCCAAGTAATGTGATGGATGTTAGAAGGGGAAAAGGTTAGATTTCCTAATTTAGCAGTGAAAACCCCAGAAAGAGGAAACAGAAGCTAGAAAAATATGCTCCCTTGTTGTCAGTAGCGATGAAGGGATTTTAAATGTGGTACCTAGAAGTAGACTATTCGAAGATCACACGGTTTACCATTTAAGCCTTCTTGGACACTTGAGAGTAAAAGGGAGCACCCTTCATTACAACGGACTAACAGCCATACCAAGGCTATCCTGGGCAACTGGGCTACATGGTGTCTTACTAGTTAGGTGGCCCCTTTCACTAACAGACAAGCCATCTTCGGTCTGTATTTCTAACTTTTTAGTGTCCAGTGGGCCTGTGACCTACACATTTGTTATGCTGAATCAGGGAAATGCAGCTTCATCAGGGACAGTTGCCATTAAATCCACTGGGCCAAAGAGTCCTATTGGCAGCTCACACCTCTGTCAGAGACAGCCCAGACCTTAACCTTAAAGTAGGTACATTTAGCTTTCAGAGCACATATGAGTGCTAAAACAATCAGGACTTTTCCTGGTTGTACATGAGAAAGAGCAATGGATGCCCAAGTTCCATGCATTTGCTAGGTGCACTCTTTTTGTGGGATTCTAGAACATTTCATTCCAAGAGCCTTTGCAAAAACCAACACAGGATCTGAGAAGGCATGTGTGCTGGCTAAACTGTGGTATAAACTCATACCAGTTAGCCAAGTTCAGAAGGCTGGGGCCAAGGGAGCTGGAAGTATAGCATTGTTCACAGCATTGCATGAGAGAAGATATTTCCATTGCAATACAAAATAACTTTGACTATATGTGAAGCATATGTGATTCCTTTTAAAAAATTAATTCTAATTATATATATTTTTCAAGGTTTACTAAGAAACAAATTTTACTATATTAAAACAATTTTATTTCTTCCTTCCTTATACATTTCTTTTCTTTCTCTTGTTTTATTGCCCTGGCTAAAATCTCTGGTGAAAGCTGAATAACATGTCAGTCATCACTAACAACCTTGGAAAGGTCCTGATATTACGGGAAATACTGTTACCATTTCACTAGTGTATGTGAGATTGGCTGTAGGGAGTTTTAAAAGCTCCTTTCCAGAATCAGGAAGTTCCTTTTTATTCCTACATTGCCAAGAGATTGTAACATGAGTGGGTAGTTTTCCTTCTCCCTTAACTTGGTGAATTATATTAATTAGTTTTCTAAAAATTAAACTAACTTGCATTCCTGGCACAAACCCAGCTTGGTTGTGTATTGTGTTTTTATACTCTGCTTATATTTATTAGTATTTTTGTACCTATGTTCACAGCTGGATTGACCTATAATTTTCAAATCTGTTGCTCTTCTTGGTCAGGTTTTAGTTTTTGGTAATAATGTTACACTATCCTCATAAACTGAGTAAGGCACTATGCCTTCTTTTCCTATTTTCTTAAAAAAAAAAAAGTGTATATAAAATTAGATTAGTTGTTCCTTAATTTACAGTAGGACTTACTTCCTTGAGACTGTTTCTTTAATGAGTGTAGAATTATTCATGTTTTGTATTTTATTTTGAGTGAGTAAGGAATAGATTCTAGGAATTTGTTTATCTAACTTTCCAATTAATTTGCAAACTTATTTATAATCTTCTCAAAGTGTGTATGCATCTGTCTGCATTTCTAGTATCATGCCTGTTAGTATTTGTCCCTTCTTTTTTTCTTTTTTAAGATGGGAGTTATCTTTTTCTCTTTTCAAAAAACCAATTTCTGACTTGCTAGATTCTCTCTACTGAATATTTGTTTCCTATTCTAACTTCTTCTTTTTTTGCTTCCATCTACTTTCTTTGGACTTTTTCTACTCTTCTTTGTCTAATTTCTGATGACGGATACCTAGCTTATTTATTTTCAGCCTTTCTTCTTTTCTCACTAAATTCTTCTCTATATATCATAGTAACTAGATGTAGTCTTTTATGATCATTCAATTCTCAGTATTCTAAATTTCTAGTTTGATTTTTTTCTTTGACCCATGTGTTATCTAAAAACACATTTTTAAATTAACAAAATATGAGGTTTTTCAAATTGTCTTTTTGCTGTTGATTTCAAACTTAATTGCGTTGTCCTCAGAGACTGTGGCCTGTATGATACCACTTCTCTGAAATTTATTAAGACTTACCTGCCCATGTTATAGTCAACTTTCCTAAGTATTTTACAGGTGCTTGAGGAGAATATATATTCATGAATTTTTGAGTACAGTGTCTTATGTATGATCTTTAGATCAAGCTTGATATTGTGCTGCTCAAATCTTCTATATTCTTGCTCAATTTTTGCCTGCTTATTATATCAATTACTAAAAAAGCCATTTCAAAATCTACCACAACAATAGATTTGTCTGTTTCCTTTTGCAATTTTGTCTGTTTATGCTTTGTGCATTTTGAGGCCAAGTTATTAGGTAGATACAAGTTTGGAATTGCTATATATTTCTTTTTCACTTTGGATCTCTGCACTGCATTTTGGATAATTTGTTTACATCTGTCCTTCATTTTACTAATTATCTGTCGAGTTGTGTTTAAATCTGCTATATAGCCTATCCTATGTGGTTTTTGCCATTACTTTTAACGACAACCTAACAATGTGATGTTATGACATATGTATACAATGTAAAATAATTAAATGAAGCTAATTAATATATTCATTACCTCACATACCATTTTTTGTGGTGAGAACATTTGGAATTTATTCTCTTAGCAATTTTGAAATCCAACGTATATTATTAGCTATAGTCAACATGTTGTGTAGTAGATCTCAAAAATGTATTCCCTCTGTCTAATGGAAACTATGTACCCTTTGACCAACATCTCCCCATGCCCCCATCCCAGCCTCTGCTAACCACCATTCTACTCTCTGCTGTTATGAGTTCTACTGTTTTATATACCACGTATGAGCAAGATCATGTAGTATTTGTCTTTCTTTGCTGACTTCTTTCACTTAGTATAATGTCCTCCAGGATCATCCATGTTGTTGCGAATGATAGAATTTCCTTCTTTTTTAAGGCTGAATAGCATTCGTTACGTGTATATACCACATTTTCTTTATCTACTAAATGGCCATTATCAAAAAGACAAAAGATAACAAGTGTTATCAAGGATGTGGAGGAAAGAGAACCCTTGTACACTATTGGTGGGAATGTAATTTAGTATCACCATTATGTAAAATTACATGGAGGTTTCTCAAAAACTAAAAATAGAACTACCATGTGATCACCAATTCCACTTCTGGATCTATATCCAAGGAATTTGAAATCAGTGTATCAAAGAGATACCTGCATTCTCATGTTCATCGCAGCATTACTCACAAGAGCCAAGATATGGAATCAGCCTGGCATTTATGAACCTCACCATTGCAGGAGCTGGCGGCTGAAATCAGTGCTCCCTGCCAGTCTGAGAAGTCTACATTCAGTTGATCACATTCAAAATTTCACACACCTGTCTTTTTCATGTAAAGTTTTTCATTAATGGCTTTATATTTAATTATCCAAAATGATGAACTCCAAGATTACTTATTTTCTGGGCCAGAAATCAACAAATCATCTCTCTAGCATTTAATGTTCTGTGTGCTTTTCCTGTGATCATTAGGCATAGAACTCAGGAACTTTATAATTTTCATTAGGGCCTAGTTACCAGATTAAAGCATAAATCTTATTGCTAATTACAATGGCTGAGGAAAAACAAAAACAGAAACTAACTTTTTCACCATCCTGACATGGCTCCTTTAAATGGGCCGCCTAATCATGAAGGAAATGGAATGTGTAATGGATACATTTTTCATCTTGATGCTCAAGAAGTCAACTGCATTTCTTTTGCGGATAAATTTTTGGGAAATGGTCCCATTACTCTTTCTGTAATAAGACACTTAATAAGATAAAGTCAGATTAAAATCAAGCCTTCTACCCATAAAATAGTCCAGAATAATATTGGATCATTTGAGTGGGGAGCCCAATTTAAAGAAGCTGAGCATTATCTTACATTTAACAGACATTTGAGTTTAGCAAAGATTAGAAAACAAAATTTCTTGCTAGCTCATGAGGGAGCTCACAGGAATTTAGTCACTCATTCAACACCTATTTAATGAGTGGCTGCTGTGCACTGTGTGCCAGCTTTAGGGAGTCAGGTATGAACAGGCATAATTCTGTCTCTGCAGGGCTCATGGCCTAGAGAAGGAACAAACAGATTATCGTGTGACTCCAGTCAGGGAATGCTGAAAGGTCTAATGCTGTGAATGGGTCTCCATTCAGACCGTAAGAATGACAGATGTGATATTATAGTTCCTCTTGAAGGATTGGGGAGCTGGTTAGACAAACGCAGATTTGTCAGTGTTGGAGGCCAGAAGGGAAGAAGCACAGTCCTGGAGGGCCCAATGTGGCTAAGATTGCTTTCTTCCTTATTCCTCCTTCTTCCGTTTCCCCCTTCTCTTCATCTTAATTTCCATCTTCAGTAATAGTAAAGCATAGTATAGGTGGTAAGGGGCAAAGGGAAGAAGAATACTGAATTATCAGAGAAGAGTCTCTTCCTTTTGGACTCCCTAGATACCAGACCTGGTACACAACATAGAAAACCAAATACATTCAGATCTATGCCAAGACAAACAATAATTAAACTTCTAAAAACTAAAGAAAAAAATTGAAAGCACATAGAAACAATGCATTACTTACAGGGAAAGATCAATGAGGGTGACAGCAGAGTTCTCCATCTC
Source organism: Mandrillus leucophaeus (assembly GCF_000951045.1). Classification (NCBI taxonomy): domain Eukaryota; kingdom Metazoa; phylum Chordata; class Mammalia; order Primates; family Cercopithecidae; genus Mandrillus; species Mandrillus leucophaeus. Next base: position 3,117,734 of record NW_012102754.1, on the reverse strand, counting down.
AAACCATGGAGGCCAGAAGGAAGTGGCACAATATTTTTTAAGTGCTGAAAGAAAAGCGTGGTCAACTGTGAATTTCTTATCTGGGGAAACATTCCTTCAGGAAGGAAAGGAAAATCAAGACATTCTCAGAAGAAAGAAAACTAAAAGTTTGTCATTGGCATAAATATTATATATATATATTATATATGCAAAATATAAAAATATATATCTATATATAAAATAGGCTATATTATATCTATGTATTATATATCTATATATAATATATCTATGTATTATATATATAATATATATTTTTTTTTCTTTTTCTGAGACGGAGCTTTACTCTGTCACCCAGGCTGGAGTGCAATGGTGCAATCTTGTCCCACTACAACCTCCATCTCCCGGGCTCAAGTGATTCTCTTGCTTCAGCCTCCTGAGTAGCTGGGATTACAGGAACCCACCACTGCGTCCAGCTAATTTTTATATTTTTAGTAGAAACGGGGTTTCACCATGTTGGCCAGGCTGGTCTCGAACTCCTGACCTCAGGTGATCTGCCTGCCTCAACCTCCCAAAGTGCTGGGATTACAGGCATGAACCACCACACCCAACCAGCAGATATATTTTTAAAGAGTGGCTACAGAAGTTCCTTAGGGAGGAAATGGTAAAAGAAGGAATCTTGGAGCAGAGCAGCCCCAGCAAGGGGGTACTTAGGAATTAGTGGGTAAGGAAAGAATCGAAAAGGCTTATAGTGTCCTCAAGAAGGAAGAAGAAGGAAGGAAGCAGTTTTACTGCTATGTGACTACTCTCCTTTGGTGACAGCAGAAAGGGTTGGATGGAGAAAATAGGCATTTGACTGCCAACTTAATCCAAAACTGGACTCTAAGTTATTAAGAAGTATTATATTAAGAAGTATTCAGTCTTTCTCTACTAAGCACTTAAGTTTAAGAAGCATTTTTGCTTGCATTGTGTTATTTTAAACTTTCAACTATTCATGAGGTGTGTGGAGCCATTATTTCAATTTTATACCTAAAGAAATTGATGCTTACAGAGGCTGTTAGAACATCATCCTTTTTCATTTAAGCCATCTTTAAGCTTGGTGGTTTTCCATGCAGGTTCTTCCAGGCATGAGACAGGAGAGTAGTCACATAGCAGTGGAACTGGAGTCCTAGATAGGCTGTGCCGAAATGCTAGAAGTGTTTATTGGATTTGTCTGAGACTCAAAAAAAAATTAAAGAAGAGTCAAAAAGAAACAAAGGCAAAAAGGAGACATGAGACTTTATAGAATGGTTTTCTGAGGTTTTCAGAAATATTATCATAAAGCTTTTATATGTTTGTTCCAAGGGAAGGGCCTCTCTCTGTTGGATGTTGCTGGCTTATTATATTTTAATGGCCTTGGCAATGGATCGTTCATGCAGAATTGCATTTGCTTCCCCAAAAACCATTTTCTATAGATTTCTATTTTCTTCTCCAAAATTACATACAGGGTCTTTAGGCCAAGGTAAATGTGGATAATACAAAAGCCTGTGAGTCTGTTTCAGTGGGAAAACATCAAGCAAAGTCGCACCCTACACTGCATATACCTCTACTAATAATATAAAAGTGCTTCTCTCAATCCTTTTATTTATGACCTTGGGAAAGTCTCTCTTATGAGTTATTGTATCTAGTGTGGTGTTACTGGATGCTGAAAAACACTTCATGAATACTTGTTGCATTCAAACTTTCATCAAGAATAATCAACATCTTCAGTTTTATTTCTGTTCAGACATTTTTTCTTGCATAGTGAGCTTTGAGACCTTGTACAAAATCCCTTATCTTTCTGGGCCTCACCTGTGAAGATGACGATGATCATGGAGCCCTGTGACACATTCCTCAAGAGGTCCAGGTGCTGGCTGGTGAGGAGCTAGACAGGTGCTCTGTACTGAGATTCACCAAAGTTGTGAAGGGTATGATTGTGTTCAGGCATTTCGACGCCCTTGGAATTGGAGAGCATCAGGACTCCCTAAAACAGTTGGGGAAAAGAGGAAAGGAAGGGGCATATGACAAGTGACCCATCTGGTGTGGGGTGTGAGGCTGAAGACCTTGAAAAAACCCTCATTCCTTGTTGGCCAGCTAGATTTTTACCTATCACCATTTCTGCTGAAGGATGGCTACTAGCCTTTAAGAGCAAGTCAGCTGGAAGCATTACAGCATAGGGTTCAGTTTTAAGAAAGGAAACCTTAACTCAGATGACCAGCTTCATCTGGTTCATTCACTTTTAACTGATCGTCTGACAAACTTCCTGGCTTATGCATTTCTCTGCCAAGGGCTATTTCAGAATATCTTTCAGAAATAAAAGGCCAATAAATGCTTACATTTTATGCGACACATGTTTCTGAGCCTTACTTTCCTCAACAGTAGTGTCCTACTTCTACTTGGTGTATGTTTCCTGCGTGGGTATTGAGGACATACAGTGTTGAGTTGTACTGTAGTGTGGTGGGCTGTGAAACCTTAAGTAGACTGTCTCCTCCAACATGCAGGTGGAACAGAGGTGGATCTTCAAGAAGCAGAGGATCCCTTTTCTTTCTTTCACTCACGGTTTCTTGGGTGTGGACTTCAGGAGGTCCATATGTGTGCTTCCAGGCAAGTGAGCACATGTGGCACCTACCATAGGAAGACAGCAGCCCGCAGCAGGAAGCAGGCCTCTGCGCATCACAGAGCTGAGCCAGCCAAAGGCCCCTTCTGTGTTCACCACCCCTTTGTAGCTCTGGAGCCTTAATTCAAGCCTTGATCGGGCTTGAAGCAAGCCACTGACCTGTTCTCCTGGGATTATCCCCAGCTGCGCCACTAAAGGGGTCAACTATTAACTGAGAGATTAGAGTAGAAGAGGGTCTGGCTATGAGGGTGAGACCCACATTTTGGGCTTCCTGGCCAGATGCTTCATCTTAGTAAAACCTTTCCTTTTAGTACCAGCCACTTTTTAAAAATTAAAGAATATGCTATTTCTATACAATAGTAAATTTAATGGTCATGTGGCAAATCACAAACACCCTAGACCTCCTCCTATTGTCTAACTGAAATCATTAAGCACATACTTTTGCAGACACTTGCTGAGTATGTTCTTAGCTGGCTTGTGTTGTATCTGAAATACTAGACAGGAATGGTTTAATGAGTATTCACATCATGGCAACAGGGCGTTTTGCTTGTCACTTCTAATTCTCACATCTAATAATGCATTTGATCTACAAATTAGACTGCAAGATTCCTGTCCAAGCAACATCAGGGGCTGGGTGGGTTGAGGAAGAATTCAAACAAGATAAATGCTCTCTCTCAATTATCTCTTCCTCTTCCCAGAACCTCCCAGAAGGAGCATTTCTGTACTAAAATTGCCCAAAGAAGTCTTCACTTTCTACTCCCTGGTAATGGTGCCAAGTATTGAATTTGCATGGAAAGAGATGATATTGCAAAGAGACACATTAGAATACATTTCACAAGCTATAAATTGCTTGTCAGAGGCTCCGTAAGCCTTGAGATGGACTCTGTCCTGAAGTGTCTCTTGTGTAGCGTGTGTTTACCTTCTTTTTTCCCAACCTGCCAGTCTGTGCTCATTCTGAAGACAGAGCCCCTCACACTGGATGACTGTGAAGGGTGGTACATCTGGAGCTCCAAGTCAGCCCTTGGGCCTTTGAAGCTGCCACTAAATCTTGATTCAGAGACCCGGCCTAGAGTTTTTGCTGCTTGTTCATGGTCAGCACACTAAAGCCCCCAAGATGTCTTCCTGGCTGTTTTGCATGCTTCCTGGGCTCCCTCCCTTTTCCCTGATGACAGCAACTGCCAGGAAGGGCTGGGAAAGACACCCACACTGTAAGGGATAGCTATACCTCCCCAAATCCCTCTCCCAGGTGAACTTTTGTCTTCACCAGTCAAGTCCTTAAGCTGATGGAGGGCCATTCAGGAAAAATTCAGGGCTTTACTCCGGGAAGGTTTTGGCAGTACTTGGGACTGGCTAGGGTCCCTCTTTTAACATGTGGCTCATGTTGGTCACCCAGAACCCTGTGAAGGGAAGGTGAAGGTTCTTAAAGTCATGGTACATTTCATGGGTGCTAAGTATGTCATATACATTAGTTCAACAAATCCCCAGAAAGTCAACAAGGTAGGTATTGGCCCTTATTTACATGGTAGGAGATGAGTTAAGAGAAGTTTGTTACCTCCTCCAAGTCACCCAGCTAATATGGCACTGAGCTTGGATTTGGAACAGTTTATTTGGCTCTGAAATTCAAAATATTTCCACGATCTCATTCAGATTACCTGGGAACTTGAGGTTACCACCACCAGCTTCCAGAAGCTAGTCTGTCTTGTGTGCTCCCATCGCAGGAGTTTAGTCTGCTAGTGGGCTTCATGTTCCAGGATGTCCAAGTCCTTTGGTACATCACAGATTTGCACTTAGTAGTGACTCCCTCCCAGAATCTCCCAGGGAGCTGAAGCCTAGGCCTGGTACCTCTGGCCCTGTTGTGCTGAACCCCTCCCTGTTAACCTCAGGGAAGCACCAGGTTCAAGAAGCCAAAGAAGAGACCCAGAGCCAGCAAACAAGTATAGGGTTTTATTAGCGGGCTTACATACTGGAGAGAGAGTCCAGTAGTGATGGGCTAGACAGGAGAACCAACTTATATACAGAAACAGTTCAGTGTCATTGGGCTAGACAAGATATCCACCTTATGTACAGTCCAGTGACCCAGTGGCTGCAGGCTTTTTGCAGAAAAACCACAACTGCATGCAAACAGCATGAAATTTATATAGCATTTTTACTTAACACCCTCCCCTTAATAACCGCCACCTGGCAATCTTCCTTCAACCCAAAACGCAAGGCCTCAACCCTCTCTATGGCCTGTGTTCCACAGGACAGAACAGGGGCTCAGATGTTCCTCATAGACAAGGAACGAATCTCCAGGATGATCATGCCCAGATTCCGTAGTTGGAACATACATTCAGTTGTGTCTGCTATGCAGGGTCATTCTAAGGGTATGCTTAAGTTATTGCTATCAGGTATGTTTACCCTGTGAGGGGATCCTGGGAGCAAGTCTACCATTCCCAGCTAGCAGCTCCTGCTCCCACACTGGGATAGCAGTGCACCTTTACCTGGGCTCATCCTTGTCTCAACATTTTTCAAACAGAAGTGAGAGGCACCAAGCTGGTCATAGTTTACTTCTCTCCCAGTCTCTGCTCTCAGACTAGCTACAACACCATTGCAATTGGATGCAAAACCAGCAACAGCAATTTGCTTCAAACTCCTAACTAGCCAGAGGCAATCATCTATGCTTTTCTCTACTCTTGAGATAAAGACATAACTCCATAACATTCAATGAAGGCCTGCAGGGTTGGCCCACCAGCTTTTCCACCTGTATATTTCCCCTCGCCCCTCTCTCTTCATAATGGGGGACTCTCTGTCTTTCCTACTTTCCTGTTACCTCCCACCACAAGGCCTTTGCACATGCTATTTCCTCTGCCTGGAAAGTTTCCCCTCCCCTCCCCCTTCACATGTTCCAATTTTATTCTGCTGTTCAGACCTCCCCTCCATGCCACAACTGCATCATCACAGACTGCCATTCAGCAAGTTTATGTCCATCTGATGATGTTTACCCCACTGGATTTAGCTCCCTCTGTTTCTGCTCACCTGTTGTCCACAGTTTGTGGCATATGATAGGTGCTCAACAAAAAAAGTCTTAATAGCTGATTATTTAATTATTATCACAACCCTGTGAAACAAGACTGTTACCATTTTCCTTTGGCAAGTGAATAAATGGAGACTAAGAGAGGCTGAGTTGGAACTCAGAGCTTGGTCTCTCTCTCTCTAAAGCTGGTGTTTATTACACCATGGCACCTCCACCCCAACTTCTCAGTCTTGCCTTTGGCCTTCCATCTTGGCTTCTGGAGTACTGCTGTCCACCTCCCCTGCTTTGCAGCACAAGGACATCTGCTGCTAGTTTGGTTTTTTGGTCAGACATCTGCCTGCCCTAGTGCCCAGGGATCCCTAAGGGGTAGGAATCTCATGTTTAGTCACCTCCTTCTCTGGTACCTGTGGCTATTCCTGCCCAGGACATTGTAGATTCTCAGTAGGTGTTTGGGAATCTCATTCCCCTCTGTTTCAACCAGGCCTCTATGGATTACTAGTGAGAGAAAATTCAACCTGGCTTAAAGAAAAAGGAATATATATTAGTTTGTGTAATCGAAGATACTCAAGAGCAGACTGGATTCAGGTATGACTGGATTCGGAGTTCAAACTATACCTTCCGGGCTCAGTTCTTTTGCTGTTGCTTTCTGCTGATGAGCTGCAGTTTCAAACTTCTTACAATAGCAAGATGATGGCTTGCCAGAGCTCTGGCCCCTCCGTGTCTCAGCCACTCAGCCTCAGAAACCACCTCCCTCCCCAGCGCTGAACGAAGGTCCTCAGCATGGCTAACACAGGTCTGATGTGAGGTCACTTGTCTCCTCCTCACCTAATTGCTGTGGCTAGGGAGACACCCTGATGCAAGCAAGACCCACTCTTAAAGCTGGGAGTGAGGTCAGCCCCACCAGAGACAAGAGTTGGGGGTGAGGGAGGCAGAGGGACACTTTTACCAGGGAAAGGATTAATGGATGCCAGGCCTTGAAAGCCAGCTTTCCACTACGATCTCCTTTCAAGATTTTTCAAGCTGAGCTTATACCTCCTCTGACTCTGACTTCCCGTTCCTCAAGTCCCTTCAGGGAAGTCTGTCAGGCCTGGGGCTGTAAACAGATCATGTCATCCTTATTCCTTGAGCAGAGAGGGTGAGTCCTCTTCTAGCTTCTGCATTCACAGGTTTTGCTGCTCTGAGAACCCCCAGCTAATGTGTGACTGGCACATCCAGCTTAGTGTCATACTTCCAGACACCCAGAGCCCACGAGCCTGGCCCTGAAAAGAGGCCCTAGGGGAGGATCCTGATCCTCTGCCTTCACACTCTGAGAAGCCAGCCTTGTTCTAGAGGTAGTCGGTGGGGAGAATTTCCTGAAGTCCCTAATGATGCTCTCCAGGGAGCTCAGAGAGGTTTCTGAGAAATGTGTGGGCAGGGGCTGTGTATACTACTCCAGCCTCTACACAGCCACCCCACACGCAGAAACACCACATGTGGACATGCACTCACACACATCCGCACACTCACCAACACTGCCATCTCTCTGCCTCCCTCGATTCTGCCCTTCCTCCCTCTCTCTCGTCTCCCTCTTTCTCTCACAGTATGCTCTGACATCTTTCCTACATACTCCACAGACCCTCTTCTGTCCTCCTCCTTTCTCCCTCTGCCCTCTCCCACTTGTCCTTCCCTCCTTCTCCTTCTCCTACCACCTCAGCGCCTTCCCTCTCCCCATCCTTTTTTCTCACACGCACATTCCCATTTCTCTCACATACACATACATGATATACCCAATCTCTCTCACTCTCACGCACACTCCCCGCTCACACTCCATACCATAACACTCCACCATCCCCCCTCCCCCAGACTCCAGCACCCACACCTCCAACCCTGGCCTTCCAACCATGTCTGTGACTGCTGTCCCTTCAAAGGTTGGCCTTCATAGGTTTTCTCAGGCCATTCTACCTCTAGATACACCCCAGATGGCAGCCAAATCCTAAACCAGTGTTTCATCCTCAAGGAGCAGTCTCACGCTCTCACAGAGTGCCTCAGGTGAGAGGGCTGTAGTCAAAAAAGGGGTGACCTGGGCATGGTCACACAGCCACTGTGACAGCAGTGGGGATGAAACCCGGCTCTCTGAACCTGTAGGGCAGTATTTTCTCGTGTCTCTCTTCTCATTCGAAGTGCATCTCACACATCCTGAATCCTCACTGTGTAATAAGGGAGGTGCTGTGAGGATAAAGTCAAATTTAGCATATGGCAAAGGGAGCCTTACAAATCAATGCGGGAACCTGTGTGTGCAGGTAATGTTGAGTTCATGAGTTTGACTCCCCGCAACCACAGCAAAATGACCAAAGAAGTAAAAGATCATTTTTAGTGGGTCTGTTTCTGCTCTGGATACAGGAATGGCTGTCCCAGGCCAGAATTCCTGCATGATCTCACTAGGAGGACTCTGTGGTGGGACATCTGGAGCAGCCCCCAGGGGAGCTGCTATGAGAGCAGCCTAAGCAGTAGGGTCTAGCCTGGCGGATTCCCCAGAGCCCCCATCTCAGAGCAGCAGGGCTGAGAGTGTAGATCACAATGTGGCATTGGGAAAAGGCATCGGCATCTTTGAAATAATGAAAACTTTCTTTACCAGGCAAAATAACAACTGTAAGAAAAATCTGGGCACTCTGAGATGTAGCTTGGCAAAGCTTGTGCTGCTTGGCAAAGTCCCTGGTTTACTGTTTGGGTGAAGCAAAACGCTCCACCCATCGTCCTCACTCCTCGCCTTCTGCATCAGCCTGCCTGGCTATCAGCAGCCCTGCCAACAACTCAGTAAAAGGCTCCTCCGTTGCCATGGAGGCTTTTGACTTCCTCAGTGAGGCCTAGACCTTGACTCACTGCCTTTGCAAAGAAAATCAACCACGACCAAAAGAAGAAAAGCTTATGGGAATAGGAAATTAATTACTTTTCTGCATAACAGCTAAAATTATTGAGAGCTGATTCCTGTACTGTTCTAAGCACTCACCTACCCTCACAACAACTCCAGAAGGCAGATACACTTTACCCATTTTACAAAGGCAGAAACTAAGGAAAGAGAGATCAAGTAACTTGCCCATGGTCTCACAGAAAGGAAGTCAAAGAGTTGGGATTTATATCCAGGTATGTTGTCCTCTGACCTACAGTGCCCTCAAAAGAGTTCAAAAATCTGTGGGCTTTCCAAAGAGTGGGTTCTAAGGTACTCGGTTGAATCTTGGTCAGTGTTTTCAATTTTAGTAGGAAAAAAAAAAAGTCCCCTCTCAAAGCAATTTATTCAAGGCTTCTCTTGGGAGATATTTTTGGCTATATACAGATGGAGTAGATCTTTCTATTCAGAGCTCTAAAGTCCACCATGGTGGGTAATGTTAAAATAAAAAACAACCTCCCCCCCCCCGCCACCCGCCACCACCTACACACACGAGATCTTTGGCCAGGCTCCCACTCTGGAGGTGGGGATTGAGAACAAATGTGCACGATTTCCATTCCTGAGGAAGTGTCCCACAGGGTGGTGCCGGAGCTCAGAGCCTCCTGTGTCCCTGTAGACAGAAGTCTGCAGAGGCATGGAAATGCTCCAGAACCCATTTGGTGGTCTTGCCTGTTCGAACTATTTGGACACTGGAAGGGGTACTCGTGACCCTCCATTGACAGTATGAACAACAGGGGTGGAAGATGAGCTCAGTGACTTAAAGAGAATGAAGTGTTGCCACAGGAATTCAGCTGGGAGAGTGTTAGAGAGAGCTGGTGTTCCTCTTCTGCTCCTCTATGTCAAAGCAACCCTGGACACTCTGATCTGAGTTTAGTACTGCACTCCCTTTTAAATCAGAGTTATTAGCACTTTCACTATCAAAATGAAATTCAAAATGGATTAGCGGGTTGGATGACCTGTGTTGGGCCCCATCAGAGACCACTCCATGATTTCAACTTATTTTTTAAGTCAAACAACAGCAGCCTTTTCGATATGTATACTTAAGTAGAAGTGCATTAAGTTTGTGTTTTATTTGCTAAATGTAAATTGCTTTCCATTTTTTAAAAAGTAAGGTCATTGATTTTTGCCTGAAAATGAATGAGGCATGCACCTTTTCAAAGTGTTTATGTATAGCCTGCATATGTGGTACGAACCCATTTGTAATGCAATACATTCCATAAAAGTGTGAGCAGAATTTTGCATGTGTGCATTTGTCTGGAAAAGAGGTCCCTTTGGTAGCGGCTGTGGGTAGTTGGCAGTGGGCAAAAAAAGGACTGATTTTTTTTCTCCCCTCCTAACACTCTCTGTTTATCTGCAGATACTTTTCTATCTAAGTTCTACATAAACAGTGTTGCACTGTAAGCAAAGTGCCCTGGGTCTTCATGAATATTCTGAATCATGCATGCATATTCACAGAGGGAAGCTAGTGCTGCCAACCTCTTCACAATAAAGGTATATGCATTCTTCCTGATCAAATATTCTGTTCCCTTCTCTTTCTCAATTTTTGTGATCAAATATTCTGTTCCCTTCTCTTCTGGATGTGTGTATCTCTCTCTGTTTCTCTCAGAGTGTGTGTGTGTGTGTGTGTGTGTGTGTGTGTGTGTGTGTGTATCTTCTTACAGATCAGAGGTAAAATGACCTATAGAAATATCTGGGATTATTATTGACATTTTACAGTCATTTCCAAAAATGCAAAACAAACAGCTATCTCCAGGCATATATTAAGAGGGGGGGTGTGTGTGTGTGTGTGTACATTTAATTAGGAATTTCAAGTCAAGATCTCATGTTTGTTTCATTCAGCACCAGAATGAAATTTTATCTGAAAAGTATCTGGTTTGGATAGAAAACAGATTGGCCCAGCTGAGAACTGGCATTTGGAAGTGCGCTGAACAATTAACCAGCTTTTCCTGTAGAACCTTCTTTCTGGTGACCATCTGATTTTGCCCTGCCTATGTAGAAGGGAGGGGGACCCACATCAGAAGAGGATGGGTGTTGCAGGAGGCACATTTCAAGAAAGTGACTGGGTTTACAAAAAAAATAATAATGTGTTTCTTCCCAGTCCAAGATAGTTTCTTCATAATTTATGTGGTCTGAGAAAAATGCTATGCTTATTAATAATAGTACTTTGCAGATGAGAGGGCACTAATATTTGAGCACTATAATATGCAAAGCATTGTAATTTGGTGGAGTATGAGCATGATGTCTTTAGTTCCTTTCAACAAATTTATGAAACCAGGGTGAAGGTGAGGATGATAGCCATTTGTAGAAATAAAGATACTGAGGTTCATAGTAGCAAAATAATTTGCCTGTGGCCACAGGGCTAGGGAGTGGTCACATACTCTCCATCATAGTATATGTTTACATGTGCACTGGAGTCAACATGAATGGGGCCAAACATATATATACACACACTCTTGTGCTTTTCTTGTACCACAGGGAGTGTACTGATTTGCCCTGCCCAGAGAAAGATCCCCTGAGATTTCTCTTCCAATTATTCCCTTCCCTCTGTCCAGTCTCTTGCTGCTATGTGAAGCATGTTTGTGTTAAGAACATTTAGCTAAAGCAAACCTCATAGTCTGTGACTGGCAAGAAAGCACATGATAAAACCATGTCTTTGGTTTTTCCATATCTTAAATTTACAAAGCAAGAAAGTGGGGGAAAAAAAAGTAAAAATTCATGTAACATTTCCCCTACAAAGTTGTATTAAACTGGGCAGCTTTAAATGAGCTTTGGTGCCTCTCCCTCCCTGTTGCACATGTGTTGATGGGTTTTTCTCAGCGTTGGTTGTCTGAGATTTCACAGCTCTCCGTCACCTCCCTTCTGAAGCTGGTAATAGAAACGAGCAGTAGCACTGTGCTGTTCCTTCATTCTGGTATTGCTGTCTACCCAGAGCCTAGTGTCTTTTTTTAAGAAGGCTACCTGGCTTATCCTGTGTCTGGGCTTTTCTGGCCATGAGGACATGGAGTGAAGATTTTGGAGCTCTGTCCCCTGTGTCCTGGCATTTAATTATTTTTCGAGACACGTGAGCTAAATCTGAGTAGAAGAGCTTGGCAGAAAGAAAACCACCAGTTACGGTAATTTTAATAATTAAGCAACGTTGACTTGTCCTTTATTTCACAATTTGCTGTTATTGATTATGTACTGTAATCCTTTATTATACATTGCCTGATTGTTTTCATTGATGTTTTGCAACAGAACTAAGTCAATTTTGTCATATTTTGTACATTTTTTAGCATTTTGCATATGAATATCTGTGCAAACATTAAGAAATAAATCATAAAGGAAGAGCATTTTAAACGATTGGCTCTACTTCAACAATATGGATAGAAAAAGTATTTCTCCTCTCTTTATTGACTGCTTTACAAAAACAGGTAGAATTTTATTCTTTTATTGATAAAACAGAAACCTGATGTGGTGAGGGTTGTAGCTGTGGCTGCCTTTGCTGCAGATATGGTATCTCTGAGACTGGGACTGAAATTCTTAGTTTATTCCAGCAGGGAGTGGGAAAGTCACATGTGAGTTTAAGAACTTTGACTTACTCCAGGCTAACCCAACATATGTGTTTTTTGAGCAGCAACTGATGAGACATGTATGTTCTAGGAAATTTCACAGTGTAAGCATGGATTTGACAAAGATGCCACAGCATGATACTATATCCATCACCCAGGAGGGACATTAAGAGATTTCTTAGGGTCCTGAAGCTAAAAATGAAGTCTTTGGATCTTTTTCTTATTTATTTAATTTTATTTTAATCCAAGTCATGAATATATAGACTTTAAAACATCAAATAATTCTCTTGACTTACTGAAAAGAAAAAACAGCCCCTTGCCCCACTCCACCCCATCTGTGCTCCTTACACACCACTTTCAACTTTTAGCTTTCTTTCAGTATTTACCTCCAAATTTCTAAATAATACGCTTACCCTTTTTGTTTTTAGAGTTTATATCTTTATTTTCTTCTATGAAAAGGTTTTGTTTTCAACACCTCCAACCCCCTCAACACATACATATCCGCCTTTCCTCCGTTCTCCCAGTAGATCTACAATATAATCTTTGTTAGATCAATTTTCAGTGTTTTTTATTATAATCATAAAAAGCAGCTTTCTGGTGTTGCTGTTGAGTCATTCTGATATTTGATCCTTTCTATGTGGCTTTTTCCCTTCTTTGAAAGTTTCTAGGCTCTTTCCTTTGGTCTCAGTATTATAAAACTTCACCAATGTGTTTTCCTTTGGGTCTTTATTTCTGCCACTGTACTTGAGCTCTTAGAGAACCATTTCATTTTGGATACCTTTTTCAGGCTTGAGAAACTTTCTTGAATTACATCTTTGGTTATTTTCTTTCCTCCATTTTCTTTGTTTCTTCTGAAGTAAAGATATTAGACCTCTCAGATTAATTCTCTAGTTTTCTTTTTTTCTTCTTTTTTCCTCTCCTTGTCCTGTTTCCTGGAAAATATCCTCAATTTCATCATCAGTCCTATCAAGTATTTAATTTACATAATAATTTCTTTATTTCTGAGAGTTATTTTTGTTTATTCCCTTTACTATGTAATGCTATTGCTTCACACCTGCAATATAGTCTCTTATTAATCATTTTTGAAGTTTTTTTCTCCTTCAACTTTCTTTATTCTGTTTGTGTTGGTATTTATCTTTAACGATAGCAACTTTGCTCAACAATCCCATGACCCAGAACTGGCAGTTTACCTTTAAGAGTGATGCACTGAAAGCCGATCTGAGGTTAGTGGCTCTCAGTAGGTCTTATTGACTGGTTGTCTTCAGCCTAGGATGATCTGACTGGACTGTTTTATTGGGAGAACTGTCCGTAGGTCTTTTTCTTTAAGTTGGTCAGTTTCCCCAGAAAGGAATGCTCCAGTCTCCTACTGGGGATATAGGTCTGGTAGTTCAGGGGAGCCCAGTGACAGATGGGGGCCAAGGCCAAGCCCAGCACTCACTAATATGTTTCCTGTGGGTGCCCCTGCCCTTGATGTGCCTGGAGCCCTGGTCTCAGAGTCCCTCTATGCTAACCTTTCTAAGGAGTAAACCTCAAGTCTTCTGCTGAGATGAATGAGGGAAGTATCCTGGCTAAGCACAGTATAAAAGAGGACCTGGATGTCTAACTATTTCATCTGCCTGCATTCTCACTTCCAAAGGTAACTGATGGTTGTAATTCCTGAGCCTTGATGGGGCTCTGATGTATGAATCAGGCTTCCCACTGCAGCATCAGGATTTAGCTTCTCCAGGGCGTTGAGTCATTTACTTATGCTCCACCTGCTTTCCAGCTTCCCAAGTGTTATTGCTGTGGCCCCATAGGAGTTTTGACTTTTGTATTTTTTTTTGTATTTTAATGAGATTTAGGAGAGAGTAGAGGTAAATGTGTGGGTTTAATTTGCCTTATTCAAGTGGAAGCCCAATCCTTGACTTCTGGTTCCAGTAGTGGCATTTGGGACAGATGAGGATGTCCCTAGGAAACTGCGGCAACAATGTCGGGTTATAGAAGTGGTACAAGATGTTATTTCTCTCTAGTAGCCAGGAGGGTCACCTCTGGTATCTCAGAGTTAGGCATGTACACCCTGGAGAAGAATGGTGCTGAGGGAGGCCTGATAGGGGATTCAGCAATGGATTGCAAACTTATTTTGACCCACATTAAGAAGTTCTATTTACTCTCACAATCTAAGAGACAGATACCTACATACTCCTACAAACAAAACTGTACAGAAAAGCAAAATTTTTACAAAACAGTACTAACCCCTTCTACAGGCCAAGCACTCAGGTATTTCTATTCTATTTAGGTTGTTTGTTTTCAATGATGGTCTTGGCCGAATAATGTGTCACAAGCAGATGACTGAAAAGCAGTGTCACTTGAGGTGACATCCAGACACCTGCAGTATATCACCACTATTGTCATCTTCCTGCCCTAAAACTTTTCAGGATTCTCCATCAAACCCTGAACATCACATTCAAGGCCTTCAGCACCTGGCTCCAGCTTGCCTATCAAACCTCCTCCCACTATGTGCCCACCTAGTATGCATGCTTTTCACAGCAATGGTTCCTGCATGCTTTCTACCCTCCTCCCTGCATGTACTTCAAGCACACCAAGCTTTTTAAGATAGCATTTTCTCTGCCTGGGCACCCTTGCCCCACTGCCTGCCTCAAGAACTCTCATACATACTCTTAAAGACCCAGATGAAATGGCAGAACACCTGTGAACTTCATCTAATGTACACACTCAGAATCTTGGGAACCTTGGGGTCAGAAAGGTCATGAATATTTTTTGTTTGTATTGTGAAGATAAACTCTGACCACAGAACTGGGCGCGGTGGCTCACGCCTGTAATCCCAGCACTTTGGGAGGCCGAGGCGGGCAGATCACCTGAGGTCAGGAGCTCGAGACCAGTCTGACCAACATGGAGAAACCCTGTCCCTACTAAAAATACAAAAATCAGCCGGGTGTGGTGGCATGCACCTGTGATCCCAACTTCTTGGGAGGCTGAGACAGGAGAATCACTTGAACCCAGGAGGTGGAGGTTGCAGTGAGCTGAGATCGTGCCATTGCACTCCAGCCTGGGCAACAAGAGCAAAACTCCTTTAAAAAAAAAAAACTCTGGCCACAGAAGAGCAGGTAATAAATTAGGAAAACACCAAGAAGAAAATGTTGATATAAAATTGGGTTATTAATTGCTAGGAATTATCTTGTAACCTTTCCTACAGGGCAATCTTTTTATGTAAAAAAATTTCTAGAATGTTTACAGTATGCCATCAATATGGTAAAGTTACGCTTTAAGCTTTATTAAGCAATATCCTATTGTTAAATATATAATTTTGTAACTACTTTTATGACTCACTGTGAAGAACTGCCTTGTGCACATCTTTGTACATAAGTCTAAATACCTGTAAGTACTTTGACTGGATTCTTGATGCATACCACCAAGTCTGTCTCCTGAAAGAGCAAATCAGTTCAAACCCCATGTGCAAGAGAGTACCTGTTGGGCTACATAGTGGCCACTTCTAGGTATTGTCATTTTTTAAATACCATGTATCTGGTAGTTTTACATTTTAGTGTGATAATATATCTCAATATTTATTTTATGGTTCCTACCTTTAGTGTCATACTTAGAAAAAACTTCCAGTAGAAAAAACTTCCAAAAACCCAAAACATAGATCATTTTTGCTAGAACTTAAAGTCACCCCAAATAATATTCTCCATTTTCTCAGTGAGAAGATGAACAAAAGTAGAATTCTTATGTCTATCTTTGATATGTAAACTTTTAGAGGTATAGATGAAGTCATCAGTGTCTACTTACTATATCAACCTACTAATATCGTAACAGGCACACTTCTAAAGTCACTCATTATGTATAGTCATATACTAACGGGGAACTATTGTCATTTTTCTTTTCTCATTTTATGAACCAGTTTTACTCAAACTCTTGGTTTGTATCTTCAGTGTCAACATTCTTATCACCATCAGACCTATTCTGAGTCATGTAACACAGTTTTCCTGGCACAGCAGGTGCACTTCCATCTGAGTTATTTTTAATCTAAACATAAATAATTCTGTCACTGAGATTTTTAATCCAAGACACAAAGAGACAGTCTTATAATATTAGTTTCTAAACTTGTCCTGAATGCGCATATTGTTCTTGACAATAAGAAAACGTATACTGTGCTTTATTTTTACATTGTTACTTTTACTAAAGATATATTTGCAGTGTTTAAGGAGTCAAGACTTGTTTTTTAAAAAAAAAAGTCTTTCAACTTTTTTTCATTTTCTCTTTTTTTCATCCCTCTTCCCTCAGCCCTACCCTACCCCTCAAAACCATTTGTAACTGTTTCACTGATTTTCATGACAACATTTTCCTCTATGTAGGTGCAGGATGTATATCTGTGTAGGTTGCCTGTATTGTTCCTTGTTAATTATTCAATTTTAGGCATCATCTATTACTTCTCATCATGGAACAGGACAATTTAGCCTCTTCCACCTCATCCTCCCTCCCTTCCCATTCCCATACCTTTCAGTAAAGCCATATTTCTATTATTATATCTGTATAAATGCTATTATGTCTGTATAAATGCTTCCCAGCTGAGCCATCTACTAAATTGTGGTTAATATTTTTCTACTCTAAAGTAAAATTTTTAAGTTGTGAAATATGTCCTACATACTGTATTCGTCCATACTTGCATTGCTATAAAGAAATACTTGAGACTGGGTAATTTATAAAGAAAAGAAGTTTAATTGGCTCATGGTTCTGCAGGCTGTACAGGAAGCATGGTGGCATCTGTTTCTGGGGAGGCCTCAGGGAGCTTTTACTCATGGCGGAAGGCAAAGCTGCAGCAGGTGTCTTACTGGCAAGAGCAGGACTGAGAGAGAGAGAGTGGGGAGGTGCCACACACTTGTAAACAACCAGATCTTGTGAGAACTCACTCACTTTACAGGACCGTATTAGTCCATTCTCACACTGCTTTAAAGAAATACCCAAGATTGGGTAATTTATAAAGGAAAGAGGTTTAATTGATTCACAGCTCCACATGGCTGGGGAGACCTCAGGAAACTTACAATCATGGTGGAAGGCGAAGGGGAAGCAAAGACCTTCTTCACATGGCAACAGAAAGAGAAGAGTGAGGCAGGAAGGGGCAACAACCCCTTATAAAACCATCAGATTTCATGAGAACTCACTCACTGTCACATGAACAGCATGGGGAAACTGCCCCCATGATCCAATCACTTCCCACTAGGTCTCTCCCTAGACACATGGGGATTATGAGGATTACAATTCAAGATGAGATTTGGGTGGGGACACAACCAAACCATATCAATTACCAAAGGGAATGGTACTAAACCATTTATGAGAACTTTACCCCTTGATCCAGTCACCTCCCACCAGACCCCACCTCCAGCACTGGAGATTACAACTGAATATGAGATTTGGGTGGGGACACAGATCCAAAGCATATCACATACCAGAGAGTATATATTTATATAGCTTAAATAACAATAATAAAGTGAATATCCAGGTTAACAAAACAATCTTGGCACAATCACATCCCCCTTCCCTTCCTCAGGCTCCCAAGAGCAGTCTCACCTACATGTGAAAAGAACACAAAATTGCAGGAAACTCAACAGCATAATTAGATTTGTTATTTCTTCTTTGGCAGAAGAGTTAAGAATTTTTGTTTTTGGCAGGTATGGAGATCTAATGAGCAAGTCGTTTGAATTTTTATGTTTGTGTGTTTGTTAGTGCTGACTCTTGAATAGTCAGAGAATTTTGCCTGAACAGTATTTATTTTGGGCTTTGTTTATGGCTGCTGGGATGTGATTCATTTTTATAAATCTTCCTTGCTTATTTGGGGGGAAAAGTGCCCTTTCTGTTTCAGAGGTATTGAATTTTATACATTCTTTCATAGGTATATATTTTCAATCAAGCTGACAGTATCCACTTTCTTTCTGTTCTTATTTTAACTTGTCTGGTCCATCAAAGAGTGAGAGAACTTTTGAAGTCCCCCATTATGATTTTTTTTAAATTTCTCTTTGTTTTTCTAACAGATTTTGTTTTATATATGTAAATTTTGTTATTCAGTCTATTATATTTTAAATTATGTATTATTCCTTTTTATCACTGGAAACATAATCATCTATGTTATTTAACGGGTTTTTCCCTGAATTTTGTTTCATCTGATTTGCGCTCCTTCTTTTTTCTTTGTGTCCACTTGATGCTTTCTGGCCTTTCTTTCGTTTTTAATCTTCTCTGTGACTTTGTTGATATACTCTTTATCAACGGCATATAATTGGATATTGATTTTATTATTTTTCAAGCATCTGTCTATTAATTAGAAGCTAAACCTATTGACATATAAGATGATAATTGATATGTTTATCATTCTTTGTGTGCCTTATCAATAGATTATGCTACTATTGCAACCCATGCGCTCAACTTTTTTAAAAACTTGAATGATGAGGGCAGCCAATTGTGATGCCTACATATTGACCTATTCATAAATTCTGCAAGTAGTTATTGAATACCTGCTAGGGACCAGGCACCAGGCCAGGCACTGGGGATATAACAGAGAACATGACAGTCCTTGCCATCTAAGTAGGGCCAGCTTCATGGGATTGCAGTCACTTTATGGCCTCCAGCTTGGTTTAATGCTCTGCTGTTGTTGTCTTGAAACTAATTTTCAACAAGGGACCCTGAATTTATTTTTTCACTGGGCTCCATAAATTATGCTACTGGTCTTGCCATAAAGTTGTATTAAAGACAGAAAACAGGAAATTTCAATATGGCCTAATAAATACCTTAATAGGAATCAGCAGGGGGGACTATGAGAGCATAGAGGGGGCTGATCTTGGAGGTCTTCTTGACACACCTCATCACTGGACTGAATCAGGAAGGGGTAGGAGTTGGCCTGGCTGAAAGAGGGAAGCAGAGGAAATAGCAGTTGTAAGGCCCACGGTCTTTAGACTTAATGATGTCTCTGGCCAGAGCAAAAATTATAGGTATCCCTGAACAAAGCTAATTGAAAGCATCAAGGCCAGTAGAATTACAATCTAAATAATGTACTGTTAGGGGCAAGGATCAAAGAAACATTCCAGATATCTGTACAAGATGCTAAACTAACTGACTGCATTTTAAGTCATGCTGACAAGCTCCTTCCAGAATTGACAGATACTTTATACAAGGTCTAATGCCAAGGTAATGGGAGGTGAGTCTGAGGGAGAGGCACAGATTACAGACTCAGAAGGAAACGCTATCACAGAGCATTCTGCCATTATCCCAAATTAATTGGGAGTCATCTTTCTAAAATGCAAAACCAACTGCATCAATGTCCCACATTTGAGAATGGCCGTTCTGACGTTAGCATAGAGAGGGGAGACGCTGGGTAAGCAGGCTAATTAGAAACCTCTGTGTGGTGATCCAAGTGGGAGACAGAAGGAAAGTGTTAGCAGAGGACATGAAGTCACAACACAGTTTCAGCCAACATGCTGGAGGGAAAAGCTGCAGCACTTAGTTATGAGTTAGCAGTGTTTGTGAGGGAGAGAGAGAGGATGAGTCGAAGATGGCAGTCACTGAAGTGCAGGATGTAGGACTACAACCAGCTTGTGTGAAAAAGACAGAGTTTATAATTTAAGGCATGTTGTATGGGAGGTGGGAGACAGAAGTGGAAATATCCAATGAGCAGGGCTGATGGGGTCTGTAGGGGTCTTGCAGAGAAGAGATGCCAGCTGACACCACAGGCATGACCCTGGGGTCACTCCAATGCTTGTATTGTGCAAATGCAGAGATGGGTGTCTGGGAGTGCTGACATTCAACAAATGGGCAGAGGAAGAGGAGTCTTTACAAAAGGTTGAAATGGAGAAGGAACCATGAGGGACAGAAGGGAAACCAGCATTATGGAAGTCAGAGTATCATGGCAGCCAAAGGAAGAAGCGCATTTCAGAAACAATGAGGAGGTTAAACACCTAAAACCATGGGCTGAAACAGCAGAGGAAGTAAGACCAGCAAAGCGACCCTTTGATTGGGGAGAGCAATTTCAGAGGAATGAACACTGGATTATTTAAGGAGGGAGTGGGAAGTGCAGAAGTTAAAGTTGGGATTGTAAGCGATAAGACTTGTGGTTTCTGCATTCCATGCTTTGACTTGCTTCCCTGGAGAGACTGCCAATTCCTAGAGATAGTAAATGGCTCACATATGGGAGTGTCTTTTAAATGCAAACCAACCAGTCCAGAGCCCACACCCCACCACTTTCTCTATGGGGCTCTCACATTCAGGGCCACTGTTTCCCCGCCCTAATCACCCCAGGGCCAGATATCAGATAGTTAGAGACAATCCCTTTACCTCAGAGCCTACTGTAATTATTCAAACAAGCCAATCCTATGTCTCTTTCCCCTTTCTCATCTGTTCCTTTCCTTTGAAATCATAATAAAGGTTATTACCCACTTTTTCCCCTGACTCCGCCTCTTGACCAACCCTGGTGCTTCCCCATGTGGCCCTGCATGGCATAGTGTGGCCCCTTCTCTTGGGATCTGTGAGTAATGAACTATCTTTTCAATAGCAGTCATCATCTGAGCTATTTGCCTCACCACACCTGAATAATAATCAAACCTACACCTTAAAACAAGAGGGAAATGTAGTAACCGAAAGAGGATAGAGGCTTTAGTATGCTCATTTTTAACTGATGAGAGAGACTTAGTCGAGTTCATGCTGATGAGAAGGTGCCAGTTGAGAGGGTGGAGTCAACAATGTAAGATAGAGGGAAGAGGAATTTGGGGCAAAAGTCTGAAGAGATGGGAACAGATGAGCCCAGAGCCATTGCCTTTCAAGGAGGAGGCAGAGCTGGACACAGTGGTTCGTTCGCTCCTGTAATCCCAGCTACTCGGGAGGCTGAGGCAGGAGGATTGCTTGAGGCCAGGAGTTTGAGAAGAAAGCAGGCTCAGGCCAGGGAAGGTTGCTGTTGGGAAGGATATGCTCCCAAATATGCAGAGGAGGCCCCACTTCAGAATAAACCCTGTGTCCTTCTTGGCACTACTGCTAAGCCAGATCACCATCCCTAGCCTCTCCATAGTCTCATAGACTCCTCCGGACCAGCCCATAATGACCACTGCACACTCCCCTAGGACTTGGCCTGAGCCATGCATTTGACACTGATAAATCTTGCTGTGGGTTGTCTTTATGGATGATGAAATGTCCTTCCCACCTTGTTACAAGGAGGTAGTCTTAGTCATGTCCCTGCTGTCTTAGCTATGTCCTCAATGCCCAGCATTGAATTGAACAGGACACAGTCCCTGCCTAGGGAGCTCCTGCAGGAGTACAGGGCAGATATGTGTAGGGAAGAAGGGTAACTGTGATAAGTGCAACTGGAACTTACTGCCTGATGCCCACCATGGGCCCTAGAGCCTGTTACCACATTTCTTACCCACTTCCACCCACCAGTGGGCCTTTTGGGACAAGGCCCTGCCAGACTCATTCGGAATACAGCCTCAGCCAGGAATGGAGCGAGGAGAAGGCCCTGAGAAGCCAGGGAATTTTTACTTTGAAAAGCCCTTTTATCTGTGGCTGTGTCCTTAGAAAGGGCACATTTGCATTCCTTTGCAGGTTACTTTGCCCAGAAGCAAGCCTGTTTTTATGAACATAATAAAAAGCATTGCCCTTGTAGAAAAAAAAGGCCTTTCCAGTCTGTGGAGAAATGTTCAGTCTGAAGCAAGTCTAGTTTACAGGCAGGAGGCCAAGGCCAAAAGAAGTAACCTCAGAGGATCAGTTATGTGAATAAGAGAAATCAAGAGTAAAAGTAATGTTGATTTCTAACCTCAAAGATGCTCAAGACACTTGAGGTTGGAGAGGAATGGGTGACTCTGTTTAACGTGCTCAGCCTGCTGCAGCTGAGGTCAGAAGCCCTTGCATACCCGGGGATACAACACCTCCCTTTCCAGACACCTGAGGCTTCTCCTGCCAAACACGGGAGGCCTGAGCACCCTTTGTCCTCTGACCCCTCTCAACAGCCCCTCTTTTCACAGACCCACATACCCGTCCAAGGCTGGGACATGGTGCCAGCTTCCCTTATCACTCCACAGTTTCACTGCAGAAACACAGGCCACTCCTCTCTTCCTGACCTACCTCCCTATTCTAATCTCAACTTCACTTTTCTGTCTGTAACTATTCTCAAAAACCACAAATGTCTTTATGATACTCTGCAGTTCATGAAGGGGTGTGTGTGTGTGTGTGTGTGTGTGTG